>NC_139512.1:177059038-177425782 GCF_947247035.1 Vipera ursinii | reverse complement strand
CGGCTGGAGCTGCAGGACTGTTAGGGCTCAGCGGAAGCGCCAGGATCAGCGCCAGGTTCCAGCTGGAAAGCAGCACTGATCCTGGTGCTTCTGCTGAGCCCAGAAGAAGTGCCGATCAGCTGGATGTTGCAGCATCTCCAGGGTCTTGTGGTTTACATTCAGATGCTTGGCAACTGATTCATATTTATGATGGTCACAGTGTCCCAGGGTCATGTGAAGTGACCAAAACCTGCTGTAACCACCTAGCAGAGGGGGGAAAATAAAAACCAAACACCCACCCCACCCCACCCCCGCTGCCAATCCTCAACAGAAATGCTCACAACAATGAAAACCTCGGACAGGAGGAAGAGCGTGGCTGGGTGGGCAGGCAGGTGTCTTGCTCGGCTGTAGCTTGGGGGGCACTTTTTTCCAGTGCCATTGTAACTTCAAACAGTCAGTAAGCGAACTGTTGTAAGTCGAGGACTACCTGTACTTCATCACTTTTTTCCTTCTTTTTTTTTGGTCATCAAGTTTTTGACACCTTGCTAGGCGACTGGTGGTACTTGGATGTTGCCATATCATAAAACTGGCACAATGGGTGAAAAAGTTGAAAAGCCCTGGCCTAATGTACTGGCTGTTGCATTACAGCTACAGGTGTGGACAGATTGAAGCCTAGAGGGCTGACCTCAGGTTTTTCTGAGCAATACTATGGTATACCTTAATGAAGTAGGTACAGTGGAGTGCACCTCAGAAACCAAACTGGATTTCCAGTTTTTTCACACAGAAAATGTAATCTATTTCCAATTTCAAGATTTCTTCATTTCACTAGTTTAAAAGGAAGGAAAGTTGTTGTTTTAAATTGTTAAATGACTGTAAATCATAAATCTTTAGTGACTGATTGCAAGTCTACACAACCTGCATTGAAATGGGAGAAACCTAGGGATGGAGCCAGCAACCGTATGAATAGGGTTTCATTAACTGAAGCAGTAAAGCACAGTTTGTTCCAATTGATTTTCCTCCAGCATCTGCAGAGAATTTCTCCTAAAGCAAAGATAGCATTGGAAGCAAGCCCACAACATGCCAGAAGCAACAACTACCTCTGTTCTTAAAAGTACCGTATATTAACAATTGGGTTTTCTCATGTTATCAAGAAATAGAGCTCTACTGTGCACATTTGTATCAAGAATGTCCTTCTCCTAACCCAGGGGTGTCAAACTTGCAACGTCACGTGATGTGTCGTGACTTTTTTGCCATTGCCGGCAATGGGGTGGGTTTGGCTATGTTGCATCCGGCCTCTGGGCCGGCAGTTTGACACCCCTGTCCTAACCCATTTATTGTAGCCCAGATTTGTTGATTATTTCTTCCTCTGTAATATAAGAAGGTGGTCAAAGGTAGGGAATGTGTGGTGCTTCAGATCCAAAGCCAACAACTTCATTTTGTCTTTGGATCTGGGGTGCAGCACATTCCCAAGTTAAAGCGAAGTATTAAAATTAAAAAATGTGCTTGAAGTCCTAAATAATGAGAGGAAGAAATATGTAACTAAGAGAGATAGTTTGACACTCCAAATTTAGAATTTTATTGCCTGGAGTGTTAGACAATATATTAACATGGGTGGGAGTAGGGAATGCTCTGCTAATTCCCTAGAAAGACTTTTTTTCTCTGAATAGCTGTCAGTCATCATCTGTTTTGGAATCTCTCTCTCAGGGCAAAATTGCACATTCAACTTTAGATCCAAGTCTGAAAACACACTGTTAAACAACTCTGAGTAGCAAGGGAAGATTAGAGCATGTACCCTTCCCCATCCATTCCTTTCCCATTTTTTAATTTTCCATTCTTTACGTGATGGAATTTTCAGTTTTAGATTTTGGTCCTTAATTTTATAAACAAGAACTTGTTATTTTTAATCATTTACATTTGATTAAAAATTAATATATTTTAACATCACATGCAACTGTGAAACAATTTTCAGGAAAAAAGAATGCTAATCCTACATCATCACTATTTGAATACTAACATGTCCAAACTTTCTTTGGTATTTTTTTTTAAAAATAGAACCTCTAAAGATTAAGAACAAAAGTTAATGTGATTTTTATTGTTCAAAACAGCTAATACGTGCAAAATACTATTTAAAATAAGTAATTACAAATATACCAATGCAACAACAAAAAATTATATACTACATCTGAACACAAGAGCCTTGGTGGAGCAGTGGGCTAATGCCTTCTTAAGTAACACCAGCTGCCTGCAATTAGTGCAGGTTCGCATCCCACCAGGCTCAAGGTTGACTCAGCCTTCCATCCTTCCGAGGTAGGTAAAATGAGGACCCAGATTGTTGGGGGCAATTAAGCTGACTTTGTAATAATGCCGCTTGGGGGTGTGTGTGAAAGCCCTAATAAGCAGGCATATACGTAGAATGAAGGCTACTGCTAAGCTTGTAAGCCGCCCTGAGTCTTCGGAGAAGGGCGGGATATAAATGGAATTAAAATTAAAATTAAAAATTAAATTCTTATCTAAGTATAGGAACAATGGAGTTATTTAAGACTGATAGAAAATAAATACTGAAATTTTAATTTGTATTTCTAAGTTTGTTTTATAGCACCAAACCATTTGGAGCTGGAATTTATGCCAAGAAACCAATTCATGAAGTCAGAGTCAGCTCTTTCACCATTCATGAAATCTCAAGATATTTTGCAAACTGCACTTTAGTTAATTATTTTCTAGGTTGTTATGAGTTTCTGAAAATAATACAATGATACCCCTCTCCAAACATTAAAGGCAGAAGCCAAGCCCAAGGCATAGTGCTTACCTTTTAACTTCTCCTGTGGGCAATATGTGACAAAACACTGTACAGAAGCGTCACTTTGCTTAGGAGTGCTTGTGAAATTAATATTCCCTTCAACCTCTGCTTTTGGAAATAATATATCAGGTTCTTTGCATTCCTAGAACAAAATAAAATCATATTTATTATGGTAATATAACACTTGGATGTTTTACAACAATCCTCCAGAAGTTGTTGACCTAAGATACTTTTACCACTCTCCATGCTGGCTGGAGCTTCTGGTCAGCTACAAATCCCTAGTATCATATGTAAAACAATGCATTTGGTAGTTGAGTGATTCACCAAGTTATATAACATGATAAATCTGGCAGTCTTTAAGTCTTAAGGTATAATGCAACACTTTATCAATTTCTTTGAAACCACCCAATCTATGTATTGTTTCCAAAATGTTTGTTGTATGTTGTGAACACTCAGACCTTAATACTCAGACCTACATTTCAGTCTTCTTCCTCAAAGAAAAAAAACAGTCCAGTTGCCTTTGAGATGTTTAAAATAGTTATTAATAATTTTAAAAGAAAATTACAACTG
The DNA here is from genome assembly GCF_947247035.1 of Vipera ursinii. Taxonomy (NCBI): domain Eukaryota; kingdom Metazoa; phylum Chordata; class Lepidosauria; order Squamata; family Viperidae; genus Vipera; species Vipera ursinii. The sequence continues at coordinate 177,422,436 of NC_139512.1, read as the reverse complement.
GAACTAACTCCTGTGATTTGATCCACTAAGACTGGAATGGGCAATGTGCTTGTGTTGAAGAGCCATACCTCATGCAGATGATACTAAGGGCTGTCTGAGACATGGCCAATAGCATTATGTCACTAGAAAGGGTGGGGCCCAGAATTTTGGCTTTGGACAGTTAAGATACAAGTTGTCTTTTCTTTTAATGATAAAAATGAACTAATGCATGGGGAGGACTTTAAGGAAGAGATTAAAGGATGAGAGACATGGCTTGCAGTTCACATAAGCATAGGGCAGGGGTCTCCAACCCCCGGTCCGTGGACCGGTACCAGGGCACAGCATGCCAGCAACCAGGCCACACAAACAAGCAAAGCCCCATCCGCCGGATGCAGGCAGTACACAAAACCACGCCCCCTCCGGTCCGCAGAAAAATCTCTCTCCACGTAACCGGTCCCTGGTGACCAAAAGGTTGGAGACCTCTGGCATAGGCAACCTACTATCTCCCTTAACCACCCTCCTCCATCAATCAAAAATGTTGTAGCTACATATTCCAAGGGAAAAAGGTGCATGCAAGTGTCCACCCATGGATTGCTTGTCTCTAGGCTTGTACAAACTCCCCATTGGGGCAGAACTGGTTGGCAAGCATTACTAAGAAACACTCCTGCTTTACTTTCAGTCTTAAGTTCTCCATTAAATTTGGAAGTTCTGAGTGAAGCATGAAGACAAATTACCTTTCATTATCATCATGCCCTTGGAGCTGGACTCTGCAGCTACACTAGCTGCTTTGGGTACTCACTTGTTTATCCTGGCTAATTCCTCTTCTGATCTCTGCACCCTGTTGGAGTGTGCAAACTGCAAGAAGCAGTAAGATGTTGGAGCAAAGCTTAAGGCAAGATTGGCAGCACCTGCCAGTATTCAAGATAGCCATCTCTACGTAACTGAGTGTCATTGTGACTTGTAAAATGGCACCCAAGAGATGACCACTAATTTCTTCCCCAAATGTCCCTCATTTTTTTCAAGTCTCTAAATGAGACCTGGGCAAGGAATTTGGGCTTTGCCTTCAGACTATTTGTTTTTTTTTTTTCTGAGAATGATTGGTATTCTCGGTGAATACATTTGTGTATTCATTTAGTTTGCCATCATTCATTTCAGTGTGCTCTAACATTTAACTGACTATCAGTTGCCTCTAATGGCATCATTTGATTGGCAAGTTAACATCATTCATAGCTATTATGATAACTAATTTTTAAAAAGGGGAATAAAGGGAATAAAGGAACAGAATCCAGGAGAAACAATGGCACAAAACATTCAAATACTTCTTTTTGAGAGGGGGTTATTTTTATTGGGGGAGGGCTAAAAAAAGAAAGCTACTGAATATTTAGCAAAGTCCTATATTTTATCATGAGGGGCAAAATACATGTAATGCATCTTCTGACCACAAGTGGCTTCCCATTATTACTCCGTCTGTGAAGGCAGCTTGTAGTCTTGTCAAGACAAGAAAAACTGTGCCAAGGGTAATTTTTTGACAGCCAGCTGGTTTCCTTCTCTCAGTGGCTGCCACATATGTGCTGTAATGAATGCACACCAGAATGGCTTTGGAAACAAGTGACATACCCCTAAATCATATGCCAATGTGTCTGGCTTTATAAAAAAAAATATTTTTCACATCAATAGCCATTCCAAATTTCTTCTGACATTTCTGCTGTAAAAATAAACAACTTACTAAATGGAATTAAAATATTAATTCAAAATACAGATTAACTGTTTTTAATTTTCACATATTAGCTATAAAAATCCTATTTCCACAACAATTAAAAGCACATTTCCCTCTTTTAAAACTATTTACAAAGCATTGACATATTGGGTTTTGTTTTGCAGAATTGAAATCACAGGACATGTTTCTAGCATTCAGGATACAATACAATGTTTCCCCAAAAATAACACTGGGTCTTATATTAATTTTTGTTCCAAAAGATGCATTATTTTCCGGTTCAGGGAAATATGGTACTAAATGTGTCCGTCTAGCTGATGATCTTAACTGGGGCTTATTTTGGGGGTAGGGCTTATATTACGAGCATCCTGGAAAATCATGCTAGGGCTTATTTTCCAGTTGGGCCTTATTTTTCGGGAAACATGACAGTTGGCTAAAACTATCATTAAAATTAGGCTAGACTCCAGGGCCCTCTGAAATTATTGTAAAGCACATTGATTTGTGCTTTAATTGTAAGCCGCCCTGAGTCTTCGGAGAAGGGCGGGATATAAATGGGATTTTTTTAAAAAAATAATTAGGTAAGTTACTATGGTCACCTCCTAACTTAGGTTCAATCTTCTTTCAGGTAGTGGAACCAACTGTGTGCCTCGGAATGTAAAGTTCACATCTTCACCTCTCTTTTGGGCTCTCTACTCTCAGGAAAAATAAGGACTTCAGGGGGAAAAAGTTAAAAAAACAATGTTTAGTTTGAATTGGATTTTTTTTGCTACCCCAATAGTGCATTTTGAAAGGGAAAAAGTTTTGTACAAAGCATAAAAACAAACCAAGACAAGACTCCAGGTTCACGTTTAAAATAAGACGTATAAACCATTCATTGTTTAGAATCAGTTCATCTAAAAAGCAACAATAAGTTAGAAAATATTCTAGATGCCACATTTTGTGAGGAAAATCCCATTTTTCTTTTACATCTTTCTAAATTGGTAGGGGTTTTTTTTTAGTTTTTTTTTTCTCATGAAGACTCATTTTCCTTCTCTCAGTATAAGCTGAGAAGGCCAGTGTCATAAGGGTCTCATGGATTCATGGGAATTAATCTGATGGACAGCTCATATCTTCTTGTGATTTTTTTTCTTTTTATTACCATGATAATGCAAATTAGTACTTTTGTGTGTGGGCATGTAAAGCAACGTTGACAGTATTTCATTTCCACAGCTTTACAACAGCTGAACAAATCAGTTTCTTTCCCTCTTCTTTCCTACTTCCCTCAGGCCATTCTGATAAGTGATGGTAATAGAGAAGTAGCCATAAAAGAACAAAACAAAAGCTTGAATTATGTGTGCCTGTCCAAGCATTTCAAAGTTAAACATCTCTCTACAGATTATGCATGCAGCCATCAGTGATAGCAAATACCTGCCTTGCTGTATCTAGATTCCCTTCCTATCAGAATTAAAACAGGTTAGGTTATGCTCGTTAGCAGTTTCTCTTAGGCTGGTATGATGTAGCCCTCTTCTCTTTTTCAGGAAGAAATGTACCAGCATGCAGCTTTGGGGGTCTTGCATCCCTTCAGATCATTTAGTGGTGTTCTGAAAGGGCAACAGTGCTTACACCACTTCAGGATGGCCAGCTATTCCCCTACTTTAACCATATTTATATATTAAAGCAAAAGAAATGATCAGGACTCTGGAGATAAGAAACTGGTATAAGATCATCGATACCATATCCAGGACACTGTAGTAACATCCCAGATCAGCAAAGTACCTGCAGGGCTCCATACTCTCTCCGCTCCTATTCAACATTTACATGAAGAAGTTGGGTGAGATCATTCGTCACCATGGGCTGAGATATCACCAATAAGCTGATGATACTCAGTTGTATATCTCAGCCAGTGGCGAGTTAAGCGATGCCGTGACCTCCTCCTTGCAATGCCTGGAGGCTGTTAGGGGCTGGATGGGGGAGTAACGGGTTGAAACTGAACCCTGTCAAGACCGAGTGGCTCTGGGTTTGGGATTTGTTTTTGTTGTTCTTTTTTATAGTTTGGTTCTTATCGATGGTTATAATTGCTATTCATTTTTTGTTTTTTTTTTAACCATATTTATTTTTCAGACAAGAATTCTGTTGCTCAATTTTAGGTATATTGTTATCTTTTCTTTAATCATGGACACACCCAAAACATAATTTAAATACTCTGCTAAAATGCTCATTCAGATTATTCCATTGCCAACACTAGTGATGCACTAGTAATTGAACTGCCTCTGCCTCAATTTAAACCTATTACCTTTTGACCAGCACTTCTGTACTTTATGTTTTCTTGCATCATACTTTAAATATCTCACTCTATTCACTGGATTCTTTATTCATCAAGTTTAATTTTGTTGTAAACTAAATGTCTCAAGACATGTAATATATTTTATTTACTTATTTTAACTTAAGTATATAATACTTTTAATCTATTTAATATATTATAATATATAATACAAGGGAGATGAGAGGCTAAGAAGTATGAAAAATAGATAGATAGATAGATAGATAGATAGATAGATAGATAGATAGATAGATAGATAGATAGATAGATGATAGATAGATAGAGATAGATAGATAGATAGATAGATAGATAGATAGATAGATAGATAGATAGATAGATAGATAGATAGATAGATAGATAGATAGATAGATAGACAGACAGACAGACAGACAGACAGACCACATGATCCCTTTATCTAACTGGTGTACAAACACCCTGTTCATATTCCACCAGTTTTTCTCTTAAAACCTCCCTTCCTTGTGTTATTTTTCCTAACCCATTTCTCCCATAGTTTGTTGTAAATAAAGTTATTTTCCTTTAAATATTCTAGTATTTTCATATTTCATTCCAAAAGATTATGAATAACTCATTTTTATCTCTTGTATTTTCCTCTTGAAGTCTTTTTTCTTCTTATTCTTAAGTAATGTATTAAACTATTTGCTTTTTCCTTCTATTATACTCTCCAGGTTGTGGATTTTGTTTCCCCTCCTTCTTTGTCAAACTATGGGAGAAATGGATTAGGAAAAATAACACAAGAGAGGGAGGTATTGTACATCAGTTAGGTAAGGGAATCATGCAGTTTGTTTGTTTGTTTGTTTGTTTGTTTATTATTTATTTATTATTTATTTATTTAATTGACATAGTTTTGAGTGTTTCAGTAATCAGAGACTTAAAAACATCTGTATAATTCTGTCTTCATGTAAGGCATATTAAGATAATATCTGGCAATAAAAATATAGTCTTGCAGTGGAAACAGGTTGTCAAACTAATTTTCAACTAAATCCCTATTTTTTCATTTTCTCTTTTTAACCAAACCTTGTGAGAGCTTGACCCAGGCATTGTAATGCTCCTGTTTTAGATTAGCAAGAGAGGGGATATTCCTGTTGTGATTCAGGGTCAGCCTGTGGGTTCGGCAGTTGGGTCGGACGATTCAGAGAAGGAGGGGGGTGTTGGAGAGGTTGCTGAGGGTGTTGGAGAGCTTGCAGATGAGAGCCCTCAGCCAGGCCCCTCCCACCTGGTTACGACACAGACCCAGCTGTGAGAGCCTGACAGCGTGGATGAAGATGACCCACAGCTGGCCCTGTTCAAGGACGCCCGACGCAGGAGGCAGTCAATCAGGAGTAAACAGAGGAAGGCAATGGGGCACCTCGGAAGGAGGCAGAGAGAAGCCACGCCCTGAACTGTTTAAAAGCGGAATGCGTGGGAGGGCTGGTTTGCTGAAGGCAACCGTTTGAATAGCTCCTGTTTCATGGTTCGTGTCTTGTTTTTGCCCTGTTTGCTTTTGTGTCCATAAATTTGGCAGGCTTAGTTCCAGCCTCTTGCCTTCTTGTAAAAGGGGTTGTCCCTGCCTTATCTGCAGAGCCGGTAGTAGGCTGGTATAGAACAATTCCTCACCACTTTACTAAAAGTCCTATTATAGGAAATCACTCATATAGAAGCTATTTAACTAGAATATTAAAGTTTCTATTAATAAGTAATAAGGCATTTTTACTCAGTACAGCATCTCTTCTCAACTTTAAAAAAAATCCGTAAGCTAACTATATGTCCTTTCACTACAACTTATAGTTCTTTTCTGGGGTTAAAAATACATTGCACAGTAAGCTTGAAGCAAATGCAGGTAGCTCATGTGGAGGTAGTTTTAAATTAACAGCAATGGAATGAAAACCTGCTTTGATAAACAACCAAATCAATAGCTCAACAACTGATCAGTACACTGCCTAATTAGGATCCTCAGTTAGTGAATCAGAACAGTCACGAAAAGATACCATTAGTATCCCAGCCAATAAAAAAAAATAATGGATTTTTAAACAGGCAAAACAAAGAACGGGTCGTGGCTCTTTTTGCCATACTTTTTAGCTCCAAATGGAATTACAATTGAACTGCAAGCATATTTTATATAAAAAAATAGTGTTTAAAATGAGTTAGATTCAATAAGATGCTCACTAGGCATTTTTCACAAGGCATGTAGAAACAGTACATTGTATTTCATACCTCTTTTCATAAGAGAAGCCATAATACATATATGCACATTGATACAGTTAAGATTAAGGAAGTTGCAAAAATATGAATTGGAGATCATAGCTCAAGCATTAGCATCGTTTGCCAAAATATACATATTTTTCTTTGCAATTTGGGAACAATATTTGGTTTTTCATGGACAGCATGAAAAATAATCAGATAATTCATGTTAATGCATTATAGAAAATAAGAATTAAGATAAACTGTACTGCACCTATTATTTATATTTTAACACAAAGGCCAGGGAAAAGATAACAAAGGATGGATCCCAAAGCACCTCTGGCAATTATATTATTCTCAGGAAGTCCATTGCCAGCTCCATCTTCTTTCCGTAAACCCTACCCTCATATTCAGTGGCTGAGAATGACTGCTCCCCTTTTTCTTCTGTAGCAACTAATAATTATTCCCTGACTTTTTCTGTACTAGGAAAATTTATTTATTTTTGGGACTTATATGCCGACCTATCTCCCAAAGGACTCAGGGCGGCTAACAACAATAAAACACAATAATACAAATGTTAAAGAAGATTAAACTAACAAGCCCCAATGATAAAATGATAAAATATTAAAAATATTCTACTTAAAAATCCCTATCGTCAGTCCAGGTCAGCCTGATGGAAGAGAAATGTTTTAAGGTCGCGACGAAAGGACTGGAGATCCGGGGCCATCCGGAGCTCAAGGGGAAGTTGATTCCACAGGGCCGGCGCTCCCACAGAGAAGGCCCTCCCCCGGGGGTCGCCAGCCAACATTGTCTAGCCGACGGCACCCTGAGGCCCGCTCTGTGTGAGCGCACCGGGCGATGGGAGGTCATTCCTGGCAGCAGACAGTCCTGCAAATATCCCGGGCCTAAGCCATGTAGGGCTTTATAGGTAAAAACCAGCACCTTAAATCTCACCCGGAGGACAACCGGTAACCAATGTAGCTCACGCAGGAGGGGTGTAATATGGGAGTATCGGGATGCTCCCATCACAACACGCGCGGCCGCATTCTGCACCAGCTGGAGCCTCCAGGTGGTCTTCAAGGGCAGCCCCATGTAGAGAGCATTGCAGTAATCTATACGGGAGGTAACGAGTGCATGAGTGACCGTATGTAGAGCATCTCGGTCCAGATAGAGGCGCAACTGGTGCACCAGGCGAACCTGGGCAAATGCCCCCCTGGCCACAACTCCTATATGATCTTCAAAACTGAGTCGTGTCTCCAGGAGGACGCCTAAGTTGCGTGCCCTATCAACGGGAGGTAACACCTCTCCTCCCATAACCAAAGACGGAAGATCTTGGACTAAATGAGATGCCGGTACGTAGAGCCACTCAGTCTTGGCCGGGTTGAGCTGGAGCCTGTTCTTCCCCATCCAGATTCGTACTTCTTCCAGGCAGCGGGACATCACGTCGAGAGCATCACTGGGCCTGTTCGGGGTGGAGATGAAAAGCTGGGTATCATCAGCATATTGATGATACCTCACCCCGAAACCACGGATGATCTCACCCAGTGGCTTCATATAGATGTTGAACAGGAGGGGAGAGAGGACCGACCCCTGGGGCACCCCACAACTAAGGGGCCTCAGGGTTGACCTCTGTCCTCCTGCCAACACCATCTGCGAATGGCCCGAGAGGTAGGAGAACCACCTCCCACTCCCAACCCCCCAAGACGTCGCAGCAAGATACCATGGTCGATGGTATCAAAAGCCGCTGAGAGATCTAATAGAACCAGGACAGAGGAATAACCCCTATCCCGGGCCCGCCAGAGATCATCCACCAGCGCGACCAATGCCGTCTCCATGCTGTACCCGGGCCTGAAACCCGATTGGTACGGATCCAGATACTCAGTTTCCTCCAGGACCAAAGGGAGCTGCCGTGCCACCACGCTCTCAACAACCTTCGCAAGAAAGCAAAGGTTGGAGACAGGACGAAAGTTATTTAAAATAGCTGGATCCAAGGCAGGTTTCTTGAGGAGGGGCTTCACCACTGCCTCCTTCAAGGTGGCAGGGAAGCACCCCTCACTCAAGGAAGCATTAATAACTGCCAGGAGCCAGCCTCGTGTCACCTCCCGAGCTGCATAAACCAGCTAGGAGGGGCACGGGTCCAACAAACACGTGGCGGCACTTAATCTCCCCATGATCCTGTCCACTTCATCCAGAGTCACAGGATCAAACTCCTCCCAAATATTATCGGCCAAACCCATCGCTTTCTCCTCGTCAGATACTGCCCAGTCAGAGTCCAGCCCAGCCCGAATCTGAGCGATTTTATTCAGCAGATGCTGACTAAACTTCTCGGCCCATCCCCGCAAGGGGTCCTCCCCCGTCCACTGATTTAAAAGGGAACGGGTCACCCTAAACAGGGCGGCCGGGTGGTTATCTGCGGACGCAATGAGGGCGGCGAAGTGAGCACGTTTCACCGCCTCCATTGCCACAAGGTAAGATCTAGAAAAAGATCTTAATTGTGTTCGGTCAGATTCAGACTGACTGGACCTCCAAATGCTCTCTAGGCCCCTCCTCCAGCGCTTCATCTCCCGCAGGTCCACAGAAAACCAAGAGGCCAACCGGGACCTGCGCTGGGTCAGCGTCCGCAAAGGCACAACGCGGTCGAGAGCCTCCGAAGCAGCCCGTTACCAGGCATCAACTAAGGTCTCGACTGGGCTGTGGGAAAGGGAGGCAGGAATCAGTCCAAGCGCCGTCTGGAACCTATCCGGGTCCATCAGGCACCTGGGGCGGAACCACCTGGTTGCTTGCGCCTCCCAGCAGCAGGAGGTGGCATAACGGAGGCCCAGCCACAGGAGATAATGGTCTGTCCATTAAAGGGGTTGAGAGATTGGAGAAAACCCACCCAGACCATTAAGCCACTGCCTGGAGATAAAAATAAGGTCGGGCGTGTTTCCCCCCTCATGAGTCGGACCCTGAATAATCTGGGTTAAGCCCATGGCCATCATGGAAGCCATGAACTCTCAGGCCACCCCCGACGCACCCCAGGGAGGGCAGGTTAAAATCCCCCAGAACCATAAGTCTGGGAAACTCAATCGCCAGCCCCAAGAGAGCGTTGAGCAGCCCGGGCAGGGCCGTTACCACACAGCTGGGAGAAAGATAGGAAAAGCAAAATGGAATGAAGACTTTAATGATCCAGATCTTGGTGCCATCTGGTCTGGTTTGGATAGAAGCATTTAGCACAGACATGTCAAACTTGCGATGTCACGTGACGTCACATGACGTATCGGAGCTTTTTTCCCATTGATAGCAATGGGGTGGGCACTGTTTCCTGGTGACACGTCCGGCCCGTGGGTCGGCAGTTTGACATCCTGATTTAGCACTTGAGCCAGTAGTTTTGCTATAGTGATTTCTATACTGAATCCACTGCAAGGCGAGGACTGAGCAGGGAGCAGAGGCTAGACTTCCAAAAGCAGAGTGAAAATTTCAATTGTGTCTGAATTGTTATGTTTATTAGCTCAGTTAAAATACTTTATGATTAGGAAGCAGTCAGATGTCCTTTCCCAAGTTGAGAATGAACAAGGCCATATGGGTTTGCTGGGCGAGTGGTAAAAAGAGGGGGAGAACAATTCATAGGTTTAGTGCTGTGTTGGTTAAGAGAATTTCCACAAAGCCCTTCAGCACTAACCAAATAAATGTTGAAGAATTAAATTCTATATTTCTATGAAATTTCAGGCAAATCTTTATGTCATCTGATAATTTTGTTCAGGTATTTGGAAGGCAAAAGTAAAAGAAACAATGACACAAAGTCTTTATTGGGAGTGATTAGAAATGGCAGAAAGTGTGCAGTTGTAGTTTTCTGACTAAAGGTGAGTTAAGCAAAGTTTGCTGAAAAAGGTAACACTTGAATTTTTTGCTGCATTTCTTGATAACAGTAAAAAAATGGCAATACATGCCCATCTTGGACAACCTACAAATCTTCACAAAGGAAAAAGAAACAAATCAACATTAAATAAAAAAATATTATGATTTCTTTACTCATGTTTCAGAGCTATTTAGAAGCTCTCAAAAACATAATGATTTAGCATTATGTATCAACAATCAAGGTTGGTAGATGTCAGTGTTAATTACAGCAATTCCAGTTCAATGTTTCATATAATAGCTACAAAGATAAGTGGATAAAAATGCTTCACTTACCACTTCAATTTGCCTTTCTGGCCTCCTGAAAACCACCAGTTGTATCATGCCACGAATATTTCCTTCCATAGACATAGAACGCCTCAAAGTCTCCATGGCTTCATGGTTTGATTTTCCAAGCAGAGAGTCACTATTTACTGCAATAAGCTGGTCATTTATTCGTAACCGCCCATCCTGCAAAATAACAGCCCCATTTTTTAAACCTTTTAAAATATCAGACAACAATGTGTTAAATGCATTATTTAAAAAATGAAGTATTAAAGTTTACATAAAATTCTATATATTCTAAAAATACATATCTCTTTAAAAACACCCTATTATTTTTACTCCAACACTCTATTATTTTACTTTAACCTGGAAAGGCATAGGTCATTGTGGTTAGTGGCTACTTCAAAATATTGGAAGAGCTGGAAATAACAAAATTTAGCAGAATTTTCATGATTACTATTGCTACAAGCATATTGTACCGTAAAATCTATTTTGCATTCTTCAACACATAAAAATAAAAAGACCATAGTAAATCCCCAAAGGGGCCAATTTCTGAGAACCCAGGATTTCTCAACCAGACACCCAATTGTGACATCCAGATTATAACAAAAGTCAGATAAAATTTATTATATCAATTATATTAAATGTTCAAATTGGTTGCCATATTTTTCTAAACATTTCCTTACTTTTTGATGCATGACCTTTGAACATTCCTAAATACAGTAACATTTTTTCTATAAAAATATTATTTCAATCAATCAATCAATCAATCAGATCAGCAAATAACAGCGTTAAAACATAGGAGGAAGGAAGGGAGAGGGAGGGGGAGGGGGAGGGGGAGAGGGAGAGGGAGAGAGGGAGAGAGAGAGAGAGAGAGAGAGAGAGAGAGAGAGAGAGAACACCAAAATATATTTTTCAGGTATCACTCTGTCAACATCAGGAAATTATACACTACAAATTTATAATAGATGAGACAAGATGATAGACCTTACTATGGACAGGAATTTCAACCCAGAAGAAGCTAGAAAATTATATGAATTCAATTTGTATGATACCACAGTAGTCTGGGAATTATTTCCATCAATTTACTCTTTTGCAGGACTCTCCTGAGCCCATACAAGAAGGTAAATATTGGCTGTCATTATGATCTATTTCTCTAATTGTGAATTGACCTATGGGGCTGGACCTTTCGTACACCCTTGCAATGTTTCTTGCAACGTTCAACAAAATTCATTTAAAGCACCTAAATGGAATATTTGTAAATGTGAATCTTTCTCCATACATCTGTATGTGAGTGTGTGTGCGTGTGTGCGCGCGTGCATGTGTGTCTGTGCTTGCACATACCTGAATGTAAAAAAAAATATTTTTCAGAGACGTGGCACACTTGTAACAGCCATTAATTATGTGTCAATGACAAGAGCTACTAGCTATTTTTAAAATAATTAGCTTAGTCATCCAAGTCCAAAGTTACAGATTTTATTTTATTTTTAATATGCATGGAAGAAAATATGTCACAAAGAGAAGTTTGTTATAACTATAACTGATCCACAGCACTTGCCCAGTGTGTTATTGCTAAGAAACCTAAAAGAGAGAGATAGAAAAAAAGATTAAAAAATCAATAATGACTCTGAAATAAGGTGTGGTCAAAGCTGTTGGAGCAGGGATTCTTGTATGACAAGAAATGTTGAACACTACTAAAATTTTGGGAAATGTGAGCAAAATTGGAATATTTAAAAGAAGACAAATGGAACAAAAATGGTAATAATTACCAACTATAGCAAAGAATGAATTTGTTTCTACTTTGTTCACAATTTGAAAGTCCTGATGAGTATGTATCTCTCATGTTTTGGTTATAAATGGAATATATGGCTTAGATATTTACTATAATTATGCTGCACAGAAAGATGCATTGGATAGTATATCAGAATCCAGTTTTGAAACAATGGGTATTTTATAACAGCATTTTTGTTTTTTGAACTTTTTAATTAATTTTCTTTTTATATTTTTTATGCTTTAAAATTCCTTGTACCCTTATGCTGATCTTTGACTATAAAAATTGATTTGATTTGAACAAGGAAAATGAGCAGAAATGTAATAATTATTAATGACCCTTTAGTTACAATAGCTTCGTTTAATAAAGAATTTAAAGATAGCTTCAGTCTTGTATTTGCTCAAAGTATTTTTTTGCAGCTTGCTTAAAAAAAAATCAAAACAATGAATACCTCATTGCCATGCTCAAGATACAGCAAAATACAATTCAAGTTTCCTTGTGGTAAATTTAAAAAATCAAGAGTGTTCTTCTTGTTACAATACTCCAAACCTTTCTAAAACAATATAAAAATCCATATCCAATATTATCTACTGAATGTAACAGAAATTCGAAGGCCGAAGCACACATGAACAGCATGTCCAAGTTGTTTTCTCAGTGGTCTAAGACAGGGGTCCCCAACCCTCGGGCCAAGGCCCACTACTAGGCCTTGAACCATTCAGAACCCGGCTGTGGAAGTGGAAGGCAAGTGCACGTGTGCATCCCCACTTGCGTGAGCAGCGAGAAGTTCATATGCACTTTATTTGCATGAGCAGCATTCTTGCTCGCTCGCCGCTCATGTAAATGGAGCTGCGCGCGAGCACTTCCCCATCACTCACGTGGAACCATCCCTTCTCCTGCCCCCCCCAGTCCGCAAAGCCAGAAAATGTTGGGGAACTCTGATCTAAGATCAATGACATTTAAGGGGTAATTCAAAATCAGCTTATAGCACTTCCCCAGTCAGTGCATGTAGCACAGAGCTTTCAGTGTATCCGGTCCCCTTCCAGCCTTTCTGTTCTCACATCATAATTCTTTCAGGCCCAGAGGTTCTGCTACACCAGCTCCTCACTGAATCCAGCTTACTCCCTTTGCATACATTGCCAATCCATAAGTTGCCTCCTTGAGTTTTCCCACGTTAGAAGCCAGAGATGGTAAGTGGCTTCAGTAAGCCAGTTATCTCAACTCCTGCTCAGTCTATCAATATCAGATGGAGGAAAAAGAGGAAGAGGAATGAAATACAATAGGCAGCACCTTAATGCACCCAGAGTTATCGCCCTTTTCCAAACTCACAAGTCTACTGGCATTTATTGGCAATCATTTAGCACCAGTAAGACTTCATTCTATTCTACCTTTAGGTTTTTTCTACCATCTTTTTCAGGTTATTAAAGCAAAAGTATGTCAAGTTATTTTCTTAGGAAATACAATAAAAGCCACCATCCAAGTTCAAATCTTGTCAGAAATAATAAAGCTTGTTGGGACTTCATTTCTATGTATACAAGGCAGAAGCATTACTATGTATAACCATACTTTTTGAATGTAACAATAACATTATTTGTAAACATAAACATGCCCTCTTAGAAAACATGCCTATTTGTTTTTGTCATGGTAGTATAAATTTTTTTAACAAAGTATTTGGTGGAATCTAACATAAATATCTGGCAACCACTGGCCCAGGATTTTGGAGTTGGTCATTATTATGCAGAAAATATATCTTTCTACTAAAGCCTAAACAAACTATTTAAACTCTAAATCAATGTATTATGTTGTTGATCATGAACGGGATAAAGGCAATTAAAAGGAAGTGCAATTCAGACAAATCTCCATGGTCAGTCTAAAAATCAGCTCAGGGAATGAAATCTGGGGTGAAATCATATTTTTTTTGAAGTCTCAGATCTGAAGATTTAATGTACTCCCAGATTTCTTACGTATGTGTGTTCCTGGAGACCTCAGAACTAAATACAGTGATCTGAGCCTTAATTACGCTCTATTTGGACTTCAGTAAAATATTTTGCCTTTGAAATTTGTTTGGAAATTACAGAATTCTGTAGCCAGACTATTGATTAGGGCCAGGTGGTGTAGAGAAGAGATGACTCTGATCTATTTCCAGGAACAATTCAAAGTACTAGTTATGATGTATAAACATTGACATCACTTAGGACCAGGCTATTTCAAAGACTGTGCTCTCCTTAAAAGGTTTTCCTGGAGTTTCAATTCTTTGGAAAATGCCTTTTCAGAATCCTCTCACAGTCAGAGGCATATTTGTTGGGTGACTATGTGTGGCTGTCCCAAGCTTTGAAATTATCTGCAAAGAGGACAGATTAGCAATCTCTGCCTGTTGCTTTGTTTGATTGTTTAAATGTTACTTCTTTGTACCGATTTAATTATAACATTGTATTTTTAATTATAAATTTAAAAAATCCCTCAGTATTCTGGGCTGCCCAGAGTGGGAACTGAGTAAACACAATATAGACATTTGTTTCTGATCTAGAAATCTATCCTGCAATCTTTCCTCCACAAAAAAGATTGGAGGAACTGGCAACACACATAATTGTGTAATATCTTAAACACCATATTCCAATTTCTAATGTCTTTATACAAAGGGACAAAGTTTGTGTCTATTATTTAAAAAACCCTGCCCTGAAATTGTCTTATTGTGTCACCCATATCCTAGGCACTCATTGCCTTAATAACATAAACATGTGGTAAGTAAAAAGGGGCCAGCACACATTTTTCCATCTTTAGTAGATCTTTTATGTTGTCTTTTATTATGAACTATGACATCATTTATTCTTACATTTTTAAGAGAATCTGAAATTTTAATTAAGCCATCAAACAGCATTAACCAAATGTGCATATTAATGTTGGGATGAGGTATGTACCACCCCTATCCTCAGTTCTTATTTGCTGGGCAAAAAGCACTTAATTCATGGAATAAAGAGAAATAACATGAAAAAACCCACAAAATAATAGGATTTAATTTTTAACATTATTTTAGGTTGTAAAAAATTACCTTTATGTTACTATGTACTTAAGATCTGGAGGAATATACCTCTAGATCTGAAATACATAGCAGAAATAGCAATTAATATAGCAATCATTATTTTATTTTTTAAAAAAATATCACTCTTAGATACATTACAACTCAGATTATTCATAACGATGACATAAATTTGAAGAAATCTAATATGGATTAAAAGGGTCTACAGTTCAAAAGGTCTCACAGATGAGGAAGTAGCATTGAAAAACCATTAGCCTGCTTACAATGAATTTGATTCAATCATGAATTCATTAAGAGTTTTCTATAAGCACTTGTCAGAGTTGCTTACATCTCTCATATCTCTTAGTAGTCCATAAAATGTGTATTTTCAATTCTAATATCCCCATAAGGCATTCAATATATTCATGTTACATGGCTGCCAAGTCTGTCTGTCTATCTTATTAAACAATGATTGAAGCTGCTACAATAGTAATGTAACAAACATAGTAACTAAGGAGGAAATGAAAAGTAAGAACAAATAGATTAGAAAATTAAGCAACATTTTATTTTATTTTACTTTATTAATGAGGGAGCTAATTATGTCATCTAACAATCATATTAAACTAGTAAAACATGTTTTGGAAAGAGATACCATAGAATGACCTAACCATCATGCATCAAGACACTGCCCCCTTGATATACAGTAGTGGCCAAGATTGTGGAATTTGTTTGGGAAAAGTGTACAGTAGAAATGCCCCCCTTGGTTAAGTTTCCACCAATTTTTCTCCTAATTTCTTTATAGCTGTAGCTTTGTTCACTTAATAATACTATTTTACATCACTTTCTGGGCAACCAGTCAACTCTTTGCACCATTACTTTAATTTTGTTACGTTTTACAAGCTCACTAAATGAAAGAACACAAAAAACCCCAAACAACTTGATAGCGATCACATAACACACTGACAAATGTCCTCCTCTCAGCTTCAATACATGACATCAATAACTGAATCCTACTGTGATCTGATTGGCTCATTGCCAAAACAAGATGACACCTGATTGGCTCTCTAAACACTCATGCTCATTGTCTACAATCAGATGAAAGAAAGCTGCCTGATATCAACCTAAGCAAGTTGTGCTTCCTTTTTCTGGTTATTTGGCTATAACCTTTCATAGAATACAGATAATTGAACAAACCATGTTGCATTGCATTCTTGATTAAATTATCTTTCCATTGATATATAATTTTATGATACTACTCCAAAAGAAAAAGTGGTGTTATTAGCCATCAAACCTCAAATGTATACTTTGCCCAAAAGGTTTCCACAATTTTGGCCACTACTGTACTACAAACATTTATAAATCTTGGGTTTTTTTTATATTTCTACTAATCAGTTACATTTAACCCTCCAAAAGATATTTTAACTACATTCAAATAAGTTATAATGTTTGCATGTCAACAATATATTGACAAATACATTGAGACAGTGGAGCTAAATTAGTTTCTGAAATGATGTTAATTATCTTGAGCACTTTAGACAGTCATATCTAGAAGTAGTTTATTTCCAGTATATTTATTTCACATTATATATGTATAATGAATTTTTAACTTGAAACTCTGATTACCTGTTCTTTCCTAAATTCTCCCCTGAGCCTACAGAGCATTTCAGTTCAGCATGAGAGCGGTAATGAAGAAATTAAATGCTGGAAAAAAATTCAAAGTGGAAAGTTCCAGAGTTACAGCACCACTGGGAAGTCACCTAGAAAGGACATGGAGAGAGTTTTGCTCCATGAAAAGTATAGTCCTCAATACAGTTAGAGACTGCTGAGAATAGGCCTTAGTACCACAGCCAGGTATTTTGTCTCAGCTATTTTCCTTCCTACTGAATTTGCAATATAGTCAGCTACATAGCTGGCAAAAATTATCTGTTGTTCTGAGAAACGGATAGCTTCTGCTTGAATATCAAGGCTAGCTCTTCCTTATCTGTTGGAAAATAATGAAAAGGGGTGTTCTTTTTCCACAGAAACAGTTGATAGCTTGCCAAAGGGACCAGGTGGTTGGAAATTCTAAAGAGGAGAGCTGTCATAGTAGAGGTTCGTTTGCCCGTGGTATTTAGTCTGTATTACTAATTTAACATTGCAATTTTTCTGGAGTGGACTTCAGCACTAAAGAATTTGGCATTTGGTGTTATAATAGAAACTTTTACTCCTCCTCTTATAGCTTATATTCATTTCTTTGGTGCAGTAGTTACTTTCTTCCATGAGTCCTTAATACTTTTAATAATGCTGGTAACAGGACGAAAGATGCTGGGGTATAGGCTTAACAATGTACAAACTGAAAAAAATGTCATTTATTGATTTCACCATTTGGTGGATTTGTGGCAAAAAGGATTGATTTTCTAGCATGTTTTCAATTCTCAATTGGCCTCCTATAAATTTCTCTAGATTTAAGAGTTGATCAGATGTAATTATTTCTGCCTCCTGATTATCTCCTCTCTCAGAGCGGAGGTTTCATCAGTTGTTTGATTGTATTTGTTCCAGTAGTTGTTTGTTTCTATCTGTTCATTTCGTTACATGAGGCCCATGGTCTGTTATCCACGATGTCAGGAGCTGATAAGACAGTTGCTTTTGCTAGCTTCATTAGAGGGGAGAACAATCAATGGAAATGAGTTTATTATAAGGACATTAAGGTCATAGTCTGACTCTCTCAATGTTCTTTGTATGAAAGAAGAATGGGGTGGGGAGAGAGAGAGTATGGGAGAGGTCCTACAGATATGATTCGTGTAGATAAGAATTTTTACCGCACACTAAAATGAAATCAAATAATAGCAATAGCACTTAGACTTATATACTGCTTCACAGTTCTTTACAGCACTCTCTAAGCCAGGCATGTCAAACTGCCAGCCCACCGGTTGGATGCGTCATGCCGAAACTGCACCCACCCCATTGCTGGCAATGGTGAAAAAGACCTGATACGTTGCGTGATGTCACATGATATCATGAGTTTGACATACCTGCTCTAAGGTGATTACAGCATATTGCCCCCAACAATCTGGGTCCTCATTTTATTGGAAGGATGGAAGACTTAGTTAACTTTGAGCTGATGAGAACTGAACTGCTGGCAGTGAGTAGAATTAGCCTGCAATACTGCATTCTAACCACTGGGCCACCACGGCTCATAAAACAATTGATTGCTCATATCCAATCTACCTCCAGTTTCCTGCTTACATGACATCTATCATGGTTTAAATTGATTGTGTTTTCTTCCTCCCTTCCCATGAATAAATAAGATTGTTTGGTATGCACATGGTGGTTTAGAAGCTAAGACTTCATTGCAGTATGTAACTACTATCATTGGACTGGGAACACTGGTTCTCAACTTTACCCTTACTCTCAGGTGAATTAATTTTTAAGGATGTTGGTTCTGATTCAGAAATGAATCATTACAATAGTGGTGTCAACAGTAAGATGGTGCACATTCCTATTCTCTCCAATATCCATGGGATATAAATCCCACGCCATAATGGTCAATGGAAGAAGTGAAATCAATGATCTCCTCTATTTAGTATTAGTTTCTGATGTGACATGAATGTTCAGTAGTAAAGGGAAGCCAGATAATTCTTCTCTGAATGCAATCATTAGGATGCAAGTATGAGATCATATTCTGCTCTGTTTATTTCTTAATATTTGGGGTACCCTGTAAGGGAGATTCATTTATCTGAATATGGACTCCTTGTATTGCCACTTATGTGTTTCATCATTCTATTTCCTCCTATTTTATTTTGGAAGTAGACTGTTTACTGTATTTTAATTTACTGATAAGATGACAGGAATTTATCAATTCAATAAACTACTAGTACTATTGCTTAACACTAATCCCTCTAATAAACATACTGTAGAACAATAACACAATAAAATACCTACCAAAATGTAAAACAGAAACCCCAATTGTCCAATTAGCCATCATAATACAAAATCTTTAAGATCTAAAGTTCAATTTTATAGACAGTATTCTATGTTGTACTGTTAAATTCAACAGGAATTATATATTGATATATTTTTGCACTTCAGCATGCAATTTTGATAATTTAGAATACATATCCAGTGGATCAGGCAATCACTGCTTTATAAAATTGATAGGCAACCAAAAAACAAGCTGTTTTTAATGATATATTGAGAGAGCGATCAATTATCACTTAATCAATTCTAAATCCTGCCAATTTACTGGTTATGCAGTAAGAATGTCTGAGCTATATGTAGTAAATCTTCTAGCATACAATTGCTTGAAGTACTCAGCAAACTCAAAGGCCTATCATTATTGTAAGTCATATTTTCTTTTTGTTTTTGTTTTTTTTAAAACAGGGATCACATTAGCCTGCCTCTAATCTTTTTGGATTTTGATCAATATGGATGAAGAGAACTGTCAGCACAAAAACCTTCCACTCAAGATTGGCTTTAATCAATTCTCAGGGCTTTCAATTGCAAGAGAATCTTGTATGATTTTTGTTTTTTTTGAAAATATAAAAAGGAGGAAATACAAAGCAATTATATGCCCAATATGTTTGGGAACTGACAAATAATAAAGCTTTTTTTCATTAGTGTCCTGTTTCAGACTGAGCAAACAAAGCAAAAGGTAGAGATCTACAAGTGATTTACTGAAGTTTAGTATTGCAGTTAATTATAAAGAAAGTGAAAGTGTGGCAGAACCTGAGAGTGGAGCCAAATGAGGCTTCAGCCTAGAATCTCTACACAGTCACAAATGGACCAACTAAGCCCTCATGAATTCCATTCATCCTTATCTAACACCAGAGCAGATTCTTGTGCAGAGACATGAGAATGAATGAATGAACCTTTATTGTCAAAGTACAACCATGTATACATTGAGATTGGCTGAGCCTCCCTTCGGTCCCCCCCACCACAACTCACAGTGACAACAAACCCACCATCTTGTTACACCATGTGAGCTAATTGCACAACACACTAGCCTCGCAAGTCAATCATACATAAAGTTATTTCCCGTTCAAGAGCCTTAAAGCCCATGGATAGAAGCTGTTCTTCAGCCTGTTGGTACAGCTGACTATACTCCTGTATCTCCTACCCAATGGTAGGAGACTAAAGAGGTACCGACCAGGGTGTGAGTTGTCCCTGAGAATTTTCCTCACTCTTCCAAGGCAGCGAGCCCTGGCGATGTCATCCAGTGGTGTCAGGGGACAGCCCATGATGTTTTGTGCTGTGCTCACCACCCTCTGTAATACTTTCCTATCTGCGGCTATGAGGCCAGAATACCAAACCACAATACAATGCGAGAGGACGCTCTCTATAGTAGACCGTTTTTCTACCCTGTTCTTCTGCAAGACCCTGAGGAAGTGGAGTCTCTGTTGGGCCTTTCTGGCCATCTAGGTTGTATTGACTTTCCAGGTAAGATCTTCACAGAGGTAGACTCCCAGGAATTTAAAGGAGGAAACTCTCCACACAGCCCCCCCACGATGTAAAGTGGGGCAGGTTCCTCTCTTTTCTTCCGAAAATCTAGCACCATCTTCTTTGTCTTGCCAATGTTCAGGTGCAAGTTGTTTGCTAGACACCATGAGGATAGTTTTTGTACCTCCTCCCTGTACGCTGTTTCATCTCCACCTGTAATAAGACCCACTATGGTGGTATCATCTGTGAACTTAATTATCGCAGTAGATGGGTCGGATGATACACAATCGTACGTGCACAATGAGTACAGGTAGGGGCTAAGCACGCAGCCCTGTAATAATAAATCAGTTTAACTGGAACTTCAAGTGTGGCCCTGTTCTTTTGTGCCTAGCAAAAAGGCAGACAAAGGACTTTACAAATGTAGGTACACTCCAGAAAATAGAAGGAAGTGATGTTTTGCTTGACAGCTGGATGCAACAGGGGTAGTTTAGAGCTTAGTCCAGACACAAGCCATCGGAAACAAATTAAGCACAGCTTAAGGAAAAGAGGATGCAGTGATGACTGAAATACAAAATAGTACATTTTATGCAGGAATCAAATACCAGAGAGGTTAGTTAGGTCAACGAAGCAAGAGTGAAAGAGCAGAACACAGGTTGTTGGGTTATTTCAAAAAGAGGGCCTGTTACTGGTGGCTGTTCTTAAATAGGCCAGATGTAGGTATGACACTGCATCTATTCATTCATTCATTCATTCATTCATTCATTCATTCATTCATTATTTAACAAATTTATATGGCTGTCCAGACAGTATACTAAAAAGCAGAGACATCACCCTGCCAACAAAAGTATGTATAGTCAAGGCTATGGTTTTCCCAGTTGCAATGTATGGCTGTGAAAGTTGGACCATAAGAAAGGCTGAGCACCAAAGAATTGAGGCCTTTGAACTATGGTGCTGGAGAAGACTCCTGCGAGTCCCTTGGACTGCAAGGTGATCAAATCGGTCAGTCCTAGAGGAGATCAACCCTAACTGCTCTTTAGAAGGCCACATCCTGAAGTTGAAACTCAAATACTTTGGCCACCTAATGAGAAGGAAGGACTCACTGGAGAAGTGCCTAATGCTGAGAAAAACTGAGGGCAATAGAAGAAGGAGACGACAGAGAATGAGGTGCCTGGATGGAATCACTGAAGCAGTAGGCGTGAGCTTAAATGGACTCCAGAAGATGGTAGAGGCCTGGAGGAACGTTGTCCATGGGGTCGCGATGGGTCGGACACAACTTTGCAACTAACAACAACAACAACAACAAATATGGCTGCCCAACTCACACAAAGCTGCCCTCAAGCAGAAACAACATAATTACTTGATTGACTCAATCTCCATCTGGAATCATGTGGCCTACTGACAAAACCATGTCTTCAGGACTTTTGGAAAAACAACGTGAGGTTAATCATACATCTTGGAAAATGTTTTTTTAAAAATATATTTATATCCCAATTTCATTAATGTTATAAATGCTCAAGGCAGAAATCATGACAATGCCCCTTCCTCCTCTTATTTTGCCCACAACAATCACCCTGTGAGGTAGGTTTAGCTGAGAGAGTGCTGGCCCAAGTCACCCAGACAGCTTTCAGGCAGGACTAGAACTCACAGTCTCCTGGCTTCTAGCCTACTGTGATAACCATCAGATCAAACTGGCTCTATGTTCCATAGGGAAAGGGTCACCACCAAGAAGGCCCTTTTTTGTGGTTCAATCAGGTGTATTTCCATCACAAATGGGACCATGCTTTCCCATCCTGGTGGGCTGGGTAGATGTAATGGGGGGAGGGGGAAGCAGTCCTTCAAATAGCCTAGTCCCAAGTGATAGTTTTTAAGTTGGTATCCAGAACCTTGAATTGGACCCAGATGCAGATTGGCAGCGAGTGCACTCCTACAAAAGAGGTGACACATGTGCAAATCTGTGCAAAGGGTCCCTCTTTGAGGGGGATAGTGGTTCAGAAATGTGAAAAATAAACAAAATAAAAACAAAATAAATAAATGTGCAAAACTGTGTGGCCCACTGCATTCTGAATCAACTAAGTTTCCAAATCCTCTTCAAAGGCACATTACAAACCTCCAGATGAGAGGTGATCAGGGTGTGGGTGACTGTGACAAAGGGCACACATTGGCCCAGGAATGGGCATAACCCAGTGCACAACTCATAGCTGTGCAAAGGCCTTCCTGGCCATGAGAATCATCAAGCAGGGATAGCAAGTCCTGGAGAACTGTTTGCTTGATTGCTGACTTTTGAGACTGGTAGCTTGCTAGATCAGGCCTTTTGACCACTGGGGAATCAGAGGAAACCATTATAATTAGGACACAATCTCAGTCAAACCAGTGCTTACAATTACACCAGACCTTTCATGAATCCTACTAAATGTTTTACTGCAAAACATGAAATTATTGAAAAAAATTATTCCTGAACAATGTCTTCATTCTGAAGAATTCTGAAAGAGATTTGTTCAATCTAATCTACCATCTGAGACAAGTGTAATAGCATTCCAGTTTAATGCTGAAAAAAGAGCTTCCAAACTTTCAAAAGATGAACTCTTCAATATGTAGGACATTACCAAAAAAAGAGAAACAGAAGCAGAAAGAAAAGAATAAAAAATACTGCAGACCTTGTATCTGTGGTTGCTCATAATTAGTCTGAAGGTAGTTGTTGCAGATTAAGTACATCTGTTAGTATATAATCTGTACTTGCTGTCAGGCAGATGCACCCACAGGGAAGGCAATGCGAAGTTCAGACTGATGAAAGCAGCAATGTGGTGAAAGCCTCACACGTTTTCTACATTTCTCTCAAAATCACACACATGCCCCATTGGGGAGGAGCTTGCAATATGACACTGAAATATTACTTTCATCATTCTAACTAAAACAGTTGAGATCTTGCAGATTCTGCTGTTGTCAGATTTTTTTTCAAGTATACACGGATTTCAAGTCAAATCCTTGTATTTAATATCTGATGTATTGAAAAAAATGACACCAGAATTTGCATGGGCACCTCTTAGAAAGTTGCTTGTTAAATAGCTTCTGCTGCATCTTTATGGGCTATTGATACCATAAAGGCAGCAGTAGCAAGTGCATAAAAACCCATGCAAATCCTCACAACCACTTTCATACATCATATCTCCAAACTAAGGAATCTGGAGACTCTGGAGGCACCAAAAGTAGGCCTGTTTATGACATGAAGGCAATCAGTTTAACAAAGTATGCTACAAGATTTAGAGTGTTCATCCCTAAAATCCATGGCTTCAATAAATTCAATACATATCCACTATTTTGAGTTTTCCATTATTATAAGAGGTGCTTATTCTTCACAATGAATAAGTTACTTCCAGCAACTGCAAGAACAGTCATGTTATAAAACGACAATTTTAATTTGAAAGTCAGAACAGTATTTCTTTTCCTGCAAATATTAGCAGGAAAAATTGAATTGGCTTGATCATTAACCTCTTTTTTAGATTGTTCCAAGACACGTTGGAAAACCATGTATCAGAGTAGCTTCATATTCAAATTTTCTTCTCTTTTACAAATTATCTGTAAAAATGATTTTAACTAATGTAATTTATTAAAGTCAACAATATCTATAAGCCTAGGAAGAAGAATCTAAAGAAAAAATTGCATTAGATCAGTAGAAGTGAGAAACATGAAATGTATTGGTGACCATACCAAGCCTCTTTAAAATTGATATTGTGAAGCACTTAGATGACTAGTTGTACCCTGAACTCTACACGTATATAATAAGTCCCAGCTTAATCTTTGGGGTTCTTCTCAAACACCATATTCTCCAATATGTCCGATTTGGGGGAAAGTTCCTTGAACTACTAACCAAAGAGTAAGAGAGATCAGATGTAAGAACTACAAATTCAAATTTTATATAGCTATTAAATTCAGACAACATAGTGCTTATTGTCTGTGAAAACAAAGGGGAGAATAATAGAATGAAAAGGTTACTAACGAATGGAAAATCAAGTATCTGCCCAAAGCTTTGCTTTCATTTTTTAAATGATACATTTTTAAAAGTTTACCTTTAAAAATAATCTGTATATTTCCATGGATAAAAGCATTGGTATATTAAAGTGTGTATGAGTAAGAGGTAAAGCTTGATGTACTAAAAAGCTTTGTCTGGTATATAGAAATATCTAATTAATACTCTTGGAAAAACTATGTTCCTAATCATGATAGAAATAATTTTGTCAATAGCCAGTCACTGGATTTTGTGGCTGAGAACATTTTGAATGTGACTGGATTCCTTTTCTAACAAAACCTTGCATGAAAAGCGTAAATGAATGCCTGCTCCAGTGTATACGTAAGCTATAGTATATGCAAATACAACTCAACAGAACCACTTACAAGTGCACCTCAGCTGAGAAAGGAAGCTCTATATTGCTTTCCATGGCTTTCCAAGTGGCACATTGATTCCTTAATCTGTTCAGATGGAAGAGTACAGTCTCTCAAATTTCAATTGGTGACCTTTTAACCATGATGCAGAGAAACAACAGGCTATACAAAGTGAATGAGTGGATGAATGGATGAATAAACTGGGTCCAAGCAATTTCTTCAGGCTTCTAAGCCATTTTGCACATTCGTAAAATTGGGCAGGGGCACACGATCTGTTTAATAAATGTCATAATGCTGCAACTCTGGAATCGGTTACAGTCATAAATCGAGGACTACCTGTATTATAATGAATGTCAACCTAATGCAGAACATAGTTTTTATAGCCTTATTTTCTGTACTTGTTTTCTTGTATAAAACATTTCATCTCCGTATATTGATCATGAAGTAAAATATATTTTAAAATAAAATATATTATATTACATTCAATGAAGAAATTTATTCAAACAGCTATCTTTGAAATAGCAGGAAAGGTAACCTAATGCTGAATTCATTTTTATTCATTGCCCTGCAAAGGAGAGCACTTAAGAGCCTTGGTGGAGCAGTGGGCTAATGCCTCCTTAAGTAACCCCAGCTGCCTGCAATTAGTGCAGGTTCGAGTCCCACCAGGCTCAAGGTTGACTCAGCCTTCCATCCTTCCAAGGTAGGTAAAATGAGGACCCAGATTGTTGGGGGCAATTAAGCTGACTTTGTAATAATGCCGCTTGGGGGGGGGGGAAGCCCTAACAAGCAGGCATATACATAGAATGAAGGCTACTGCTAAGCTTGTAAGCCGCCCTGAGTCTTCGGAGAAGGGCGGGATATAAATGGAATTTAAAATAAAAATAAAAAATAAAAATAGGCAGGAAGTGATTTATAGCACATACTACAGACTCATGGACCCTACATAAGAAGACAAACCAACACCACCTTTATAAATTGTAATTTAACCCTGACTTATTTAAATTCTCTCCCTCTCTCTCTCTCTCTCTCTCATATGTTCATTTATTCTTCACTTTTGTGTCATTGGGAACACCTGAGCTTAACGGTGTTAAGTACTTTCTCTTATGAGGAACAACGTTAATGCCAGAAGACCCACCAAAGAAGCTACCTCAGGCATTTCAGAGTCAGCCAAAAATACACTGCAATGAGTACGATTTCCATAGATAAGAATGAGTACGATTTCCATAGATAAGAATTGAAACAGAATGAAAACTGAATGAGGAGGAGGGAGCTTCTTTCAGGCTCACACCAGGTCCTCCCAAAATGGCACGCTGCTCTTTGATCCCCACATGAATTGGCAGAGCCAGGTCTTCATGCTCGCTGGAAGGATGGGAGAGTGGGGGCCAACCTCACCTCTGGAGGCAAGATGTTCCATGGGGTGGGGGGCAATGGCAGAGAATGCTCTCTTCTTAGATCCCACCAGTAGAAATTCTTTAACTGACAAGCTCCTTAACATACCCTTTCCAGCTTAACTGGATGGAACAGGCTGGGACAAGGTGTTTCCTTATGTAAACTGATCCCGTGCCATGAAGGATTTTAAAGGTGATAATCAACACATTGAATTGGACCGGGAAACAAAATGGCACCCAATCTGGTTCACATTTTACAGCAATCTGTTAAATAAATCACAATTGCTGGATTCACTCTTGCAAAGTATTAATAGCATACGAGTAAAACTTAAAAATTACCCCATGCAACAAGAGATATTAAAAACAGTTACAAAAATAATTTTAAAAAACCAAGAAATATATTATACAATCTTAACCCCGAATCTTAATTCAGAATTTTATTCTGAATAATTCATTATTATTTTTTTACAATACATTTTATTGATTTTTTAAAAAGCATGAATCACTTGATAATTGGTGAACAGTGTGTTTTCTGGGTTACATTTGTAAAACAATCATTAACAATTAATTTCTATAATCCATATTCCACATAATAATTTTAGTTGATTTCTTCTTTCCCCAAAATATCCGCTTTTGCAAACATTGAGTTACAATTCTTATTGTTTTGATAAATAACAATTGAATATATAATTTTTTCCCAATATTCTATTCATATATCTATTTATCTATTTATTATATTTAATATATTTATTTAGTTTAGGATTAGTTTAGTTTAGGGCATTCAGGATGGAGACATTCTTATACTATGCAGGGAAACTCCTGTTTGAAGTAAGAGGTCCTCTTTTTTAATTAATTAATTAATTAATTAATTAATTGTCAACTGTAAATCTAGGATGAGCTCAAGATTCAAAGAGGTAACATGACAGGTAACATAACATAAATAATAATAATAAAATCTCTCTAATTTTTAACATCACTTGCCTCTTTTAAATTTTATGCTCATGTTTTTAATATTGCATTTGTATAGTACCTAGAATGAGGGAGATGGGCAGTTCTTAAATATGATAAATAAACAAACAAATAGTGTGTGTTCTAGCCTCCTGGCATGCTAAATTGCACTGGTCATTAGTCCTGGTTAACCCTAAACCTATCCCATGTCCCTTTTTAGCACTGGGAAAGGTTCAGTGGCATTTCAATTCACCATGTGTAACGAGGGAGGGGAGAGAGCCCCCCACCCCTTCCTACTATTTTTGGCTGTGACAGATGGAGACAATGCTGCAATGCATGGATGTGATCCCCTTCCCCAAATACCTGTTCCCATGACAATCAACCCACTTGCTTGTATCACTGACCGCTCCCTCATTATACACAACAGTGTAACCAGAACTGTGTCAGAGGAAAGATGGAGAGAAGCTGGCACAGGCTGACTGATTTAATAGTATTTTTATACTGTTGACTCCATAGCAACTCTTGACAATTTACAAACAGCTGCCTAAAATCCATACAACTAGTAGTCATGAGGCCCAGAGTCACCCTACACTAAACTAGACATGGGAAGATCCTAGCTTCTGACCATGTTGTCATCAATACCATCTCAGAGGCACTGTCAATTGTTTGTACAGCCAGGTTTATATTGGAAGAAGAGGATCATTAAAACATCAGTTTAACTGCAGAGCAACTAAAGGGCAGCTTCAGGTGTCCCTGCAGCTGACTAGAGGTGAAATTCAGTTGATGCCATGAGGGTTGTTACTTAACAATAGTTAGTGAGGGTCTTCATGCTATGGTTAGAGGGACATGAGGATGAACTACCTGATTTGATTCACTCCAACTTTCTAAATAAGATTAGCATATGGGCTCCAACGGAACTTTTGTTCCTGTTAATCTTTTTTCCATAACTGGGAAGTTCTACCATAAGTGTATTTTTTTAAAAAAACAAACAAACAGTTGGCCTTCTGAGTCTAGGATCCCTTCTTTCCAGACTGAGTTGACTTTCTTTGATCCCAATAGCAAAAGACCATCTGAAGAAAAAGCCTTGGAAGTATAATTTCCCATAAATTCATTTTTTCTTTTCTATTTTTTTCAAAAAAGAAAAAAAAATCTGAAACACAACATTGGCCAAGCATTGATATGTGCTGCCACAAAAATTAATGAAAGCATGCATGTAGTCACTAGGGGGTCTCACTCTCTCCCACACCTCCCCACCCCCGGTCTAAACTAACTAGGACAGTGTTTCTCAACTTTGACCACTTGAAGATGCATGTATTTCAACTCCCAGAATTCTCTCGCCAGCATGAATTCTGGGCGTGGAAGTCTGCACATCTTCAGGTGGCCACAGTTGAGAAACATTGAGCTAGTGACACTAAATTGGGCTCTAATTATGAGATAAGTTTTTATAAGAAAAAGAAAGGTTATGAGACAATGCTTGAAACATTTTGTTCAACATAAATGAGGAGTCAGCTTGATTTTTAGTCAGTTTGACTTCTGGAAAGATGGCAAAGCAAGTAAGCAGAGATGATCAGCTTCTTGGAAAACCTAATCCCAGGACATTGATCCCTTGACATGTGGGCCTCACCATGTTCAGCTGATGCAGCATTGCAAATTGAAAACAAATTCCAGGATTATGTCTTGAAATACTTTTTTTTTAATCCATTGTGTAGTTAGAAACAATATACTTTAAAAAAGGGTTCAATCTGCCAAATTGTGTTGCCTATGAAAATAAGCTATTTTTCTCTCACACTGACTTCAATAGAGACATGCACCCCCTGCCCGTAAATGAACAAAGAAATAATTAAAATCCCATGCAAATTCAGTTTTAGCTCCTATTTAGCTCCTACTATTAGCTTGATTTAACTTTACAGAAAACAATCTAATATGTTCTACTGGCTGCAGAGGCAGAGCAGGTAAAAATGAAGCCTTTTCACTAGTCCAATCGGTTTTTGTTGTTTTTGTTGACCTGTACTACGATTATTCCCAAGCAGCAACATTTCTAAAAATGTATATATATTTATATTTAGAATACAAATATAAAGTTTAATATAATGCCTTCCAGATCTCAGTTTTGAGTTATCATAGAAGAATTCAATGGATTATATGCAACGTTGATATTATTTTTAAAGATCTGAATTTTGTCTCAACTACAAGTATTAACATTTTGCTTAGAGGCATATATAAATTCCATTGAAAACTAGTAAAAGATGCTACAGTGTAAGACTAATAATAGATTGATTTAGTTACCTTACTTTTCAAAGCATTTTGCCAGAACTACTGCAAATTGCTTTAGAACAGTCAGCATGCAGCCAACACGCATTGTAACTGGATATGACTGCAGCCACTATGATTGTATCCACACTATGATTTATAATACTTAGTAAATTCACCTCCTCCAGTTGGTTTGTCCCGAGGTGTTCAAAATGTCTTCTTTTGGCAGGTCTGTCTGCAGAAATACAGAGACCACCAAAGAGAGCAAAGTGAGTAACCAACTCTTTTGTTTGTGTGAGAACCTGTGGCAGGAGTGGGGATACAAAGGCAACCCTCCCTCTGCACAACACCTGACCCTTCTTATTTAATGACCAGTCTTACATTTCAGTGTTCTTTGTGGGTTAATATGTAATGTCTTTTGGGAATACTGTTTAACAGCACAAGTGTTTTTCCATAAAAATACAGAACCAAAGTGGATAGAAGAGCTGAGATCCTTACACGAGAAGGAGCTGGCAGAGAAAGATGCTACCATAAGAGCTGTAAGTCATTCATTTCCCTTACAATCCTGATTTAAGCCCCTCTTTTTGTCTGCGTATCTATATTCGATGACTGAGGCAACCCACTTCCTCTAATTTCTGCATCTTAGCTGGAATTGGAGAACGAGTGCTTAGCCAGCGAACTGGCCCGGCTTCTGAAGGAGAATGAGGAGCTGGAGAACAAAATAAAACTCGATCCAGAAAGTGAGTATTATTTTAACTTAACATTTCAATTGTTTTCATTTTAAAAACAAAAGCGATTTATTCCTCTTGGCTGTACAAGTTCTAATTCTTTTGTTATTTTTTTTTGTCAAGAGATGCTGACAGAGAGGAGTTGCAGATTGCAGTATTGAAGGACAAGTATGAAAAGTACCAGAAGGCAAACAGCTGACTCACCACTGTAAGTATCTTATATGATAGTAAGAAATTAGAAAAACCTCTGTAAGTGAAATTTTATAATGTATTAATTGTACTTGCTCAATTTCTTTTAACAGGAGGCCTCAAGAGAGACGGAGAGAAAAAGAGACCTTATGAGAGCTCGGGAGCAGGGAATCAACACCATCTGTTCCCACTTGCAGTCTCTACCCTACTCTGAGAGAAAATTGTCGGTGAGTTTTGTCCTTCTGGGAGAGAAACAGACGTACAGGGAGTGCAGAATTATTAGGCAAGTTGTATTTTTGAGGATTAATTTTATTATTGAACAACAACCATGTTCTCAATGAACCCAAAAAACTCATTAATATCAAAGCTGAATATTTTTGGAAGTAGTTTTTAGTTTGTTTTTAGTTATAGCTATTTTAGGGGGATATCTGTGTGTGCAGGTGACTATTACTGTGCATAATTATTAGGCAACTTAACAAAAAACAAATATATACCCATTTCAATTATTTATTTTTACCAGTGAAACCAATATAACATCTCAACATTCACAAATATACATTTCTGACATTCAAAAACATAACAAAAACAAATCAGTGACCAATATAGCCACCTTTCTTTGCAAGGACACTCAAAAGCCTGCCATCCATGGATTCTGTCAGTGTTTTGATCTGTTCACCATCAACATTGCGTGCAGCAGCAACCACAGCCTCCCAGACACTGTTCAGAGAGGTGTACTGTTTTCCCTCCTTGTAAATCTCACATTTGATGATGGACCACAGGTTCTCAATGGGGTTCAGATCAGGTGAACAAAGAGGCCATGTCATTAGATTTCCTGCTTTTATACCCTTTCTTGCCAGCCACGCTGTGGAGTACTTGGACGCGTGTGATGGAGCATTATCCTGCATGAAAATCATGTTTTTCTTGAAGGATGCAGACTTCTTCCTGTACCACTGCTTGAAGAAGGTGTCTTCCAGAAACTGGCAGTAGGACTGGGAGTTGAGCTTGACTCCATCCTCAACCCGAAAAGGCCCCACAAGCTCATCTTTGATGATACCAGCCCAAACCAGTACTCCACCTCCACCTTGCTGGCGTCTGAGTCGGACTGGAGCTCTCTGCCCTTTACCAATCCAGCCACGGGCCCATCCATCTGGCCCATCAAGACTCACTCTCATTTCATCAGTCCATAAAACCTTAGAAAAATCAGTCTTGAGATATTTCTTGGCCCAGTCTTGACGTTTCAGCTTGTGTGTCTTGTTCAGTGGTGGTCGTCTTTCAGCCTTTCTTACCTTGGCCACGTCTCTGAGTATTGCACACCTTGTGCTTTTGGGCACTCCAGTGATGTTGCAGCCCTGAAATATGGCCAAACTGGTGGCAAGTGGCATCTTGGCAGCTGCACGCTTGACTTTTCTCAGTTCATGGGCAGTTATTTTGCGCCTTGGTTTCTCCACACGCTTCTTGCGACCCTGTTGACTATTTTGAATGAAACGCTTGATTGTTCGATGATCACGCTTCAGAAGCTTTGCAATTTTAAGAGTGCTGCATCCCTCTGCAAGATATCTCACTATTTTTGACTTTTCTGAGCCTGTCAAGTCCTTCTTTTGACCCATTTTGCCAAAGGAAAGGAAGTTGCCTAATAATTATGCACACCTGATACAGGGTGTTGATGTCATTAGACCACACCCCTTCTCATTACAGAGATGCACATCACCTAATATGCTTAATTGGTAGTAGGCTTTCGAGCCTATACAGCTTGGAGTAAGACAACATGCATAAAGAGGATGATGTGGTCAAAATACTCATTTGCCTAATAATTCTGCACTCCCTGTATTTCAATTGATGACTCTCTACCGCATTCTAAAATATTTGTTTAACAATTTTCAGCCTCTGCAAGAAGCCAATAGGAAGAAACAGCTGATTGCGTCAAAAAGATAAGTGAGACAGTTTTTAAGATATTACATGTTTTTTTCCATAGAAAAGTTATCATACAACATTTGGTAATAAAAATCAAATCAATTTTGCAACACAATGGTTATTCTTTTACAGTAGCTCAGGGTCAAATGAAAATAGGCGACTATCACGGTCAAGAACATGAGGATTCCCAACCACAGATTGTAGTAGAGATGGAATAAGTGATTTGATATGTTTTTGTTTCATTCTGAATATGGTCAATATTTTCAAGAAAATGCAGTAGGAGTCATGCAAAAAACCCAACTTTTTTTGTTTGAATTTTTCCATGAATTTTTCTGAAATTTTCACATTCAAATTAGGCTATAACATTCAGCCATGAAACAGGAGATTTTAGACAGAATGCCCTCTCTTATGCCATTAGAAATAGAGTTTAGATGGTTTTTCTTGACATGCTGGGCTGAATTGTTTCAAAGGCAAATGTAATTTAAAAAATTGCTAATATTCTATCTGCTAATTTTTGCTGAGAAGTTGTTCATCAGATAAATTATTGTCTTTCAATGGCTAGTTTGGATTAGACAAAAATGCTGTTTGATATGTAATTTAATGTGTTAGTTTTTTTATTGAAATTCTTATCTGTGTTTCAAAATAAGATCTGGTTTTTCTTCAAATACAGGATTGTTCTAACATGATTTCCATTCTAACCTACTTGTTTTTAATCTGTTTCAGTGAATTCAAAGACACCTGTACCTCTTTTGAGGATTCCCTCTTCTTCCTTCTTAACCCAGCTGTAGAGATGGAGGTCAAGGATATGAAGGGACTGTGCACAGCAAACTGCCTGCCTTAGTACGTATCTTGTTATCTGCATGTCTATGAGCTTATTCCAATTAGTATTGCCAAGGACTGCCAAGAACCAGCTAGATAAGAGAGACTCTGCCTGGCTGGGATGTTTGGATGTTCTTAAAGACTGACTAGGGAGTACACCAATAAACAATGCTTTTGCTGTGTGTTATTTCCTGCTTGTTAAAACTGTATAAATACAAACTCTGCGTAGGCAGATAGACATTTTGGGACACTCTGCAATGACTGGTCTCTGAATCCCACACCCAACCAGGAACAACCAGGACCAGCTATGGCTCAGAGATGCAGTCAAGTGACATACATCACTTTTTACACCTCTTCCCTTAACAAAGTCAATGGCAATTGGTCCTAATTTGGTCCCAACTGAAGTCGTAACATGATGTCTACCTGTATTATGAAAATCCTCCTTCACCACCAAATAGGCTCCTGAAGAAATTGCTTTTGGCATTCCGTACTTGTCTGGGGGTCAAAGTCAGGAAAATGCTTCCAGAAATTTGAAAGTCATGCTGGATGATCATGCCCTGCAAGTTTCTGCCCTGAGTACCTGGGATGTTAAGAAAGAAAACCTCGAGCGCCCAGGGGAAAGGCATCAAGTGTGCTTTGGCCAACGCCCTTGCCAGCCAAGTGAATACCTTCCATCTGCCCAAATGTCCATCCATCCTCCTCCTTATCAGACGAACAGTGTCTCTGCCATAAAAAATACGGTAAGTTATAATTAAAAGAAAATATACCAGCTTGTTCATTGCCCAGGTTACAGGAACCGTGTTAGGTTTTGGAGTTCCTAGACATTTGGTGGAAAACAGACTACAGGACTCGTGGCTATTGGCTGAGTAAGCAGGACTAGCAGCCTTGCCAGAAATAACTCAAATTGCAAAGGCAAACCAGAGGAAGTTGGTAGTAGAAGCCAGCACAGCTATTGAACTGTTTATGTTCGGAAACCAGGAGCTTATTTTTTGCCTCAGAAACAATAAAATTCTGTAATGAAAGAAGTAGGAGAATTGAAACAAAGAATCATTGAGCATCTAGAACAGCATAAAAACACAGCATAAGGTGGCCTGCATTGAAGTTTGTTCCAAAGAAACAGCTAGCACAAGCATTAAACATACTGCCAATACTGTAATAGCAAATATAAGCACCAGCTCACTGCAAGAAACAAACTAACAAATGTGCAGCGCAACTGCAGTTATGACTGAATATCTGGGATGCAAAATTAACAAACAAGAAAAAGAGCCAAATAGTGAAAAATCGAAGATTGGGCTGGAAAATCAGCAAACTAGGATCAGATGCAAGCAGGGTAGAACAGATGAAAGAAAAAAACCTGAAGAACAAGACCAAATGATACTGGGTCAAAAAATATCACCTAGAAATAAGGAAGTTTAAGGAAGCTTTGGAAATAATAAAGCAGCAAACCACAGCCATAGCCAAGAAGATCAGCAGACATGAAGTTCAAATTCCACACTGCAGGCAGACTCTGCAATTTCAATTTACTAAATATTTCTAGGAACACCTTGACAAGGAAGACACAGAAAAGGTCGGCTCTCTCTACTCCAGCGGTTCGGGACCTAGCACTGCGTGACGGAATGAGCTCCCATCATTCACCTCAGCTTCTGCCAACCTAGCAGTTTAAAAGAATGTAAAATGCAAGTAGATAAATAGGTAGCACTCTGGTGGGAAGCCAACAGCGCTTCATGTGACAGCAAGAAACCAGCTGGCGCCAGTCCTGCACAAATGCAAGTAAATAAATAAAAATCCTGCTTAGCAAAAATATTCAAATTGCTAACAGGTGTTGTAGCTGAGCTTGACTTATAAAAAAACAATCTCTTTCCACCTGAGCAGAAAGAAAATTGCCCTACAGCAGAGGAGCAAAACTCCGACTCCTGATTGACAAGATAATTTGTGGAAACTGCAAGAAAAGCAAGATCAACTTGAACATAGAGTGGATTGATTACAAGAAAGCATTTGACTCCATGCAACCTGATTGGATAATCAAGTGCCCAGAGACATGATGGGTCAATAGAAACAGCAAAAACTTTGTCAAAGATCAATGACACAATGGGAAGGCCCAGCTGCAGGTCAATGGTGATAGATTAGGAGAGGTTAAAATGAAGAGAGGACTCTTCCAAGGAGACTCACTATCACCACTATTCTTTATCATTGCACTAATTTCTATGTCAAGAATACTGAATAATTCAGGCTATGGCTATCAAACATCCAAAATATCTGCCAGACCATTCCACCTCCTTTACATGGACGATTTGAAGCAGTATGGAAAAATACCATCTGGAATAGAATCACTGCCCAACACTATCTGTTGAACCAAGATTCGGACTGGAGTTTGGGCTGGACAAATGTGCCACCATCACCATCAAACGAGGAAAAATAGTGAAACTGAAGGAATCAAGATGCCCTATGGAAACAACATCAAGAATGTAGATGAAGACAATCACTACAAGTGCCTGGACATTCTTCAGACTGACAACATCAAGCACACTCAAGAAAAAGGTTAGAAATGAACATATCAAGAGAGTGAAGATCTTAAAGTCCAAAGTCATTGGACTAAGTACCATCAAGGCAATTAACAGCAGGCATTAAATGCACAAAAGGAACAGTGGACCAGACTCAAGCAGAACTAAAGGCCAGAAAAATAATTACAATGAATCATGCCCTTCATCCTCACAGTGATGCTGACAGACTCTACATACCAAGGAAAATAGATAGGCAAGGAATGTCATAGGTATATCAGATGGCTGAAGAAAAAAAAGGGCATTGTAAGAATATCTGAAGGGGAATGAAGAAGATGCCAGGAAAACCTATACCAGGAAGACATACTGCGTACTGGAAAGACCAAACTGGCCTACAAGAAAGACCAAATGAAGAACAAAAATGAGACACGGGAAGCCAAAGTATTACATAGTCAGCATATTAAAAAAAATAGGCAAAGCTGATAATAAAGACTTGGCAATGGCTAAGAGCAGGAAAGTT
This sequence comes from Vipera ursinii, assembly GCF_947247035.1. Classification (NCBI taxonomy): domain Eukaryota; kingdom Metazoa; phylum Chordata; class Lepidosauria; order Squamata; family Viperidae; genus Vipera; species Vipera ursinii. The sequence goes on along the minus strand of NC_139512.1, from coordinate 177,386,281 downwards.
GAAGAAAGAGACCGAGGGGCTAATTCTAGCTGCACAAGATCAAGCCTGAAGAAGAAATGCATACAAGTTCAGAATTGAGAAGACAGGAAGAAATAGCAAGTGCTGCCTTTGTAAAGAAGCTGAAGAAACAGTGGATCACCTGATTAGCTGCTGCAAGTAGATTGCACAAACTAATTACAAACAACGGCATGATGTAGTAGGCACAATGGTGCATTGCAAGATCTGCAAAAAAAATACCAATTGCCTGCAAGCGAGAAATGGTGGGACCATGAAATAAAGGCATAGAAAATGAAGAAGCTAAAGTGTTCTCAGACTTTAGAACTCAAACAGACAGGTACCTGGCATATAAAAAGCCAACTGTCAGTAAGAAATACAAAACAATCTTGATAGTGGATTTGGCAATACCTGGAGAAAGTAGAAGAGAAAAGAAAGACTGGAGAAGAAAACACAATATGAAAACCTGCAAATAGAAATAAACAATTGTGACAAAAGAAAGCAAAGTATACCAATAGCAATAGACAGCTTGAATGAAATCCCAAAACAACTGGAACGCCACTTGGAAAAACATTGGTAATGACGAAATTACCATTGGTTAATTGTAAAAGGCAACTTTACTCACAACAGCCTATGCCCAGTGACAATCTTTCTAAAACCATCAAACATTAACATCTGCCCCTCCCAGGTCCTTGGGAAAGACTCAACAGGTAAACAAAAATGCCAAACCCAGTCTGAATATCTGGCTGACTGTTCAGTGAATCATAATAATAGCTACCCTGATGTTCTTGTAGAGCTTGCATACTTTGACGAGGATGACAGCTATGCCAGAGGTTTAACCATACTGACAGGTCTCATCAGAGGAGTCAGACAAAGAGTGTCTCTCCGATAAGAAACATGGTGAGACATAAAGTACAGAAACCCATAATGACTGGATCATCACCCAGGTTATAGGATCTATGCTAAGTGTTGGAGTTCCTGGACATGTGGTGAAAAGTCAGGATTGCTAGCTGAGGAACAAGGGCCGGCAGCTGAAGAATGACTGGAAGAAAAGATGTTTATCGTTACAAAGAAATAATCATCTTTTATTCCGCATGAAGCCCAAGAAGAAGATGCTACTTGAAAAAACTGCACCAATTCTGGAAACAACAAGATCCAGTATCATAAATAACAGAACAGAGGCTTAAATTAACATCAATTTATCATACAAAATATTCATTGAATTGGAAGAATTGCAAAGGTCCACACAGAGCAGAGAAATCAAAGCCTAGGAGTAACTCTGACAGCAGACAGAAACCAGGGGAATTGGCAATAGAGAAAGCCAGCACAGCCATGAAATTGTTTTTATTCTGAAGCATCAGATCTCTGAAAACCTAAAATACAGAATACTGTAATAAGATTGGAAGGGATTCTGGAGGAATTCTATGTCTAACCCTCTAGGTGTTCTAGATCCAACAATGACTATACCAAAACTGGTAAAGTAATACTAAAGTACTACCTTTTGGTAAGATAGAAAAATGTGAGCTAGACAGCATCACCACCAGAGGGATTTGTTACTGGCTGACCAACTGCACTTAACACGTAGTCCCCAGTGAAGCTACATATAAATGCTGTGAGGTAACTCAAGGTTCTGTCTTAGGCCCAGTGCTCTTAACATCTTCATAAATGGTTTGGAAATGGGAATAGAAGGGGAATTTATCAGATTTGCAGACAACACCAAAGCTGAAGAGAATAGCCAACAGTTTGGAAGAGAGACCCAAGATATAGAAGGATCTTGACAGACTTGAACACTGCACCTTATCCATCAAAATGCAATTCATTGGTGAGAAAAATAAGGTCTTACATTTAGGCAAGAAAAGCCAAATGTTCAAGTACAGAATCAGTGGCCCTTGGCTCAACAGCCGTAACTGTGACAGGGATCTAGGTGTCGTAATGGACAACCACTTAAGTATGGTTTGTGCTGCAGTTGCAACTGCCAATGCAGTCTTAGGCTGTGGATAGAGAAATAGTATTAAGACCTTGTGAAGTGTTAGTACTGCTTTATACTGCACTGGAAAGACCACCTGGCTCTGGTCTCCATGATGCACAGAAGATGTTGAGACTCTAGAAAGAGTGCAAAGAATAGCAACAAAGATGATTAGGGATCTGGAGGCTAAGTTTTATGATGATCGGTTAAATGAACTAGGCGTGTCTAGCCTAACCAAGAAAAAGATTGGGAGTGTCATGATAGCTGTCTGCCATTATCTGAGGGGCTGCCATAGAGAAAAGGGGGCTGACCAAAGCATCTGGGAACAGGACAAGAAGTAACCAACAGAAAATCATCAAGGAGGGATCCAACCTAGAATTATGGAGAAATTTCCTGATAGTGAGAACAATTAATCAGTGGAAAGGCTTGCCTCTGGAAGTTGTGGGGCTCCATCCCTGGAGTTTTTTAACAAGAGATTGGATGGCCATTTGTCCAGAATGTTATAGAGTCTTCTGCTCAAACAGTAGGTTGGACTGGAAGATCTCCAAGGTCTCTTCCAACTCTGTTATTCTGTATTCTATAAGTCTCTTCTTATTTCCAACTATACTTATTAAACATCATGGGCTTGATTACATTGTCTACTCTCTCTTGCTGCTATATTGAGCCTGAGCTAATGTGATGTCCGCTTGTCTTTTTCTCCCCTTTCCCTTCTGCTGTCTTCTCTTGTAAGAGAAAGTTGTACATCTTTGTGTTGCCATGAAAAACATAATAGTCCTGGCTTGTTCCTTTTTCTAACACACCCCATCCCCATCTTTGGACAGTGTGTGAAATCTAACTTCTTCTGGTGAATGACACTCTTGCTCTACAGCCCAAACCTGAAAATTTGCAGGGATGTCTGACTCACAGACTCTTGAAATAAAACCCTTTTTAAACACTGGGAGAAAAAAGGACTACCCTCAAAGTCTTTCCACAAAGACTCAAAAGGGATCGAAGTGATGGGGATTCATGAAGAATCTGTCCTTGTTCAGCTTTTGCAGAGAAACACCACCAGCAACTTTGACAAAAGAAAGTAATGAGTGGAAGCGACATACACTTATGTTGTTTGTTGTTGTTAGTTGCGAAGTCGTGTCCGACCCATCGCGGCCCTATGGACAACGTTCCTCCAGGCCTTCCTGTCCTCTACCATCTTCTGGAGTCCATTTAAGCTCATGCCTCCTGCTTCTGTGACTCCATCCAGCCACCTCGTTCTCTGTCGTCCCCTTCTTCTATTGCCCTCAATCTTTCCCAGCAGACATACACTTATAAATGGATCTAAAAGTGCATATCATAGCTTATATATTTAAATATACTTTTGTTCTGGTTAAATTTTAGTTTCATGTCACAGCATGAAACTTTACTTTCATGTTTGGTTTGCTTCTTCTGAACAGTGAGTGTACCACAGAATATTTTAAGAAATGCATGTTTTGCAAACAATACTGTTTCGGTCCCTAATGGTGCACATACTGTATTATGACATGTTACTTGTGGGGTGATCTGAACTATGAACTGTGAACTGTGCCTGATTATATTTCACTGTTGAGTTTGGGACTGAGCACTTGGTGATACCTTGATCCAAACACCGAGAGTCTTTTTAAATCTCTGACAGGCTCTGGGTTTTATTATTATACCACATCAGAGGTACAAGCTTTGAAAATTTAAACAAGAAACAAAATGATCTACAAGTCTAAACGTAATAATACAACATCCACATTATCATTTTAATTTGTGGTTAAAATAAATTATTTCATAATATTAAGAAGCACTGAGGGTAACAATTTAAATTCCAGTGGTTAAATGCATAATTTTCTTCTCAGTTCTATTCTATTTATTTATTATATAGTCATCAAGTAATTCAAAAATAAAACCTCCATGTCAAATATTCATAAAGAAATGTCAAAGTTTAAGAACACAAATATGCTTATACACTTACATCCATATAACATGATATAGATGAGTCATACTGCATCAACAAGATCAATGGCTATGAGATCAGTGAAAACTATTTGCTCCATCTTCTACTCAAAAGGAGGACAGTCAGGGTAGGAAAGGGGTGTCAAACTTGAAGCGTCATGTGACATGTCGTGACGTATCGTGACTTTGTCCCCCTTGCTAGAGCTAGGGTAGGCATGGCTTCTGCGTGATGCATCTGGCCTGTGGGCTTGCAGTTTGACACCCCTGGTGTAGGATATTTTGGAGGGAAAAACAATATCACAGTTCATATATATGGGGCTCCAATTTGGGATTTTAGTAAGCTAGAAGAATTAGAAGTGGTCCAGATTAAATTTGAAAGGTTAATTTCAGCCTTACCCACACTGTATATCTGCAGCAATATTGAGATTAGATGTGGCCCTTCCATCAATAAATATAAGGGTAAAGAAAGCTATAATTTTATATTATAGGAAACTAGTCCTCATGCCTGATACTTATTTGGCAAAACAATGCCTTCATGAACAATTTATTAAAAATAGATGGATGAATTTGTTCTACTCACACAATTCTCATTAGGTCAGGAACTTCCGAGTGATATAGAGTATTATATATTATTGAGAGACTACTTCTTTTTTAAAGATTTTCGCCGAGGTAGAGAACAGGTATGTAAACTTAAGTAAGTGGCACCAACTTTTTAAAGAAGGATAAGGAATGTCATAATATTTACAGTCTCTTACATCATGTTCCCTAAGAATGTTATTCCCCTGCTCCCTTTAAAGAATATTGCTTTGAAACAGCCTATTTGGATGGCAGATATAAAGGATTAGCAAATACACATGTTTATGTATTTGTAATAACTTATAGGTGGAAGATTTGGCCCATTACTTATTATACTGCAAATTTTAACAAGAACCCAGAGCAAGATTCATTACACTCTTGTTAACCCAACTGAATCAATCTAGTTTAGAAGAAAAAAAAAACCTATTTTATATTGAAAGCATAAACATGTAACAAAACAGGTTGGATTGTTTGCAATGGCTACAAGAAAGACACAAAAGCATACCTTGACAAACAGTGAAGTTATTACTACGGGGGATGTATTGAACTGATATGATTGCTATAATTTTATATGTATTTTGCTAAAACCTATGGTTGCAAAAAATGTTTAAATACAAAAATATGGATGATTATCTTGAGGAAAGTGAGATAAATCCAAACAAGTACTGAACACTTACCATTTATTTAATATTACTTAATAGATATAGTACAATGCATAAATTGTATTGAAACTTATATTTCTCCTTGAAAATAAAGAAAAATGCATTTTTGAAAACTGTTTTTTAGGAAATATAATCTTCAGGGACAGAAAACGTTTTAAAAATCACATTTATACTATTAAATCAATAAGATAGAATTTGTAAAATTTCAGGTATTTAGATCCATTCATTCCCCACCCATAAATAAACAAATAGTACAGCCAATAGGATAGCCTAGTAACAGCACAACATGATAAAAAATCTAGATCATCTCCTCCTCCTCCCCCTCCTTTTTTGTCTTTAATGTTGCCTTTAATATAATTAATTCCACAGTACTATTTTATTTATTTAAATATAATCAAGCTATTTTAATTTTCTGTGCAGACAGAATATATACTCTTTGAATTCATGAACCAGGTAAATTACTTCTTTTTAAACTTAGAAATGAGACTCTTGATTTCTTTTGTGCTGATTTACGGCTCCATCTGTGTTGCGTGTTTTCATGGAGGTGCCCTAGTGACTTGATATTTAAGACAAGTTTGTCATGTGTGAATCTTTTAATTAAAATATGAAAACTCAAGGACCCTACTCTATAAATGCAAACATTTTCCAATATTGATATTTGCTAAGGTGCATTCCACAATATATAAATACTTTTCACTGAAATGAAAACAATATTTTGTCTCCTTCCTACAAAAATATTATATATTCATCTTTTTCAAAAGGAGGAAAAATTATTTTAAGTTTCAAAAGGATTGAAATAACTGCATTTAGCATCGAAATAACAAATGTAGTTGTTAGTACTATATAGTAGAAAGGTATATAAAATAGGATGTATACATTTTACGTATATTTCTTACTAAGATAATGTTAGTAAAATATTTGATAAACTAAATAAAAATGATATAACATTTTCAACCTATTTTAGTTTCATATTCAAAATGAATTCAAAACAAGATATTTTGGGGTGATATGGAAAACACCTATCTGATGTTCCCAAGAGCCAATATCAAAATAATTACAGATCATATTGAACTAAATAGGTTTTCACCATATTCAAGATGAAAGTAATATAAATAAAATACCTTATATGCAGCACCCCCATGGATGATAGATTTGATGAAAATTCCAAGATCTGCCCCTGTCTCTCGAGATTTGTTGCCTTTTAAGCTCACACCAAGTCCAGCTGAACCCGAATCATTCAAAGGAATTTCAAAAGTCAATTGCTCTGTTGCTTCGAATGAAAAAATGTTGCAACATGGTTCTCCTTTCTGTTGGATGAACAGAGAAAGCAGAGCATGTGACAAAAAATAGCAGGGAAATACTTTTTTCCTCTGATCATACAAGATTAAGAATGGAGAGGCATACCTCAAAAGACAGAGATTGCCTTTCATTTAACTATATTTTAATTGGGAATCAGAATGAAGAAAGGCAGGCCAAACAATATTTATTTCACAGTATTTCTAATTTCTTGCATTCTGTAAGCAAAAGTGATACAAAGGCTAACTAACTTTTTATCATACAGCCCTGAAGGAATCATTGGATGCGGTCATGTATTCTTCGAGTCATTAACAAGAGTAACTATGATGCCATATAAGAACAGCAGAGAAGTCTGATGATGAGATGAATTACAGCCATCAAAATTGTTTCACATCATTTACACTATGCACAGTATATCAATCCATTATAATGGTTAAAATATTTTAAATCTGTTGATCATCACATGATAGATTTACTATTTTAGGGCAATTGATTATTTTAGGTGTGGTAGATTTTCCCCAACTAACAGTGAAAGTGTATGCTTTTTAATTAAATTTATTATCAGATTACTGATGTTTTACTACCCTAGATTAATATGAGTCTCTGTCTAGGACATATACCATTTTATACTACTTTCTATTTAATAAGCATGTTAATAAAAGTATATTCTACATTTTTGCCTAAAGATTTCATGGCAGGAGGAGGGCTGTAGGGACCATGCAACTCTTCTCCCTTTCTTTTATTGACAAGCTTTGTCTTCATTGTATATGAGGTGTTTCATGCCCATTTTTATTAGTACTTCTTCAAATTTCTTACACTCACTTTATGATTGCCACAATCAATAATCACATAATAAACTCAATCTCCTTATATAAAAATGTAATATTTATAGGATTTCACTTTCTTGGAACTTCCTTTATGGAAATGCCACTCATATCAGTGAGCAATAACACATCCACCAATATTGCAAATTAAAACTGTTTATTTTTGCTCCTGTGAAAAACACAAATAAACAACAATTCTTCAATTTGAAAAACATGTTATTTCAAAGAGGGAGAAAAAGTCAGGCTCTACTGAACTATAAACGTCAATTCGTATGTAACAAGAACAAATATTTCATTTATTTAATGAATGCATTTTGCTTAATTGGAAAACATAAAAATGATTTGATGTTGATATTAATAATATGCTGCTGTATAATCTAACAGCCTACCTCTACTGCTTTTTTCTACACCCAAAGCTAGTCTCAAAAATGAAATATCCATGTACACTATGCACGTTTTAAACATTTAAAAGAATTGTATAATTAGTATTTTAGAAAATAAGGTGTACACTGAAATGTAATATATTGTACCATATGAAAGCTTGGAATTATTTTAATAAAAAACAATGACTGTCTTGTATAAATAGATTTGCTGATATTTAAGCCTCTTGACATTAGAGACTCATCTCTCCATGATAGCTAGGGGCTGGGGCTGTCCTGTACAATTTATAAACCACAACAATGATTATCAAATGGAAATAAGTGAATCAGAAAAAGAATCTGTACATATTTTGCATCGCTCGTAATCTGCTTTGTTGATCTCTTCCTCCTTTACTATATGAAGAATTTTATGGAGATCATTCCAAATTTTATGTGAATTTAATATAAACTGTAATATTCAGCACCTCCTTCCCCTCCCCAACAAATTATCCTTCTCTCAGATATTCTGCTTTTCTTTTTAGCACAGTATAGTATCTTCTCTGGTTTACTCTTGTTTAGGAAACCATCATCCATATCTTGCTTATCCAACTTCATCTGTCACCAAATACTGAACAATGTTTTCCACTCAGCATCACCATCTTTGTTTCCTTAAACCATCTGCAGTGATAGACAATAGTCCATGACTAATTCTTTCTCCACAGCATTCAGAATATTCAAAGTGTAAAGCATCAGGACAAGGACTAAGCTCCATATTTCTATCTTAGCCATATGTAAGAGCTGTGGCACAGCCAGCAGTAAAAGTAGTATCACAGCATCCTCACTCAGTCCACCATGTACATAATGATATAAGTTGCTTTTTTAAAATCCATGTACGTTTTGCCATGTATTCTTTTAAAGCTGGTTTGCTTATTGTTTTATATACTGCTGCATTCCAAACAATTCCTGTTTGCTTTACAAATATAAGATTACATAAAAACATGCAAACAATAAAATCCAGAAATCAACCCATCATCCATAATTATTGGGAACAGCTCTTACAGGTTGAAATATCTTGAATTTATCTTGATAGCCTTCCTAAAAGCAAACAGGAGGATGTTGCCCAAATCTTAAGGTGGCTGTTCCTCCTCAGACCCATCAATGCAAAGTCCTGGCCTGAGTGAATCTGAGCAACTTTGCCAGCAAAGTGTTACGTGATTGACTCACTAGGGCTGTTTGGCGAATCTTCTTGCTCATCACTCCCATAAGGAAGCTAGTCTGCTACAGTCCAATTAGACAGATCAGACTAGGAAATCAATTCCACAGATAGGCTAGAACTATTTTTATTGACATTGTTATAACAACAGAATCTTGCATGGCTGTTCTGTATTTCCACCTCTTTCTTACTGTGAATTACAAAAATACCCACCTGAGCCACTTCCAAATATTATCTCATTGTAGAGTTAAAAATGCTTCACCCCTTTTCCCTAGGCAATGGATCCTACACATCTCCATCAAGGTCATCTTCCTTACTGTCTACATCTGCCCTGATTGATATGATTGGCACAGTTTACCTGTGCTGGTATTGACCTATAAAGCCCTAAATGGCTTGGGTCCGGACTAAGAGAACACTTGCTGCCGGCATCATCTTCCCATCGTCCTGTGTGCCCCCACAGGGAGGGCCTTCTCAGGGTACCGCCGGTTAATGAATGCCGGCGGGTTTTTCCCAGGGGAAGGGCGTTCTCTGTGGGTGCGCCTGCCCTATGGAACCAACTACCCACAGAACTTAGGACTGCCCCCGACCTTCACTCATTTTGCCGAGACCTGAAAACTTGGCTCTTCGATCTGTTTGGTCCAGACTGTGGGGTTGTTAATTTAACTGGGTTTTAGATTTACTCTTGGGACTTGAATTTAATTTAATTGTTTTAATTGTTTTTAATTTTTTGTATTCATGTTAACTGCCCTGTAAACCGCCCTGAGTCCTACGGGAATAGGGCGGTATACAAATCCAATAAAATAAATAAACAAATAAATAAATATTCAGTCAAGTTCAATCCTAGTCTTCTTCCCCTAGCGCTCCAGGTGCTTCTTCTATAACTTCATTTCCTGGAACTCCCTGATTAGTCCAAAGTTCCCAGGATTTGCAAACAGGTTGCTCAAATATTACATCTTGCCTTTGAGAACAAGAATATAATGACAGGCTCAGCATTATAGAATAAAGGCTACTGCTAAGCTTGTAAGCCGCCCTGAGTCTTCGGAGAAGGGCGGGATATAAATGTAATAAAAATAAATAAATAAATAAATTATTACCTTTCAAAGTGCTTGAAAAATGCCCAAAATCCATTAGAATCCATGAGACACCTAAGAGAAACCATCTGAATCACCATTATCATTTATGCAAGTCACCAGCAGCCAGGAGATTATCCATATTAGGAAGTGATCTCATCATAGCACAAGTCTATGTACAATGTCCTTCATTGTCCATTCACATATCAACTCAATGTATAATAACTATGGAGGTCATGAATTTCTGACTACCCTAGAAGTGGAATGTAATCTTACTTTACTACCTTAATATGCTCTCAGGTGCATCCCTTTCAACACAGTTGCACTTATCATGCCTTCATAGTATGCTCAGTTTTAATATGCTAATAAGGTAGACATAATATTGCTCCAAAATAAGGAAGTGATCACTTATCCTCTAAAAAAACCTTAAGAATTAACTTAGAAGAACAGACATTAACTTAGAAGAACAGCAATGAAGATCTTGTGCCATACTATAAATACCCTATAGTTAATTTTTCCTAACAAGCAAAATATGCAGATTTCTTAGGACACACTTTGACATAGCAGTTTATTTCTATATCATATTTAGATAAGTGCATCTGTTATTTTTGCTAAGTTGTACTAAACTGCTATTTTTTTCTTCCCAATTCCACTAGTGCAGTAAAATTAATGGCAATACCCCAGTTAAATTAATATACAGTGTATATTGTAATGCAATTCTGTGCCAATATTTTGTGCAACTATTTATACTCTTTATACTTTTCATCATGAAATTTGCACTTTAATCTGTAATTAACCATTCAATATGTATTTTAATATTTATTTCATATATATATATAACTGCTCACAACTAGAAGCTATTGTTGGCTTTGTCCCAAATAATATTTTTCTTTAAAAGTTAAAAAGTATAATTTAGAAAAGAATGCTGAAAACAACTTCAAATACAACTTTGCTCCTGCAATGTAGATAATTAAATTCCAAAAAATATTCAATGGTAAAACATGCAATTTTTTGTGCTGTAGTGTTTCATACTTCTATTAAGATTTATTAGTTTATTAAAACAATTATTGGTCAGATGAACTCTTTGAACCAATCTTTTGGTTATTATCAAATTATTCAAAATGCTAGCTGTAGCAAAATAGTTGTTAAATGTGCTGGAGTGAAATGACAAATAGAAACATACTAAATCTTTTTCAAACATTAGATGGCTTATAAGCTCTCCACTAATACTAAGTTTCTTATCCGTAACATTTCAGAGTTACTTATCTCTTTACAACAGGGGTGTCGAACTGCCGGCCTACAGGCCGGATGCATCATGCCAAAACCGCGCCCACCCCATTGCCAGCAATGGAGAAAAAGTCGTGATACGTCACAACACATCACGTGACGTTGTGAGTTTGACACCCCTGCATTAGAAAGTGGTCTGGAAATGATTCTCCCATCAAATAACCTATGAGAGCAACTACTCATTTTTTGTTGCATGATTAATACTGAAAGCATATACTAACATATAATAGTTCATTTATGGAATATATTGAATGAAAGATTGTAAAATGTACAGCCTCAAAGACTCCTCAGAGGAGGAAGATATATTAGACAACCTCACTGACTTTTTACAAATGATGAGCCAGACCCTTGGGACACTTTGCCTAAGAATCTCATCTAGATGCCCCAGTACAATAATTAAGCTTATTAAAAGCTAAAGAGATGCTGAAGGGTTCACTTAAAAGAGAAAAGCCATTTCAGAGTAGCTCACTGGACAACTTTGCAGCCAAATCAAGCTTCACGAATGCTGGTTCTCTGACAGTAATATGTTGGGCCTAGCATGAGCAACCTTCTGCTATTCACTAAAGCAGCTTCTCTTTTTTCAGGCATTCACATGAGCCTGGAAAAAAAGTCTCATTGACTTTAATTGATCAGCTCCTTAAAATAGTCAAAATTATTTTTTGAAAAGTTTTCTGGAAAAAGACAGAGGCTGCTTTAATGAATAGCAAAGAGGTGCTGTACTTGTAAGAAATCCTAAGGTTTCTTTTTTGGGTATCTTTTAGAATGGACATAATATTACTAGGCACAGCTTCCTCTATAAAGTTTCACTATTTGAGATAAGCTCTTCTACTGCCTTGCAACTTATTACTCTTGCATCCTGAACCCCACATAGATGTACTTGCCTGAACTTAATCCCAGCATTTACTCTCTTATCTTTGTCCTGCAGAGTAGGACTCAGGTTCAACTTCTTCAGGACTATCAAGTGATAGTTTGGCATATATCTGGAAAAGGATTACTGTAGGCTGCATTGAATATACTATAAAGTGCGGACTGTATTTATTTCAGTTAATCCCATGTTAGTTGCTAAATGCAGTATTAGAGAAATAAGTCTTGCCTTAGGCATTAGATCTCAGACTTCACTGGTTCTCCTCCAGACTGATGTGTCTTCTCCATGTTATTTACTCTTTTAATGTAGTGGTACTGACTTTGTCCCATTCTCTTCTTTCCCCCCCCCCACTTCAGTTTCAGAAATAATACAAAGGAAATAGTTCCTTCCCAACAAATGTAGAAAGGTAGAAAGATTGGAAAGGTTCTATTCTGTGGCTAGCATAGAACTAGTATAGCTTTACAGCCTTTTAATTGGAGGACTGAAGGCCCCAAATGAGGGTAGATGCAGTTATCATGATTTAGTCAACAGGAATAGGGTGCAGAGTGAGAAATGACACAGACCAGTTCTCACCAGCAAAGCAAAGGGCTTTATAGCATTCTTCTCTTGATACAGGAACAATCCACTGTATTCTACTTTGTCCTTAACTACTACACTCTGGATGTATTTTCCATTTTACCTCACTTCCAGATCTGGCATATAAGTTGTTTGGATGCCCAAAGGGAAACAAGCCTGATGTGACATGTTCTCCACTGACACATTTTTGCTATAATTGGTTGAATAGAATAGAATAGAATAGAGCTGGATGGGACCTTGGAGGTCTTCTAGTCCAGCCCTCTGCTGAAGCAGGAGAACCTTATAGCATCTCAGATAAGTGACTGTCTAGCCTCTTTTTAAAAATCTCCAAAGATGGAGTGCCCACAATTTCTGGAGGTAAGCTGTTCCACTGGTTAATTGTCCTCACTGTCAGGAAGTTTCTTCTTAATTCCAAGTTGCTTCTCTCTTTGGTCAGTTTCCAACCATTGTTTCTTGTCCTGCCCTCTGGTGCTTTGGAGAATCGCTTGACTCCCTCTGGTTTGTGGCAGCCCCTGAGATATTGGAACACTGCTATCATGTCCCCCCTCATCCTTCTCTTCATTAAACTAGACATACCCATGTTTTCTTAGTTATAGAACATTCAAGTTAATTTTATAATATGCCAAGTTTAGGTGCTGAAAAGCAGCAAAAGGCAAGAAATGGAGGAGAGGAACAAAGGTTTTATACACCTCCTTCTCTTGGGCATGTCATGCTAAGAAACCTGAGAGTAAGATGTGGAATGTCTGCTTCTGAAATCCAACAATGGTCAGATGATCAATACTAAAGCAGATGAGGCTCATGACTGCAAAATGATTTACTTCAATGAAGGGATTTAGATCTTTGGAGATGGAATCAACTAGAAGTAAAGTTTTAAGTGTCATATGGGGTACTGGTTGACAATAACATCAAGTTTTATTTTAAAAGTTACAGATATAACTACTAAGCACATAGGGAACCATATACATGAATCATAGAAACCATGAAGAATATTTAATATTCCCTTATGTGTAGTGAATATTTTATTCTTGTTTTACTTGGTTACTAACATGGTATGTCCCAAACACTAACACTAATGCAATATGCTAGATCAGACATGTCAAACTCACGACGTCATGTGACGTCGTGCGACGTATTGGAACTTTTCCCCATTGCCGGCAATGGGATGGGCGCGGTTTTTCCGTGATGCTCCGGGCCGTGGGCCAGCAGTTTGACACCCCTGTGCTAGATGATATAAGCATACTATAGAACAGGGGTTCCTAATCTCCAGTCTGTGGATTGGCACCAGGCCATAGCATGCCGGGCCACACAAAGCCAAGCCGCAGCTGCGGGATGTAGGCAGCATGCAAAATGACGCCCTCTCCACCAAAAAGAGCACAGTGTTGACATCTCAACTTTTCTAATTATTTTCTTTCAACTGTTGTTTGAGTTAGGCTAAGAAAGCTTCTAGAATTCTATGAGACTGCCATATATTCAAATCAGATGAGTGTAAATAGTTCCCAAAGTCATCAATATTTAAACATAGACTGTTTGCCTGCTTACCTGTTGAGTTTAAAGTTTCATCACTGTTCATTTCTTTCTCTTTTCAAGAGTTACTATCATAATTCTATAAGGTCCCCAGAGTACTATGAGTTGGGTGGCCATATAAATTTTCTTAATACATAAATAACTCACTTTTTCTCCCTAGTTCTATACCATTTTTGTAATAGTAAGTCAAAACAGATTTTTGGTAGGGAGGGTCATCTTTTTATTCTCCAAGTTTTCTTCTTAAACAGGTCAAGACACTTTGTGCACCAGTAGATGACTTGATCATTTTTATTTAAACAGAAGCTACAGTCTATTTGGAATTAGTATGACTCCTAACTCTGTTAATTTTGTTAACCCAATCATTGGAGAGAAGGGATGTGAAATTAACTTCCCATGCATTAGAGTAGAAATCCTTAGTTTCAATTCCAGCAAAAGTGCATCTAGTCTTTGCTAACTATTATTTAAAAAATGAAACGTATTCTTAGTCACATAAATCCTTCTCTGTCCAGATGAGTTTAATGTATGATCAATACTATCTAAAGCTTCTTTCTCTCCTGAGACTACTTTTCAATTAAATCTTGTTATTTAATCTAAGAATACCAACACTCATTGACCACTGTAGTATCTAACTGTGAATTTACGGTAATCTAATGCACATCTCCCTTGACAGAAGGGCTGTCTCAGTTATCTTTATTGTTCTGGGGGCCAAAAAAACCCTTCACAAAGCCAGGAAGGAAACATCATTTATTTAACACAGCTAGAGACTTTTACTAACTGTTAGATGTCCTTGATCAGCACACACACCCCTGGCCTCTTGAATGTGTGCTGGCTGCCCTCTTGCCTAACTGCTGGGGTCTGATAAGAGAAATATATTCCCCTGGGTGCCATTCAGATTTGAGAGCAAAAAGCAATGGACTTTAAAACCTATCATTTTCAAAGGCTTATGAATTCACACTCCCCTGGTATCCTTTTCCAAGGATGTGGATTCAAACATATGGTTCAAACAAGCAGGATATTGAATCCATGATAGCCGTTAGCTTAGATACATATTGAAAAATAAAATATTTGCTCTTAAAATTCATTATACTATTATATTTCTGTTTTTTATTTAAAATACTGATACCCAGAAACAATTTGGTGATACTTGTAAAATGTTCCATGAATGTTAACATGCTAATGTTGGTAGGGCGGATTTGCATGTTATCCGATGTGTTTTCTCTCGGAACTATGGTAGTGTCAAGGTTCTCCAGTCTAGATTGGGTGCTGCAACTCATACAGAAATGAATCTAATTCTTTTTTCCCCACTAAATAATCCTCCCTTCATAAAGGCAAGTACTATACCATGAATAATATTGTAAAAGCAAAGCAGTCGTATGCTTGCTGATTTATTAATTTATTAGTAATAACAGATGTTAAGAGAGCAGTGCTTTGGTGTAGTGGTCAAAGGCACCATATTAGAAACTGGGAGGCTGTGTGAATTTCAGTCCTATCTTAAGCGAGAGGCCATCTGGGTGACCTTGGGCCAGTCCCCCTCTCTCAGCCCTAGGAAGCAAGCAAGGAAAACCATTTCCAAAAAAACCTTGGCAAGAAAATTGCAGGTAATAGTCCAAGCCTTTGCCAGAAGCCAAGATGAACTCAAAAAGAGGAGGGGGAAAAATGATATAGCCCTCTTTCTCAGCCACCTATATGTCTCAGATAAAAGAGTTTTAAAGTCAAATTCAGTAGTGAAACAACACTGGGTAATCTCAGCAAAAGATCCAGGCAGTTTTCTGGCAACAGTAGTTGCCATTGCCTTCTTCCAGGGTGTTTTTGGACTTCCTAGTCTAGCTTAGGGATCTAGTATACTCGGGAGATCTGCCATCCAAGTACTAATCAGTGCCAAACAACCCCCCACCACCACCTTTCCCCTCTTAGTTCCTGAGCTCAGGTGCTGTCACCAGCCGAGGCAAAGTCATTTAACAAGGTCTTTAAAAAGCAATTATGATGTTCTGGGTCCCTTTGCTGCTTAAGCAGTAGAGAAAGATTGCAACCTGCCTTTGATCTCATTTTTACCTAAACAACAAATCCAAGAGGTGGATTATTGAGAGAACCTGCATTGCCAACAACAGACTTCAGTGTTCTCCTAAAGCTAAAATTCTATCAGGTTTTCAACAAAAAAAAAACCAAAACCCAAATCCTTCCATTGAATTAGTTCAGAATGGGCTTCATCAGCTTCAAAGATTCCACCCATCTGGCAAGTTTTTTTTTTTTACTGAGCCTAGACCAGCATAAATCAACATTAGTTCATCTCCCACAAAACAGGTATATTTTAAGGGAGCACATGTTTAGAGGTGTCTAATCTGCAAGAAAGTAAAAGTATCACAGTGATTTATTTTTAAGCCTTTCCTGGATGCATGGTTTGGCCCTTTAACAAATGCATTTTTCCTGATGATTCCCATACACTGTACATCTTGTGTTTAACCTGGGTCTAGAATCAATCTGTTCACTTAATTTTGGGCCCGTTCACATAGCTCTTTCAGGAACTAGCAATCTTCTGCCCTCCAAGGAGCCTCAGATTCAGAGGGAACAAGGACCCTTCTGTCCACTGATTGGGGACTACCAGCTTCCTGCCTCCTGGGACTGCATTCTATTCAAACCACACACTGCACTCCATCAGGTCCAGCCATAAACACTTCCAGACTACACACACACACCCTTCATGTTCTTCAGTCCATTGTAAGCATAAAAGTGCTGAGTACTGAGTTCAGGTTTGTTTTGTAGTGTTCCAAGGGAAAAGTCCTTCAAGGTTTGGCTGGTGTATTCAAGCCGATGCTAAGTTCCCACCATCTGTTGCAAAGTCACTCCTTGATCTCTCAGAGGCAATGTGAGGGGAGACCTGGTAGATGGGAAAAGCAGCAAGTGACAGGAAGGTCTGATCCAGGAGGTGAAGAACAGACTTCGGGGTGCAAAACACATTTCTTCACCTCTCTCATAGCTTCTTTAGCCCACCTTACCAGATATGAAATGACGGTTTACTTTTCCCAACTATTCCATCTGTACAAGCATGTTGCTTTTGGTAATTCTTGGCATTTCATATACATATATGTAAGTATATCAATTCAAAACTATAAGGAACTGTATACTCGGTATCAATGATTTTATTAAATTTTGCGTCGTGGATTCATAATCTGAAATCGCCAAAGCACTCCAGTGACTATTGCAGTTCAGAACCTGTATAATTACATATTCCCCTTTAATGGAAAAAGCTTAATCCTTTTCAGGATTTAAAAAACCATCTTACAATGAAATGTATGTTTTGAATGCTGCCCCAAATATTAAAAGGATATTAATGCATATGAAGGTGAAACCAAATATAGGTGAATATTATTATTCAATCACACTATAGGTGTGGGTGAATTGTAACCTGGGTTTGTATTCCCATTTGTCTACAAAATTCACTAAATGTTTCTGGACCAGATTATCTCTCTTCGCCCAATCTATCTCATAGGACCATTGTAGTGGGGAATAAAATGAACGCTGTCTTCAGTTCTCAGGAGAAAAGATGGAATAGGAATGCAATGATAAATATTTATACAGCTGCATTAAACGTGATAGTTTCCACTAAAAGAATCTTACTTTCTTTGGAGCAAGAAGAGAAACAATACTTAAACTGATTTTTTTAAAAAAGTGGGCTTATAATCAATTTTTCTTGGAAATGATAATCAGACTGATTTGAGTGGAACAGTTGAATGTTTCTCCATTCTTCTTTTTTTTTTAAAAAAAAAAAGCAGAAATATATATCAGATTAATATCAAACTGTTCCTTACCCAACCTCATAATCTTTAAATTATCTTCAGAGACATCAACTTAGTATTTTTAGGTAGTTGAAAAACCAAATGTATTTTATAAAATATATTAATCATGAGGAAATCTGTAGAGTCTGATAATTAAGCAAATTAAGATAATCCTGAGTTTTGGAACCTGCTACTAACCCCAGCTGTTACATTGTCAATAGCTGGCACACATTACGGTAACATTTGGCTAAGTGGATAATAAGAGGAAAATTTGTGATTGATTCCAATTTTATTTTGCTGATCTCCTTTACAAAGGAGTTTAAGATTCTCTCCTTCCTTTTGAAGCATTCTCACACAATAATCTGGGTTTCACTGCTCTTATAATATGAAAACAGTTTATATAGCAATTTGATATGTTTGTTGGCTGAACTTGTACTTAAATAAGACCTATCCTTTAATCCAGACATGTCAAACTCATGTGACGTCGTGCGACGTATCGGGACTGTTTTGTCATTGCCAGCAATGGGGTGCGTGCAGCTTTCGTGTGACGCATCCGGCCCGTGGGCCGGCAGTTTGACACCCCTGCTTTAATCTAATCAACAGTCATTAACCTTTGTTATACCAGAAAGAAGTTTCATAAAACATATTTATGTTCAGAAGTTCCCCCAAAATTATGTTAAAGCAGATCCAATTTGACACAGGAAGTATCTTTTTTAAGGTTTGCCAGACCTAGACAGTAACAATGAGAATAAAAAAGAGATAATGTCTTCGGTATATCTTTGCCACCATCTAGAGGTTATTTGGATTTTTGAAGCCTAGATACAATAGCCCTATTTTATTTATGTAGCTAAGTACCCAGGTTATGATTGCATTACTATTGCTAAACAATGCACTCATAAAGCATGAAATCATTCCTCACATCCCTTAACAACTATCCCAGCAGTCTCAACTGCCATTGTAACTAATGGAATTGTGGGTCATTAAGTGGGAAATGTCAGGAGTCACAGGTAAGGAGCATGGGGATACTGCAGAAGTGCTGCACGGGGATGGAAAAGGCCAGTGCAGGACTTGGGGGAGGCCAGGAGAGAGCTTGGAAGACCTGATACGGGCCACACATGAGCACTGGAGGACAAAGGACTACGGTACAGCAAGGTGCAAGCACAGGAAATCTGGGGGATGGATAGTGTGGCAGGGTGCAAAGGCCAGAGGATGTCTGGTTTGTGAATGGTGCAGCAGGGTATGAGTATCAAAAGATAAGGGGGTGGATGGCAGAGCAGAGTGCAAATGCAGGAAGGCTGAGGTATAGATGGTGCAACATTAATGAAGGGAAGTCAGAGGTAGAGTGTGAGACACAATGCAAGCACAGCAACGCTGAGAAGTGAACCATGCAGCCCAAGCGCCTGAAAGTCAGGGGACTAACTGGAGGAACGTGTGACCTTTATGGGCTTTCCCGTTGTGTCTGGTTCTGGGAAGCCAGCAGGGAAGGTGACAAATGGCGATCATGTGACCACAGGATGCTGTAAACATTTTAAGTGTGAGCCAGTTGCCAAGCACCTGAATTACAATCACAGGGGCTGTGTCAGGCAGAACTTCAAGGACTGGTCACAAGTACCAGTTTTTCAGTAGCATCACTACCTTGAACAGTCTCTGAAGAGTGGTCAGTTAGCGAGGACTACATGTAAGGGTAAACCTACTCATCAAGATAGTTTCAAGGTCAAAAAGAGGGAAGTGGTTAGTGAAAATGCAAAGGAATCACAAAATATTAATCTTGAAATACATTATTAGCCTAAAGGAAACTGTGCTGTTGCACTAAATAGTGTTATATATGGTTAGTACTCACATATTTATTAAAATGGGGCAATATATTTGTCTTTTGTGTATGCAATATTCCTAAAACCGCATTATGTACATATAAATATAATTTGTAAAAAAACAAATCCTTAAAACAAGGATGGAAGATTGCAAAAGTTACTTGAAGAGCAGACTGGACAACTGGAACTCTTCAAATGTTGCTGAATTATAACTGTTAGCAAACCAATCTAGCAGTGTAAATGGTGAATGCTGAGAGATTTATCTCAGGAACCTCTGAAGGGTCACTAATTCTCCACTACTGCCATAAGACTGCAGTCAGTACATACTCCTTAAGTTATGGCCATTCATTCAATGAAGGAAAGGACTTATAACTCATGCCCTACAGCGCCCCAACTACCATGCAAACAAAGTTCACACCCACCTCACTTATGACTGCCAGGAGACATTTACGACCACAGGGACACTTCAAATCCCCCCACCCACCTATTTCTCCCTCAATTGGCCACCCTACATAGTGGCACCCGGCACTGGCAGCCCCAAAGCTGTGGCTAAAGTAGAGGCTCAGGGCTTTTAGCGGTCAGCATATTTATGCCCTTTATTTTCCAGACTTTCTCCCCTGGGCATACTATCCAGACTAAATTATCCCACTACCCTGAAGACCACTCAAGTAAAAAGAACAAAATCTGTATGATCCCTTCCGCTTATAAAATGTATACTTGTCTTATGACAGCAAAAAGAATAGCCAACACTATATTTCAGATGAAATCAAGACTGCTACTAACATTTTAGCACGCAATGTCAACCATCCTCATTTCAGAGATCAGCAGATTTAAAGCATGTTGCCTAAGCATCTGAGCCTTTTTTCAGCCAGTAGGTAATTAAACATGTTCTGTTATATAACTGTAGAATGAGTAAACAGAGCTATATTTTATATTGCATTAGTATTTAAACATCTTCATTATTACGAGGCCTAACACCTGTGCATCATTCTTTGAAAGAAAATAAAAAGCAATTTAATTGAAGGCCAGATTGAAACTATCCAATGTCTCTGCCTATTGAGATCGCAATTAAGCCAGGGAGGAGCAACTTGTCCTCTTGAAAGATAATTAATCCTTAGTTCATGGATTAAAATGCACACCCAGAAATTATAAATATAACTATGATTCTAAGTGCCTTTGCTTGCTCCTATAAAAATGCAGTTTCCTAAAGTGCTTTAAAATGCAACAATCAGGCAGAGGAGGCAAACAGTTTATAATCTAGTAGTAGTAATTCTACATCAATTACAGAAAGGTAGTCAACCTCCAGAATACTTTTTTTTTCAGTACAACACCACTATCTATGGCAAGTGTGCCATGTGAGCAAAATTATAAAAACAGCAACCATCTCTTTAGGTGAAACCATCATGGTGAACATACTTATTTCTTTCTAGTTCACCACTGTTCAGCTGGGCTTCCTCATTGCCCGGGAAAAGAGTCTGGTAAAATTATGGTAATCCATAATTTTGTGTCATGTATATTTACTTGTTTATCTATCCAAATCTAAACATTATCTAAATATGACCCAGTCCCCATAGAACAGCTGAACAGCCCAAATGTAGGAACAAAAAGTGACAATAAATGAAATAAAACAAAACAAAACACGTACATTAAAATTGATAAGAGAGAAAAAAGAAAAAAATAACTATATTTAAAAGCAAAAATCTGCATGAACCTGAGTCTTAAATATGCACCTGTAAACAATGGAATAATAAATAATCCATACATATCAGCAAGGAGGTTCCAAACAATAGATGCAACCACCAGGAACCTTCACAAATTTATATGTAATAGAATAAGTTACTATTTTATTGATCAAGAAAGTATCACTTTAGTGATCAAAGAATCTTGACTAAGATTCGTTAAAAGTGAGTTTTTAAAAACTCTGATTAGAAACAAGCGGATAGAGAGAGCAATACTAACTAGTCCTTGTACTTTTTTTCCCTCTAAAAAGACTGAGGAATGGGGGGGGGGGGGAATCCCAGTAGTTTGATTTCTAATTTGAATGTCTATCCCCTAAACACTGACCTAGGTTGGGGCTGAGTGAAGGAGTTCATAATAGGGGTGGTCTGGTACCTAGTGGAAAGGATCCAATTTGTGTGTGTGTGTGTGTGTGTGTGTGTGTGTGTGTGTGTGTAGATATAGATATATAGATATAGATACAGATATATAGATATATTATTGAGTCAAGGAGTTCATAATAGGGGGGGTCTGGTGCCTAGTGGAAAGGATCCAATTTGTGTGTGTGTGTGTGTAGATATAGATATATAGATATAGATACAGATATATAGATATATTATTGAGTCAAGGAGTTCATAATAGGGGGGTCTGGTACCTAGTGGAAAGGATCCAATTTGTGTGTGTGTGTGTGTGTGTGTGTGTGTGTGTGTGTAGATATAGATATATAGATATAGATACAGATATATAGATATAAAATTGATTCAAGGAGTTCATAATAGGGGTGGTCTGGTGCCTAGTGGAAAGGATCCAAGGATCACTGTGTGGTGTTAAATGGCTTTATCATTTCAGTAAAAAAATATTCTGAACTATGTTGCCCACTAACCTCAGCTTTTCCTCCCTCCTGGCATTGACAGATTATCCTGAAACTCTGTAAAAATGAGCCTTTTGTTCGCCAAGTAAGGATCTTTGTGGCAAAGATCAACAGAAGATGCTCTCCTGAAGAGAACTAACAGGAAAGGGTCTTCTTTGGGCTACGGAATGCATTCTGCAAAGGGGTGTCTTTGGCTAACACTCTTCCAATAATTAGGAAGATGGAAAAACTGCTTCGTTTTTGCCAAGCTTTTAATTGTTAACTGTTTTAATTAGCTTTGATTTTAACTGTTTCATTTTATTATAGTATTATATTTTATCATTGCACATTCATTATGTGGAGGGAGGGAGGACCTCCCTCTAAAGATGCTGCTCACCCAAATAAAGCTGCCAACTAGCAAAACTGCAAGATAAAATACACGTGTTTTTTTCAAATTTCAAAGCTGGCTTAAATCTAGCATTTCAGCAGGCCAACAGCAAACGCCATTATCAATCCATCAAAAAGGTTAAGTTCACATATTTACTGCAGTCTAGACTTAACAAAATTAAAAGGATACAAATGCACGCTTGCATGCATACTTACATATATACATGTTAAATGACTCTGTAGAATGTCTACTTTGCTAATAGAGATACTTTGACAGTCCATAGTAACCACTCATTACAATAATGGTCAGCCCAATATAGACTGGAGTGCCAAAAAAGGCAACCAAATAAGCAAAAAATAATGGGAAGAAAAGCATGCCTAGTCTTGATATACTGTACAGTCTAATGATGATTTTCATATAATGGTAAAAGCAATGAACTAAAAATGACTTCTTAAGAAACAGAAAAGGAAGAGTCTTGCTAGAGTTTATTTTCTTTCAAGAATAGAGAATAAGATAAAGACAGGATGTACTGGCCTTCCTTTATGCTTTAAGGTATTTTAAGGTATTTTTTTTAAGAATCAAAACAACAAAAAGGAAATCAAGAGATTTACATTTTGTCTGAGATGGCTGTTATTCCAGAAAAAAGTTATCTTCTGAATAGTGACAGACTTTTCTATGGACCGTTTGGGCAAGAGCACATGTTTCAAAATAAGGCAAAATTAAACAACTGTTTTGCAGTAGATCATCGGCAAAGTAAATGTATGGGAAATTATGAAATATTTTAAACACTCCATCATTACATTTTAAAATATAAGGTTAACCTATTCTTCAGATCCAGTACAACTCGGTATGTACTGTATAGACGGCGTGAGGGGTGAACTGGTACACAGATGGTCTTGCATTTTTGTCCATTGCTTCCTTGTTCCTTGTTATACATATACAAGGAAGAAGATGAGGGAGACTGACATTGTGATGTAATGTAGTTGGGCAGAACTGAGCTTTCTGAACATGGTGGGCTGGATGAAGTATAGGATGCACACCTCAGAACCACATCACTGGAAGTCATAATGGGAAAGACGAGAAGCAAGGTGTAGAAGATCTTTAGCTAAATGAGCCTGACTTCCAGGTTTATTTGTTGTCTTTGAAGGAACAGTAGTATAAAGAAGAATAGTATTACAGGTAATCCTCAACTTATGACCACAACTGAGCCCAGAATTTCTGATGCTGAGACAATTATTAAATAGGTTTTGTCCCATTTGACAATTTTCCTTGCCACAGTTGTTACGTGGATCGCTGCAGTTGTTAAATTGGTAACATGGTTAAGTGAATCTGGCTTTCCCTATTGACTTGGTTTGCCATAATGTTGTAAAATTTCCTCACATGACTCCAGGACATTGCAACCATCATAAATATGAGTCATTGCCAAGCCTCTGAATGTTGATCTCATGAGCACAGGGATGCTGCAGAGGTCATAAGCGTGAGAAACAGTCACAAATCACTTTTTTCAGCGCCAGTGTAACTTTGAACAGTCACTAAACAAATGGTTGTGAGTCGAGGACTAAATAAGTGTCTGCATAAACCTATTGAGGATGAAGTTGTACAATATACTACATGTTAACAGAATGAAAGACAATCAATCTTGCTAATAGCAAAAATTATCAAACCAGCATTTGAAAAAAATCATTAGTTAACATTAAATTCAATCAATTTATATAATCTCGTAATTTTAGTAGTACTTTATACTGATTTTGTGTCTTCATCTAGATAAGAGAATTCAAACTTATTATTCTGATTGTCAAACAATTTTGTAACCTCATAAAAACTTCATTAAATTAACATTTTCAACTACTCAATAAACAGTGATACTTTTCCACACATTTTATTTTACAAAGAGTATTACCAGTTCTCGGGGCAGAAAGGTTTCTTCCTGGCGAGCAATGAGCAGGGAAACTATCTCTCCTTGTTTTGTGCTTCTCAGAGTAGCTACAAGTTCTTCTTGAGTTCTGCCACTGATATCTCTACCATTCACCTAATAACACCATAAATGAGCAAGTTAGCAAAAATTGTTAACAATATATTGTTAAATTTGCAATAGTGGAAAATATCTGTAGCTCAGGTGTAGGATGAGGGTGAAGGTTCGTTCTCCGATCTTGTGGGTTGGTTTCCAAATGTTTTGTTACCAAGCTAGGTAACAAACTCCATTGAAGATGTTACTAGCCAGGTAACAAAACGTTTGGAAACCAACCCATAAGCTCAGAGAACGAACCTTCACCCTCATAGTTAAATATTGAGCAATTTAATCCACATGGTATCAAACTGAGGATTGGGGACCTAAGCCATCTAAGCCACCCATCTTGCAGATGTTTCAAAGTTTCCTTCCCTACTTTTGCGGTGAGATCTATATCTGGAATTTATATATCAGTGGGTTAGGATGCTGAGCTTGTCGATCAGAAGGTCGGCAGTTTGGTGGGTTGAATCCCGAGTGCCGCGTAGCAGAGTGAGCGCCTGTTACTCGTCCCAGCTTCTGCCAACCTAGCAGTTCGAAAGCACGTAAAAATGCAAGTAGAAAAATAGGGACCACTACGGTGGGAAGGTAACAGCGTTCCGTGCGCCTTTGGCGTCTAGTCATGCCGGCCACATGACCACGGAGACGTCCTCGGACAAGCGCTGGCTCTTTGGCTTTGAAACGGAGATGAGCACCGGCCCCTAGAGTTGGAAACGACTAGCACGCATGTGCGGGGGAACCTTTACCTTTACTATATCTACTGATATTCCCTGCAAGAATACCACTTCAACCCCACCCCATTCTCCAACAGAAGAAGACACAGGACTATTGAAGTAGAGGTTTGCCTATGGTTGAATTGGATGAAACTCAAGTAAAATGCTGAGGAAGATGTAAGAATGGAGCATTAAACTTGCCTATCAGAGAAGACATACGTCAAAATATTTCACATCCAAGCCAGATATTGTCAAAAAGATTAATTTGAATGTTGATTTCTAATTTTGATTTCTCTCCAACAATCTCATTTTACTTAGGTATGATTTCACTTCATCCAGAACTGCAAATTGTCTATTTGCCTTTGCCAAGTAAAATATGGTAAATTGCTACTGAGGAAAGGTTCTTTTCAGCTGCATCATGCTAAATATACCCAGAGAAACTTGCTTTGTCCTTGCTTTGTGCTTTTTTTCACATTATGTGAGAAACATATTTAACAAGTATATCCAAAACCTGTTTGAATATTGCTGGGAAGGTTTTCTTTTACAATAATATCAGCTTCAATAGATCCAAATAATCAATATCATTCAAAATGGTTGAATCTGGAAAGCCATAAATGGGTGAATCTTAAAATTAGCATATTCAGGAGGAGATTTACATCTCCTTAGAGGTGGGATATCCAGGGAGCATTTATTACTTCTGAATTCCAAATTCCAAATTTTGCTCAGGCAAATTTTAAAAGCAAAAATAGGAAAGTATCATGAATGCAAGCATAGGCTTTGAGTATCCAAGAAACGTGACCTCACCTTCAGATTAGAGAAGATAAAAATTATCTAACCAATAACCTTGTTTTGGTAAAAAAAATGCAGTGAGCAGTTATATTTCCAAAAATATATTTGGCAAAATGCAAACAAATGGGTTATTATAATTATTTTATAATGCACCTGAGCCTATGTTTTACATTAAACAAGTTTGTATCAGTCGAAAAAGCATCATATGATGGCAGAAAAGCTTAGAGCTCTTTGCCCCCATCAAATACTGTTTAATTCATTTAACAGAAAGATATGTACTGAGGAATAGGATTTCCAACCTCCAATATTCTGTCTCCTGAATGCAAACGGCCATCTTTAACTGCTGCACCTCGAGGCAAAATATTCTTTACAAATATAGGGCCAGGACCATGTATGGAGGAGTCCCTGGTGACCACAGTAAAACCTAGTCCTTCGGGTCCTAAAGAATAGAAGAAATATCTGTAATATGAGGCAACCAGCAGCTAACAGAAGGCTCTTCTCTAAAGATTTAATATTTATATTAATAGGTTTGTTTTCAAAGGTAAGAATAGTAGGATCCATTCCTTGCTTTAGCTAAATTAAGACACCCTGTTCAGCTTTTCTGTGCAGCAACCAAGTGTTTCTTTCATCAGATTTCTTCAAATTCAACATTAATTCTTTAACATATAGTATGTTTCCCTACTTCCATTCTGTACATTGTTCTTATGTAAAGCATGCAGTAACTCAAAGAACGAACACTAGCTTTAGTGACATATTACATTAGAAAAGGTCAAAAGGACAGAAGAAATTATCTGGAAGCATTTTTTAATCTGTATAATGAATAGAGATTTCTTTTATCCCATCTTTGTTATTTTTACTAAGGGAGTAAATATACCTAATACTCCTTCCTCCTACTAGTTTCCCCACAACAACCTTATGAGGTGAATTGAGCAGAGAGAGAATGTGACTGACCCAAAATCACCCATGTGGCTTTCATGCTGAAGGCAAGGTTAGAACACATAACCTAGTGGTTTGTATCCTGGAGTGTTAAACACTAGACCAAACTGACCATTTTTTTTACATTATTATTATTATTAGAGTGTGCAGTATTCAAGTCCAAACGGGTCAAAAGGCTTCAGCTCTGGCGTGGGCACACTCACCATATCTATTGGTGACTCCTGAAAGGAGCTTTCCCTTATGGGAAACTTGCAGACTCAAAAAAGTGTTTGCTTGAGTCCAGGAGACACTGCAGAAGTGGCAACTACAGGCTGAACATTTCCATAACTGAAATGAGCCTCATGTAGCTACTGTGTAAGCCCAATGCAACAACAGGTAAAACTGCAGTGCCCACACTGTATCTGAAGCATCTTTGCCAGCTTTAGATTGAGTATAACACGTTGCTAGTATTACAATCTTGAAATAATTTGTCAGAAGTGCTAGTTTAAAATTAGTAAATTTTATTTTCCCATCTTTATGGCTTCTTGAAAATTGGTATGTTGGGAGATTTTATATAAAAGCTTATTGGCTATTTTGTTGTTGCATTAATTACTCATTAATAAAGCTTTCCAAGAACAAGAACACTAAAACAAGTATGCCCTTCTATATTGTTAACAACCCTAATGGGTCTCTTTGATAACAATTGGCTAAAGAGCAGAATCCTGAGACAAAAAGCAGAAAAGGAAGTCTTTCTTTGATTAAAAAACTTAAGACAGAATTTATTAGGGGAGCTGACCAGAAGCCTAATAGCTCCAGCCTAGAGTTTTGTGGGTAAAACCTTTTAAAACTCATTTGGGGCAGATCATCTGATGTATGTTATAGAATACAGCTTGAAATTGTTTTTCGTGGTGATCTCTACATGCAAGACCTTGCAAGAAGTTCTTTGCAGCCAACACCTAGTAACAACATATAAATAAGCTTACATGTATTCAGACAGGAGTACAGAAAGAGAGGAAAAAGAATGTGACGCCTCTCTAAACAGTTCTGCTCTTAGCTGTACTCAGAGTAGGTAAGTCTATGATATATTTTTGCGGAATGTGGAATAATTTTTAGTGCAAAGGCTTACAATTTGGAAACTGATGCAATATAAAAGCTTGCTAATTGCTACTTTATGCATTATTTCTTTATTTTTCTTTCTTGGAGTACTTTATGGACAAAAACATTGAAATAAGTAGAAGCTGAGCCTTTCAAGCATGGGTAAACCATTTAGTGTTTAAATAAATAGTCAGCTGTGTGATTTATCCACGGACTATCCTAATCCTCAATGGAAGACTTTCAAGTGGGTTTTGAGAAGAAGTAAATTGTTGACCTTTTTAATCTGACAGATGTGTGACTTTGAATTTAACATGCAAATATATTGTTGCAATAATTCAGTGTTCAAATTTCAAACTAAATTCTCCTAATTCTGTTCTGTAGTATGATTTCAGGAAACACTGGTTCACTTTAGAAACTGAACGTTCCATAGGAAGCCTTCTTAAATCTTAACAACCAGTGCTGTGCCATGGAATACTGAAAATTATTCAACCAAATCTTATCGATACAGCGGTATCAAGTTATTATTTCATGTTATTATAACATTCCAGCAGATATGTTTGCTGACTGAAAACAAAAGTAACTTTAAAAGTAAAGGAAGTCCAACTGGAAAGTTTTTTAAATGCAATGTCTGCTGTATATTGTTACCGTACCTGTTTTTTAAATACCCCTGGATACATGGAAGCTGTTATTTGCCAGCTGCCTCCTCTGCATAAGCGCTCGCCTATTTCTGTTTCCAGATAGCATGTCAGCTGCTTTTGCAACGAATGAGTCAAATGTATACCAGATTGTTGGGGGCAATTAAGGACCCAGATTGTTGGGGGGCAATTAAGCTGACTTTGTAATAATGCCGCTTGGGGTGTGTGTGAAAGCACTAATAAGCAGGCATGAAGGCTACTGCTAAGCTTGTAAGCCACCCTGAGTCTTCGGAGAAGGGCGGGATATAAATGGAATTTAAATTAAATTTAAATTAAATTAAATTATATCAACCATATGTAAAAAATCCTATTTGGAAAGTAACAACTCATAACAATTTACCTTTTTTCAGATCAATCCTTATTTTCTTTGCATTTTTCTTGCTGCCAAAACCTATCAATGGGGATAAAGATGGCGATGGAGGTTTCTTATTAATTCTTGAGAAGTTAGGACTCTTGGGAGATGCATGTGTAACAGTCTCTAGATTGTTTGCTTCAGAGAAATCTGGGTCTTTCATCATCATCGACTTTGGATGGGCTGCAGGTGGAAATTTTCCTTTCGAAATATGCTCTGCTTTATTTGGGGAGTACAATGGTGCTATGACTGACTTTTCATATTGTTCACGCCCATACAAAGGGACAACTTCCAGGATGATGTTTTCAGATTTCATTGCTTGGCGGAAAAGATCTTGTGCTCTTGGGGGAAAAAAACATAAAACAGTCTGAGCAATTAAACAATGTAACTGCTTATTAATTAACTTATTAAACTTACACACTGTTCATCTTATCTATATGTGATTCTAGGTAGTTTAAAACCAATAAAACATCAATATAAACTATTAAAACCAGGGCTTTTTTTCTCATACAAGGCTCAGAACAGTGTTCTGGCACCTTTTTTTTTTTGCACACATATACACACGCACACAAAAAAGCTTTTGCACAAGCTGTGCTACTCCCTCTATTGGCTTTCGAAAGCCTATTGGCTTTTGAAAGCCAATAGGAATTGTTGCTGAGCACACCAAACTTGCACAGGCAAGTTGTCTTCAGCAAAGACGAGTTGGTAGGAACTTTGCACCCCTCCCTGCTGCCCAAATACACCATCTCAACTAGGTCAGTAATAGGGGACAGGAGTTGGAGGTGGGTTCTGCGCAGGTGGCATCGCTGGTGGGGCGGTTGTGAGCGGGGGTGCTGGTGCTGTGGGAGCCGTGGGGTGTGCTCTTTGTGGGGCGGGCGGCATTGCTGGCAGGGCATTTGCGAGCAGGGGTGGCTGCAGCTGGCTGCCCCCCAAGGCCGGAGTCAGCGCCAGAGCGGCTGGTGCTATGGGAGCCGCAGGTCGTGCTCTATACGGTGCAGGTGTCATTGCTGGTGGCATGGGGTGGCGGTAGCGGGCTGCCCCCCAAGGCCGGAGTCAGCACCAGAGCGGCTGGTGCTGTGGGAACCATGGGCCATGCTCTGTACGGGGCAGGTGGCATTGCTGGTGGGGTGGGGGTGGCGGCAGCGGGCTGCCCTCCAAGGCTGGAGTCATTGCCAGAGCGGCTGGTGCTGTGGGAGCTGTGGGGTGGGCGGCATCGCTGGCGGGGCGGTTGCGAGCAGGGATTTGTGGGGTGGTGGCAGCGGGCTGTCCCCCGAGGCCGGAGTCAGCGCCAGAGCAGCTGGTGCTGTGGGAGCTGCGTCTCTCGTGGAGGACAGAGGGGGAGTTATGGTTTCAATGCCGTCAGGACTGTATTTCCCATGGAAAATGAGTACTCGCAGCTCCTGCTCCTGCACTGAAAAGAGTTTACTCTTTTCTCTACTCGACGGCTGAAACGGCATGCAGTGACAGGTCCAGGGGTGTGTGATGTGAAGGCTGGATTTTCCCCTGTCCTCTGGTAAATGGGTGGACCGCTCCTGGCCCAGCGTAGGACAAAGTCTTGGGCTCCGTAGCTTTTACGGGCAAAGGTGTCTGTTGTAGGCCGGGCAGGCAACTTTGAGGTGAACAGATGGTTGGCCTCGGGCTGAGACCGTTCGCTTTTGACAGCCTGTGTCCCGGAGGACAAGGCCTCTTTCTGCACGTGGGCCGATTCCACCACCGAGGCGTAGCTGTCCATGCTGCGCAATACCGATGCCGGACAGAAACCAGAGGAGCAGGCCAGGGACGTGGTGGCAGTGGGTGAAGAGGAGGAGGAAGAAGAAGATTGCAAAATGGGGGGGTGAGACCTTCCGAGGAGATGATCTTCATGTTGGTGTTATGCAACACACTGGGCCGCTGCTGAATGTTCTGTGTACGAGGGGAAACTGGGGAGTGTTTGTGAGAGTGTGCGGATGTATGGCTGCTGCTATGCTTAGTGCCTGGCCTCCAGATGGGCATGTGCTCCACTGTGGCCGTGCTGGTCACTACCGATTTCTTGCAGCCCCGCCGTGTAGAGTGGGCCCCATGGCTCCCACAGCACCAGCTGCGCCAGCTCCGGCCCCGGGGGGCAGCCTGCTGCTGACACCCCTTGCGCTACCTGTGACCGCAGCAGTACCGCTGCCCCTGCCTCCTGCGCCCGCCAAGATGAGAGTTCCGGCACCTTTTTTTTTAAGAAAAAAGCACTGATTAAAACTATAAATAGTAACATTAAAACTGGTTAAAAATTGACAAAGAGGGAAGGAAAAGAACAAGATACAAACAGAGAGAAGGTAGGATATTATGTTAGTCCATTAACTATGTCTTCCAGCACACAGGATTTTCCCTCCCTGCACAAAGGGAAAGGAAATTCCCTTGGCAAGCTGTGGAAACAGACCTCAATCCAACATCCCATCTATGGCCAGCATCCTATTGAATTTCTAGGGAAAACCAGGAGGGGTGTAATGCTTTCCAATAACCGAAAATGCTTTATGAGACATAAAGGATCCATTCTGAGGCTGCTGTGACTGTGAGCTGCTGTTAAATGACCAGTTGTAAGAAGATGACTACGTGCATATATGGAATTCACTAATTAATCAGTACAGAAAATTCACTTTATAGTGCTTATTATGTTATTTATAGGGGGCATGATGACTCAGTGGTTAAAGACACTGAGCTTGTCAACTGGAAAGCTGACATCCCGAGTTTGAGGCCTGAGT
The DNA here is from genome assembly GCF_947247035.1 of Vipera ursinii. Taxonomy (NCBI): domain Eukaryota; kingdom Metazoa; phylum Chordata; class Lepidosauria; order Squamata; family Viperidae; genus Vipera; species Vipera ursinii. The sequence continues at coordinate 177,354,288 of NC_139512.1, read as the reverse complement.
ACCATGTGATGGGGTGAGCTCCTGTTACTTGCTCTAGTTCCTGCCAACCTAGCAGTTCAAAACCACGCAAATGCGAGTAGATAAATAGATACCACTTTGGTGGGAAAGTAATAACATTCCATGTGCTTCAGCATATAGTCATGTGAAAAATGAACAGACATCCTGTGAACTTTGGGAATAATAAAATAGTCTAGTTTTAAAAGAAATGTAAATAATGTGGATATTTCTGGAACAAAAAAAATGGAAAGCTGACTTAAAAATAAATATCTAATTTTTATGAAATAAAACTAATGAAGAGTTTGTTAACTGATGGATTAATGATGTTTATGAATTTTTATTTAGAACAATCTTTGAAATTTTTAGATTGACTACTAAGGAAATATTACAAAATACTAGTAAAATGTTCAGATTAATCAAAAAGATTTGAAATAATAGAAGCAATTAAAAGAGCTAAAACAAGCAAAACTCTGGGACCAGATGCCCACTGAGCGGATTCTATAAAATTTTCAAAGATCAGTTATTTCTTCCAATGAAGGACTTAATGAATTCTATTTTAAGGGGAACCCTATACCAGACGCTTGGAAAGATGCCTATATTTCTCTAATACTCAAAGATGGCCTGGATTTAACTGTAGTTCTTCTGTGAAGAACTACAGACCAATTTCTCTCCTAAATAATGACTACAAACTCTTTGCATCTATTTTAGCTGAAAGATTTAAAAAGGTTTTACAGGATTATATACATGAAGACCACTGTGGTTTTTTACCTAAAAGACAATTAAAACATAATGTAAGAGTAATTTTGAATATAACTGAATATTTACAACAATGTAGAGTCAAGACATTAGTCTTTCTGGATGCAGAAAAGTAGTGGAAAAGATAGATTTTGGATTGGGCTTTATACAGGTTCTGAAGTCCATCTATACACTCCAGAAAGCTCGATTCATGGTTAATGGAGACTTTATGAAACTATGTGAAAGCCAGATGGGAACAAGACAAGAGTGTCTTTTATCCTCTATTATTTATTGTGGTGTTGGAATAGTAAAATAGGGATATTAGACAGGATAATAGAACAAAAGGACTACAAATTAAAGTGCATAATTACAAATTACCTGCATTTGCCAACAGTTTGGTATTGATTGTGCAACACCCCTAAAGAACATTGAACATGTTAAGAGGAAGAAAGATTAAAATGTTTGGGAAAAATGGCTGGTTTAAGAATAAATAAATAAATCAAAGACGGTAACACCAGCTGCCTGCAATTAGTGCAGGTTCGCGTCCCACCAGGCTCAAGGTTGACTCAGCCTTCCATCCTTCCCAGGTAGGTAAAATGAGGACCCAGATTGTTGGGGGCAATAAGCTGACTTTGTAATAATGCCGCTTGGGGTGTGTGTGAAAGCCCTAATAAGCAGGCATATACATAGAATGAAGGCTACTGCTAAGCTTGTAAGCCGCCCTGAGTCTTCGGAGAAGGGCGTGATATAAATGGAATTAAAATAAAAAATAAATAAATAAATAAAGCTGGAAGATCAGAAGAAATTGTAATTTAAAACTTTTTAAAGTTGTGAAAAAGGTACAGTACTTGGAGGTAACTCTCACAGAGGAAAATTCTAAGCTTTACAAAAATAATTACAGTAAAATATGGAAGGAGATAAAATTGGATTTAAATAGATGGCAAAAAATAGATTTATTCATTAATGGGAAGAATTTCAGCAATTCAAATGAATGTACTAACTAGAATGTTATTTTTCTTTCAGACTATACCGATATTGATTAATTTCCACTTTCAAACAGTGGCAGAAAGGTATATTTTATGATGCTTGTTGTCTGATATGGTTAAAAGACTGAATAACTTTAAAAAGTTACGGCTGTTATACCTCAAATATTTTGATTTGAGATTTGGATGGCATGCTTATCTGTGGTATGACAAAGTAAAAGTTAACCCTTTTTTTAAGATTCATGCTATTAGGCAATCGATTGCATTTGTATAATTGTAAAAGTAGATTAGCTGATAAAAGTGAAGTGACACTTTGGCTATCACCTCATGAAGTCTATATATAACAGAGATGATTTCAAAATATAAATGGATGACATATCGAGACATTGATATTTGGAAAAGAGGGATTTAAGATAGAAGAGAACAACTAGTAAGTGAAGGATTTGCTTATGATTGGGTTAATTATTATAGAATTTTTGAAAGATTTAAATTTGATTTTAAAAAGTTTTGTTTTCACAGGAACTAAATCTGAATTGGACATTAATCTATGTTCTGGAGATGACTACTTGATTTCTAAAATATATAAAATGTTTCTTAAGATGAACCTAGAAGCCGAATACGTTAGAGTGTATGGTAAAATGGGCAAAAAAATTGGGTATAGTATAATGCTAGATAAATGGGAGAATGTATGGATGAATGGACTAAAATGTACATTAAATTATAATTTGAAAGAAATTTTTTACAAAATGATGTATCACTGGTACTTGCCCCAGATAGAGTAGCAAAAATGCAAAAAGGGATTTCTAATATGTCCTGGAAATGTAATCAAAATTCAGGTTAATTTTATCATATTTGGTGCTCTTGCAAATATGTGAAAACATACTAGATAAACATAACAATGACAATGCAGAAAATACTTAAGATACAAATATTAATGAAACCTGAAGTTTTTCTTTGAGGTATGATGGACAAGCCAATTGAAAAACAATTTGGGGTGCTATTCCTTCACAGGGTAACGGCTGCAAGGATTGCACTTGCCAAATACTGGAAAGAAAAAGATGCCGACTGTTGAAGTATGGATTTTGAAATTGACTGAACTAGCAGAGATGGCAAAATTAACTGCTTTGATTAGAGATAATGGGCTAGACAGCTGTATAAGAGAGTGGGAACCGTTTGTAGTCTTTCTATGTGCTAAATATAACAGATGGCTAACAGAGGGATTTGAAGATTAGTGTAATGTTTAGCTCAAACTGTTGACTGCTTTTTCTTCTCTCTCTCTCTCTCTCTACACACACACACACACCCACACACACACACACACACACACACAAATTTGCAAAAGGAAAGGAGAAATTACTGCTTTTTCTTTTCTTTCAGAACCCAGCCAGGGTGGATCCTACATGTTAAATGTTAAATTTAACTGAACACTTTCTCCTCTTTTTTGTACACTATTTTTTTTCTTTTTTGTTGTTGTTAGGGTTCAACGTTTGCTTTTGTTTCATTTCATTTTTGTTTGTTTTACTGTTTTGTATTTTATTCTCCGTGATAAAACAATAACAACAACAACAATAAACAGTAATAATAAAACATTTGAGAATATAGCAACAGGAGACAAGCATGAAAGCCAAATGGGTGACTCTGGGCCAGTCAATCTCTCTCAGCCCAACTCACTTCACAGGATTGTTGTGGGGAAAATAGGACCAGAAAGATAGGTTGGTTATGTTTGCCACTTTGACTCAATTATAAAAATAATAAAAGTGGATACAAATAAATAAAAAAATACTTTTGTTCCAGATATCTTTACTAGAAAAATATTAGTGCTATACACTATAAAGAGAAAAAAGAAATTTAAATTATTTTGTTCAGTTGTTTAAATTTCGAAACTTTGGACTGATCTGAAGTGAAAAAATAAGGAAAATGAAGAAAAACTCACTGTGCAAAGGTTTTATCTGCAAGTTCAATATTGTTAATTTTCACAATGCATTCATTTTCATAGAAAAGTCCATCCCGTTTAGACCGGCTATTTTCCTCAATACCACGGATGAAGAGTCCTAAAATTCTGGAGGAAATGTAAAATACATTTAAGTGAAGTTTAAATCATCTGTACCAGGTTGTGATTCAAAATTTGCTTCTGTGCTCCATGAAAAGAAAGATCATTTTCACAAGATTTCCCTTTCCCCTTGAGTCTATCGAGTGTTTACTTAATTCACTGCATCTGTGCAAAATAAATCAATATGAATTTCTTCCTACTTTGCACAGAATCTCTGTACTGTATACAGATGCTGGGGAGCTGCAAGAGATGCCAGTGTTGGACAGAATATTATGTTCATCCTGGTTTGGATAATTTTTCACTTGTTGATTTTGAAAATCTGGAGAAGTGTGAACTTTCTTCCTGCTGGCTGACAGTGTATGTGTGTGTGTGTGTGTGTGTGTGTGTGTGTGTGTGTGTGTGTGTCAAGAACAGTATTTAGAAAACATTGTATTTGCTTGAAAAGCCTGATGATTATTGTTCAGTCTCAAAAGAATTGCTTCCGGCTAAAGTGATGGAGATAGGAATGGCCTCACAACTCCAGATTTAGCTGAATGACATTGTATCTGGGCCTACTTCAATCAAGATTTTGGCTGGGATGTGGAATTGAGATTGCTTAGATTCAGAGATGTAAGGTCTCAAAAAAATTCTTTTCCAAGATTTATTTTTAATTTGTTATTCTATAGAAAAGCCTAGAAAACAAGTTAAAAAGCTAAATATTTCTTATTATCTTATTTTAAATGATACTTTAAAACGATATGATAGAAATGGACCTAAGTTTGGAAATGCTCATACCATACCAAATCAATAAAGTAATCTTAATTTCTGATCCAGAAATAGAGGAAAAGCTTTCAATATTCAAAAGGCCAAAATATTCAGAAAAAAAATAGTGACGCATTCAGAAGGGGAATTGTTGGGGGCAATTAAGCTGACTTTGTAATAATGCCGCTTGGGGCCCCCGAAAGCCCTAATAAGCAGGCATATACATAGAATGAAGGCTACTGCTAAGCTTGTAAGCCGCCCTGAGTCTTCGGAGAAGGGCGGGATATAAATGGAATTTAAAAAAAATAAAAAAAATTCAAGATTTAATGCCTGCCAGCATCTTCTTGAAAGATAATCTCCATTTGTAGCAAAGATTTTTAAGAATTTATAATAATCATTTTAATTTCATACTCATCACATCTTTGTATACATTTATAGAAGAGCTATGATGTATACTTCTATATGTATACATACACACATATAGAGATATACATGTGTGTGTTCGTATTCGTGTGTATTTGTGTGTGTATTTAAAGTAGCCATAATGCTATAGCTATAACAGGTATTAAAATTATTTCTCCCTTCCTGAGTTTTAAGTATATGTCAAGACAGAGATGCTGAATCCATGCCTCAGGGCTCAATCTTCTCTATCACTCTGTTTCATAACTGCTGTACAGTTCCTAGGGGGGATTGTCTGATGGGCATCAAAAATATTTGCTGGTAATATTCAGTTATGTATCTAGGATATATAGGAGTTGTGGTGAAAATCTTGACCCTTTATCTCAAATTGTAAAGATCTGGATGGGAAGAAGCAGGTTGAGATTCAACCCCAACAAAATGGAGTGGCTGTGGATTCAGGCTGTTGGCTGTTGGGAAAATTCCATTATCAGATCTGGACAGAGGTATGATTTCTAAGGGGGAAAAATGGTGTGTTATCATGAGATGTCCCTGAATTCATTTCTGCTGGAGCAGATAGAAGCTGTGGTGAGAAAGGCTATTGTTGATTGACTATAGTCACTCAACACCCTTCATCTCATGGATGAATTACTGTACAGTAATGTACTCTACATCTTAAAACTGAAGCAAATGAAAAATGCAGGGGTCCACCTGTTAACAGGTACAATGCAGTAATAATATGGTAGGGAGGCACATTAATTGTTCATTTGTTTCCAGGTGTACTTCAGGGTCATGGTGATCATTTTTAAAGTCCTATATTGTTGGAATCTGGCAATCTCCAATATTCCTTGCTCCACATAGAATCTCCCCACCCAAGGTTTACCTGCATAGTATGACAAGAAGAGCACAGAGGGCATATTAGCAAATGTGTATTATTTTAGGGAAAAATGAAGAAATTTGGGATCTTTACCCAAGTAGTATTATTCTGAATGAGAGTCTATCTGAGTATAGTGTGTCCCAATACAAACCACTTAATAGCTAGAGGAGGTTTCCTGCACTATGTACAAAGAAATATTTGTTTTAATATCTATCTGTGATGCTGAAAGGCTGTGATGTTACTTTAAATTGTTTGAAAAACTTTTCCTTTTCTCTCAGAAATTTCCTGTATTAGATAAAAGCTTTAATTAAAAAGTATGCTTCTCTCCATCACCTGTAAATACATTTGTAAATATTCAGGAAAAGATATAGAGGACTTGATCACTAAAAGAATCTGGATGAAACCAGCAAATGGTCATCTTTATGTATGCCTAAATTACTTCCATATGCATATAATATTCTTATTGATTTTCTCTTCCAGTTCCAGAATTTTTGAGTTTATCAGTCCAGCTAACCTTCATGGGAACATTTTGAAATACAGGACTATTGCAACAGGCCCAAGCAGTAAAGTTGTTATGCAGAAAGTAACATCCAGCCTATATTAGATGGTTAGCATATCCAGTGAAAATCCAGATTTACAACATTGAAAATCTACTGGATATAGTTATGTAGCACAAGTTCAGTTATATATGTGGTAATTATTTTCCTCAAAACTAAGCTGCACCTGTTTCTGGAAGATGGAGATCTCACCCAGCAGTGCTAATACTAATTTACATGAGACAACTGGCTTTAGTAGTGTCATGCTAATGATACTCATCACTACTTAGGCCATGACTCAACTACATGTTTTTATCTGCTCTGAATTCTTACATTTTGGAATTACAGTTACTTGTGTGCCTACCTATTTGTTTGCTTGACATCTGGATTGTCTATAGATAGCCTTTAAATTTTTATCAGAAATATTAAAATACCTCGCATGAAATAGAAATATTAACCATTAAAAATGTTGCCTGTATTGTTGTTATAATGGAAAGAAAGTTTTTATTAAAATGTTGTTGTACTCTCTATGCTAAATTTGGGTTCAAAATTATTGAGGAAACTTTGAAAACAATAGCAGTTTTCTAGGTTTTAATCAAATGATCCAAATAATCAAATTAAAAGCCAAGGCTAAGACTTTTTTTAACTACATGTTATTGACAAAGTTGTAGGATATACTGGGAAGTTTATTTCAGGAAAAGGCAATGACAAACCATTGCTGTTCTATTGCCAAGAAATTATATGAATGTGTCACCAGGAATCTGTATCATTCTTTACAGATCAATCCATGTTAGTCTAGGTGACAGAGGTATACCTTCAGTTATCAGTTTTGGATTCTGCATAGTAAATGTGCAGTCCAGTATGTCAGTACATTTTATAAAGGGATTAAAAGCCACAATCTGCTTTCTCAGTCCTTTGCCTTTCCAAGCTGATTAAACTGTTCATACAGGACTGGCCCTAATGTTAAGGGGTTATGTTTGTTGGCTTAGGAGGAAGAGGATGTGTTCCTCCATAAGAAAGGGTCAAAAAAGAGAAAATCTATCCATAATCCAAGGGATCTGAACAACTATAAACCAGCCTCAAATGTACACCTCCTGGAAAGCAAATCAAAATATCTTTGGCCATGTAATCCTGTTGCATGTGAATTTAGTGATTATCTTGATTTATTTAAATTACCCCTTCAGCTATACTCACCTTGGTAGATGATGTATGCTGAAAAGTGCAGAGTATAATCGTACTAGTTTTAGTTCTGGTCTTTTGTCATTGGCTATATGAAGTAGATGGTATTGGAGGTCTATTTGACAGACTTCACTAGAACAATTCTCTAGCAAGTGTTTTGCTATCCCAATGAACAACCTATAAACCTGCAAATCAAGTCAGGTACTCTTTCTTAGGCTCTTTCAACATAAGAGAGGAAGCCTCTGTCTTTTGAGAAGTTGAGCCATCCTCCACCTACAGATGGTTTAGGGAATGAATATTAGCCTTCTTATTAAGGTGAAATCAGCAGTCATACTCACAGTTCAACATCTGGATCACAGATCTTTAAAGGTGCTTCTCTTTGGTCAGGCTTTTAATTATGAATTGGTTTTAACATTAGTTTTAGCTCATGCTTCAACAAAATAAAAAGGTTATGATTTTCAGTATGTACACTGTGTTAAGTATATATTGGTGCTGATATCTGGAAAAAAAATCTGATGACATTTTCCACTGGTTTGCTTCTTCATAATAAAAATATCTTACCTTCCACTTAACGATGAAAAGTATGGTACCACATGTATCCCCAGTGGGCCTCCTTCTCCAGGTATCTCTACAATTCTTGTCACACCACTAAGAAAAAGGGAAAAGCATCAATTGTCTTCAAAAGAAAGCAAGACAAGCAGAGAGATTATTCTGAGCTCCTAAGAGGCACTTATTGTACCTCAATATCTTTTACCAATCCCTGAAATAAATTATCATTCTTAACAACTTGCAGTTTCATAAGACCATTCCTTTAATAGCCAGATCATAAAAGTTGTTCTACTCTATGAGGTAGATTACACAATCTCTTCAATATATTGGTAATTGCTAAATATGCCTATGAAAACCTGTTTGGTACAGTGGTTAAAGCATCTACACTAAAAATTGGGAGTCCATGAGTTCTAGTCCTACCTTAGGCACAAAGCCAACTGGATGACCTTGGGTCACTCACTTTACCTCAGCCCTAAGAAGGAAGCATCAATGGCAAAGCACTTCTGAAAAATCTTGCCAAGAAAACTGCAGGGCCTAGTCCAAGCAATCACTAGGAATCAAAGCCTCACTGACTTGAAGCAAAAAACACAAAGCCTATGCACAACAAAACTGCATATCTACATATGGAAATAATTAATGTTCAAATTGTCCACATGAATCAAATTTATTTAAAAAAAACCATTATGATATATGCTACAGCTACAAAATGTGCTACATAAATTAGACCCTTTTTACCTATACACACTTTCTTTTTAGATCTATTAGATTCTTAGATCTATTAGGAATACAACAATGGAGAGGGGTGATTTTTTTCTGTTTAACCATCCTTTTTGTTGTGCATCCTAAATTCAGGGATGTCTTCTTTAATGTAGAATTTTTGTGCTCTATAATATTAGCAAAAAGAATAATCCTTAGGAAATGGAAAATACCAGAAATCCAGGAATAAATGGCTGGATTTCAGAGATATGTGATTTAGCAAATTTTGGAGAAAATTATATATTTGGTTAACTGAAAATGTCATATTATCTCTACCTTGGGGAAAAAATCTGAACAAGCTTGGTCAACATTAAAAGCTTAATTTTTCTTTTTACAGATTTACAAAATCAGGTGAGCTTGGAATATAGCTGCTTTTTTGTTTCAATGTTCTTTTATGTATTTTCTTGTGTGGAGTTCCTATTTCCTTTTGTTTTTCTGTATGGTAAATTGTTTATTTTTACTTTACGTTATTTTATGTATGTATGAAGATGGAATAATAAAAATATTTGTGTCAACTGTACAAATAAGCATGGCTGTGGCCATTTTACTTGTCATTCTAGGTTGCCACATAGAACAGGGGGAGGGGAGTTGTCCAGGTGCTTCAGTAGTCAAAATAATCTTTTGTCCCATGGGAACCTAGGTCATCGGCTGTTCCTGAGACTGGAAACTGGGTGCTTCATAAAAAGCCCACCAAATAATCATACTGGGGAACATAGTTGCTTACATAGCTTTTGTGGGTGGGACATTTAACTTTGTATTGGGGAATTGTTGTTATGTATCCAGACTTGGTTTCACTTTTGACCATGCCAATATTTTGTAACTAATAAATATGTTCTTTGTAGAATTTGCAAGCCTCTGAGTTCTGCTTTATTCATCTCTGTCGGAACCATGACAATTTGTTTTTGTTAAACAAATTGAGAACTAAATTTTGATCAATTCTAGAGGAGGAGGAGGAGGAAATGAAAAGGGGTAATACTTTACATTATGTCCAATAAGACATAACTACAGAACCATGGACTCCTGCTTCACTTGTTTAATCCTTCGCAGACAGATGTAAAACACCCAAAGAATCCATTACCTGTTTGACATCTTTATATATTAATGTAAAGAACAAATTGTGGCTGATTTCTTTATTTTTAATGTCTATGTAGCCTATTTTAGAGGCTATATCTAGGAAGGTACTGCTATACAAATAGTCCTCAGTTTCTGGCCACTCGTTCAGCAACTTTCAAAGGCTGGTCCTCAAAGTTAAGACCATTGTAGATTCCCCGTGTTCATGTAATCGCAATTCAAGCCCTTAGCAACCAGTTTGCAATTACAAGGGGCGCAGCATAACATGAAGGGCATTTGCGAGCTTCCCTGCCAACGTCTCACAAACAAAGTCAATGGGAAGCTGGCAGGAGGTAGCAAGTCACCCCTGCTGCTTTTTCACACATCTACCCACACTCTGTAGCACCCCTTTATGCCGCCACCACTACCACCCCACCAGCTTGTGGCTCTCTCCCACCAGCCTTCTTTCCTGGGATTCATACCTCTTCCAAAGACATGGCCAGGGGAGATCCTCACTTAATGACCCATGCAGCCCAGGGATTATGGTGGCAACTGAGACTGCTGTCACTACATGAGGTGGTCATATGACATCACCCTTTACAACCACATCACTTAGCAAAGGAAATTCCCATCTCAGCTGTCATTAGAAACCCGAGGACTTTTGGGATGTATTAAAACATAACTTCATAAACTGGCTCAAGACTGACTTGCTTCAATAGAAAAAGAATCGCAAAGGAAAGAGCATTACACTTAGATTTGTGCCTGTACATTCATACAATATTTATTCTTGTATTTGAACTATGCCTGCCTGTAGGATGAACACTAGAGCTGCTGGCATAATTATTTTTTAAAAAAGATGGGGGGTGGGGGGGAAATGACAGAAATAATCCTTGAAATCACCTTGGAGACAAACACATACCATAACATGCCAAAGCATATTACAGAATTGCTATTGTGGCAAAGTTTCAGTCAAAACTAAAAAACAAAACAAAACACAGATAACTGGTTTCTTTTGTTTCAGAGAACAAGGTAGATGAGATGAGAACTTCGTCTCAGAAGATTCGGTAATGTGTGTTGGGCTAGCTCACTGGTCATACCAATCACACTTTTCTACTTCAATATTTGCCTATTAAACAATAGTTCTCCTTCTAGGCTGAATTAAACTTTAATACTTTTGAGGGGACTATAATTGTACATTATAATTGGTATCTGAGCATGCCACAGCATTCAGATATTAGGTTCAGCATTCTCACAATACATCAAGGCTTATAAAAATTGTCACAAATAAATGTGTGAATCAGCCTCAGCTGTGTTTTAAACAAACGTTGTATAGAATTCTGTTACCTAAATTCATGAAATTGAACTAATTGCAGTAATAAAATAAATAACGATTCACAAAACAAAGGCTGAAATATGCCATACTATAGGAAATCGGTTGTCAGGACCCACCCCAATCCATATCTTAGGAAATAAGAACTCTTGGAGCCAGGTTTGTCGAAAAAGAAAAGTTTACTAGGATGAGATTGGTTGTGGCAATACAAGACGGGATCTGACATTGAGTTACATTTCAATCCGATATAAAGCATTCCCGTTTCAGCCCCCTCCCCTCAATCCATTTGGTCAGGCTCACATCATTTACTTAGGTGTCAGGCCCTTCCGTGGGAAAGGGAAATCTTGTGTTTATTGTTATTGCTTCTTCCTTTCCGTTGCAAATGGAGATGCAACCCAGATCTCTCTCTTCCCCTGTTCCCCCCAGATCAAAACCTTCCCTGGTCTTTGAAAACAGCCTACTGCAATCTGAATAACCATCCTCTCCCCCCGCCTCGGAGAGATGGCAGAATCCCCAGAATAAGCACAATATTCTAACCATACATTTATGAAATGTGATATAAATGGATTCTGACATTGGTAATATTTATGCAGATTATGTACTTCTTTCTTTCAGAATTCTTTATTTATATTTCTGAAAAAAACTGTTTAAAAGAGAGGGGAATATATAGACTCTTCTGTTTTTAATAAGTAGCCACTTTAAAAATTATGGAGAGGTGGCAGGTGAATATTTGGCCAAATTCTACACAGTATAAATGATAATTGGAAAAATGTCTAATTCAAATGAGAAACCCACATTTCTCTATTGAGCATTTGCTGTAATTTAAGAAAATATTAATCATTTCACAAAAAGAGACTAACTTAGGTTAGATTCCGGTAAGTCCAATCTCAGATCATGTCTCCCCATGAATATATGTGAATAAATATAACTGCAGACTAAGATGGAGGCAGCAGTTTTCTAGAGCAGCATTTTTCTAAGTGTGGTCTGGAGAATTGCTGGAAATCTTCCAAAACTTTAGAGCAGGCATGTCAAACTCGCGACGTCACATGACATCACATGATGTATCGTGACTTTTTTCCCATTGCCAGCAATGGGATGGGCACGGTTTTGGCATGACGCATCCGGCCCATGGGCTAGCAGTTTGACATGCCTGCCTTAGAGGATCCATGCAGCTAAATAAATATTTTAAGATTTCTCAGTTTTAATTTCCCAAACAAACAAAAGCTGTTTGGAGTGCTCCAAAATTATTAAGCATACAAAGGGATCCTAAAACCAAAATGTCTGAGAAACCCAGATCTAGGGTAAGGAACAAAGGCGGAAATAGAAGTGGATAATAAAAGAACAGCTACTGAGTGTGTATGTGTGGGAGGTGTCTCAGTATTATAAATAAATTGTACTAGGCGTAAATCCCCTTCATGGATTACTGCCTTGTTGTGGCGAAGGGGCTTGCATAATTCAATGAAGCTATGAGCTATGCCATGCAGGGCCACCCAAGAAAGACAGATCATAGCAGAGAGTTCTGACAAAACGTGATCCACTGGAGAAGGAAATGGCAACCCACTCCAGTATCTTTGCCATGAAAACCCTATGGACAGTACCAAAAGGCAAAACGATATGACGCTGGAAGATGAGCCCCTGAGCTCAGAAGGTGTCCAATATGCTACTGGGGAAGAGCAGAGGGCTAGTACTGGTAGCACCAGAAAGAATGAAGCGACTGGGCCAAATCTGAAAGGACGCTCAGCTGTGGATGTATCTGTTGGTGAAAGGAAAGTTCGATGCTGTAAAAAAATTTTCTCCATAGGAACCTGGAATGTAATATCTATGAATCAAGGAAAGCTGGACGTGGTCCAACAAGAGGTGACAAGACTGAACATCGACATCTTAGGAATCAGCGAACTAAAATAGACAGGAATGGGTGAATTTAATTCAGATGACCATCAGGTATATGATGGCCATGATAAAGGACCAAAATGGCAGGAACCTAACAGAGGCAGAAGAGATTAAGAAGAGGTGGCAAAATTACACAGAAGAACTATACAAGAATGAACTTAACGTCCCTGATAACCACGATGAGGTGGTCACTGACCTAGAGCCAGACATCTTAGAATGTGAAGTGAAGTGGGCCTTAGAAAAGCTGAGCAACAACAAAGCTAGTGAAGATGACAGTATTCCAGCTGAGCTATTCAAAATCTTAAAAGACGATGCAGTAAAAGTGCTACACTCAATTTGCCAGCAAATTTGGAAAACTCAACAATGGCCACAGGATTGGAAAAGATCAGTTTACATTCCAATTCCAAAGAAAGGCAGTGCCAAAGAATGTTCAAACTATTGCACCATTGCACTCATTTCACATGCTAGTAAAGTTATGCTTAATATCCTACAAGCTAGACTCCAGCAGTATGTGGATTGAGAACTACCAGAAGCACAGGCAGGATTTCAAAGAGGCAGAGGAACTAGAGATCAAATTGCCAACATACGCTGGATCATGGAGAAAGCTAGGGAGTTCCAGAAAAACATCTACTTCTGCTTCATTGACTATGTTAAAGTATTTGATTGTGTGGATCATAACAAACTGTGGCAAGTTCTTAAAGAGATGGGAGTACCAGACCGTCTTATTTCTCTCTTGAGAAACCTATATGCGGGTCAAGAAGCAACAGTGAGAACTGGACACGGAACCACTGATTGGTTCAAAATTGGGAATGGAGTCCAGCAAGGCTGTATACTGTCACCCTGCCTATTTAACTTATATGCAGAGCACATCATGAGAAAGGCAGGGCTAGATGAATCAAAAATTGGAATTAAGATCGCCAGAAGAAATATCAACAACCTAAGATGTGCAGATGATACTGCTCTAATGGCAGAAAGTGAAGAGGAACTAAAGAGCCTCTTGTTGTGGGTGAAGAAGGAGAGTGCAAAAGTTGGGTTGAAACTTAACATTAAGAAAACCAAGATCATGGCATCCGGCCCTCTCAATTCCTGGCACATAGATGGGGAAGAAATGGAGGTAGTGACAGATTTTATTTTCCTGGGCTCCAAGATCACCGTAGATGGGGACTGTAGCCAAGAAATTAAAAGACGCTTGCTCCTGGGGAGGAAAGCCATGGCAAATCTAGACAGCACACTAAAAAGCAGAGACATCACCCTGTCAACAAAAGTGCGTAAAGTCAAGGCTATGGTCTTCCCAATTGCAATGTATGGCTATGAAAGTTGGACCATAAGAAAGGCTGAACGCCAAAGAATTGAGGCCTTTGAACTATGGTACTGGAGAAGACTCCTGCGAGTCCCTTGGACTGCAAGGCGATCAAACTGGTCAGTCCTAGAGGAGATCAACCCTGATTGCTCTTTAGAAGGCCAGATCCTGAAGTTGAAACTCCAAATACTTTGGCCACCAAATGAGAAGGAAGGACTCACTGGAAAAGTGTCTAATGCTGAGAAAAATTGAGGGCAATAGAAGAAGGAGATGACAGAGAATGAGGTGGCTGGATGGAGTCACTGAAGCAGTAGGTGTGAGTTTAAATGGACTCCAGAAGATGGTAGAGGACAGGAAGGCCTGGAGGAACGTTGTCCATAGGGTCACGATGGGTCAGACATGACTTTGCAACTGACAACAACAACAAGGCATAAATATAATGTTTTTCTATCTATTTCCCTGTTAACTAAGTAACTTTAGGAAGCTGCTTTGGGAGAACATTTCCCTGGATGGTGACACATGAATACTTTAAATCACAAAGGATGCAGAACAGAATTGTCTTCATCCGCTGACTCATAATATGACTCAAAGATACCATTTTCCTCTGTGAAATGGTGGCAGAGCAGTGGTGGGATTCAGCCAGTTCACACCACTTCGGCAGAACCGGTAGCTAATTTTTTTGTTGCCCAAGCCCAGAATGGACTTCTGGAAGCGGCATCCACACAAAGAACCGGTTGTTCACATATCTGAATCCCACCACTGTGGCAGAGGGTATTAATGATATGCCAAGATTTTTAAATTTAAATGGCCACAGCATGCTAGCTTTCTACTTACTGACTCAGGAGTGTAAGATATGATTACATCACTACTCCAGTAAAATTAAACAAGGACATTTATTTTCTCAGAAAAATACCATTCCAATTGCTAGTTTGATTTTAGAGAGAAAAATAACCTGCTGAGGAAAAACAAATAATTCTGAGAAAGATAAGCAATGGACTTTCTGTACTGGAAATTGTCAATAACTGCTACATTATAAAATGTATTGCAAAGTTCAAACTTATTTCTACATATTTAATAATATGTATACTTTCACATGGACTGGATTGCTAATAGACTCTATTTGTGCACAGAATAGTACAATTTTCAGTATTATGTATCTGAATTTACATTTTCTATACATCCTGTATAATTTGAGAAACATAAATTTGTCCAATTGTATCACTCTTCTCTTGATTTGCTTTGAAATGTTTATTTGCAACCATAGCTTTTACCATAGCAAAATCACTCTTCTGAAAATAATGTATTTTAATAAAAACATTTCAAAACTGTATTCAACATGGACTTCATGGCTTCAAGGAAAAAATCCATTATCCTCGTAGGTAGTTTCTAAGTAATGATTAGCGGTTAAATATCATGAATGTCCCTTTTATATTTCAAAACATACAACTATAATTTCTTAGATATTACAGATAAAGTGATGAAAGATTATTCTAATTATCCTAAGTTATTATCCTACGTTTGGGATAGGTAACTGCAAATAAAGTAATGACCTATATAAACACTGGCTCTGGGTTTATTTTTTCATACATATACATATGTTTAAACTTCTACATATACAATCTTCCTAATGCAGGGTCTGTTTTTTTTTTAAAATCAACTGAGTATTGATCCATTGGTTGCAATAGGAATTGACTAACCAACGTATTTTGAGACTAAGTTGTGTGAGGGAATCTTGTCCATATTCCCAGGATGGAGGGAATGCATTCCAGAGGAGCAAACCACAGCACAGTTTGTGTGGGAGAAAATAGGGTGAAGATGGTTCCTCCCTTATAGTTTCCAAGTAGTCTGCATTAGTTTATTGTGAGGAACAATAAAAGTAACTATTTAGAAGAATCTCAATTTGTCTCAATATGTGTCATGGGCTGAGAGTGACTGGCCCAAGGTTACCTAGCCAGTTTTTATGCTTAGGCAGGACTAGAACTCACAGTCTCCTGGTTTCTAATCTGGTGCCTTAATCATTTAACCAAACTGGCTCTCTTTATTAAAATGTACTTTAAAACATGTATTTCTCCAAAATTAAAATGAGGCCAATCTCCAATAATGCCACATTGCTGTATGTATTTAAAAAAATGTTAATATGGTAGCAACACATTTTAATCTTAAATTGATTAATCAAAAATATTATTGCACTCTCCAAAGAACATACTTGTAAAAATGGTCATCAGATTTTCTCTGTTGGACATGTAAAATATTTAAGACTCACCAACACAAATGATATGGTCTTGTAAACCTTTGACCTTCTCTGGAGTAGAATTT
Organism: Vipera ursinii; assembly: GCF_947247035.1. Taxonomy (NCBI): domain Eukaryota; kingdom Metazoa; phylum Chordata; class Lepidosauria; order Squamata; family Viperidae; genus Vipera; species Vipera ursinii. The sequence continues at coordinate 177,337,603 of NC_139512.1, read as the reverse complement.
TAATGTACATAAGTAGGTTTATGAGGAAATCCCTAAATGTTAAATATGCTAATGTGATGCTGAATTATATATCAAAACTCTGGAAACTGAGGAATTATGGTTATACCAGGCATGAGGGATGGGGAGGAGAGAATTAAACTGAGAAATTGGGAAAGTGATCATACATTAAGAACTGGCTTTTTGAAATGTACAACTTATCTGTTTTGGAAAAATACAATATTTTCTTCCAATCAAAGGATGAAGTATTATGTATTTCAATAATACAATGGCATCATTAGGTTTCTATTTTTTGTATCTGATTATATATAATAGTATTGTAGGGTAGTTATTATAGGCCAGTAATTATTCATAAGTTTACCATACATGTTTGATTTTTAGTTCAATTCTAATACTTTAGTATTATAATTGTTAAATTGTTAAATTCTGTTATGGACGTGAAGGGGGCATCTCTTTTTTCCTCTCTTTTTTTCCTTTGATTTAGTTGAATTTTATTATTGGGGTTATATTCTGATACTGTGTTTATATTTAGTAATCTTCTAAAATGAAGAATAAACTTTGGGGCGGGGGGGGAAGATGAAGACGAGGACTACTCAGCTCAAAACTGGGCAGCATTCACTTTAACTGTGCATCATGAGAGCACTAAATAGCCAAACTATAATGAATGCCTACAGAAACAATTTTACCTAGAGGTTCACAGCAAAGAAAATTATGACAGAATGCTTAATATATAAATGTGCCCCTCATGCCCACACTTTTAAGTTATGCTGCACTCCCCATCTTTTACCTGGCAGTTCAAGGAAATTATTAGCCAGAGTTGATGTTTCAGCATGGAACACATCAGGAACAAGGAGGTGATATAGACCTAATCAGGAAATTGAGTCAATCAACACAAGGCATTAGCTACTGATTAAATCTACAACCCTGCAGGAAATTAAAGTGACAACAAAACAGCAAGAGGAGCTGATGTGGTCAAGTATGGAATAATAAGTGGTTGTCCAGGCAAATACAGACCTCATAGAGAGGCTATAGAAGACTTTCAGGGAAATACCTCCTACTGAGCCAAGAGACTTTGTGGAAGAGATCTAATTACTACACTTTTACAGATATAACTGAAAAGAAATACCCTGTTATTCCAACTTAACTGCAGCAGGCATATTGTCAAAGGAACGCTTTCCAACATACAGTATTATTATATTGTTTCACACAAGCATACAATATGAGCAAAAATACATCTTCGCATTTTTGAGATCTTAGAAAACTAAGCTGAGCCTTCTCTGGACATGAAGACAGAAAATAAGAGGATACTTATTTTCAAAAAGAAGATCAGCAATTGGGAAGAAAGTTGGAAGTAGAACATTAAAGAGTAACTTGTATATGAAACTATATGAAACATTTTATTGTAGGTATTAGCCAGGTCTGATTTGCATGTGTGAATGAGTTTATCAGAGACTATTGGTCATTGATAAAGCATAGGCGTAACCAGTGCCAACTTAAGATAATTTTTAAATAGCTGTCTTTCATATATTCACAGCAAAAGGTTCAGTTGATCATCATGCATGTGTAAATGAGCACCTTATTTCAAGATACAACAAAAATCAGAGCTAGTCATGTTTCTGGGAAAGGGGGAAAACCCACAAAACACCTACTAAAGCAATACTTCTGTAAGAATTAATTGAAAAAGCAGAGAATAGTATACAAGCTTTTGAATTTTTCAGAAGGTTTCATCAGACAAGACATAAAAGAGAGAAGCAGTGGGTACAGAGAAAATGTAAAAGGAAGAAAAACCAAATTTAAGGGATTTTAATTTTTTTAAAAAATATTTCTATTATAGCTTTGTTTATTAAAGTAATATACAAATTTAAGCCAATTCCAGAAATGGTTTAGTCTGAGACACTGTAGAAGATAAAAATAATAGTGAATTAGAATTATCCATTTTCTAATAATCTCAGATTATTATTTCTAATATTCTGAGATTATTAGAAAATTTATTATTATTATTTTATTATGACTTGCAATTGCATTCACAATATTATATATAAGAGCAAAATACTTTTCAGTATATTATTTAAATTAGGGAAGCCTTTATCAGATTAGAAAATTCATTTCTTGCCAGTCATTGATCCAGCCACAAAGATTCTTGAATGCAGAAACACCAAATGGATATGGTAAGACAGCATAATTGAAAGTGGCAGCTATATTAAAGGAATATCACAATATCATCAATTTTTTTAATTTCTTAAACTCATTATTTATGTAATTCAAAGTCAACAATGTCAATGAACACCTACAACAGGCATGTCAAACTGCTGGCTTGCAGGCCGGATGCATCACGCCGAAACCACGGCCACCCGATTGCCAGCAATGGGGAAAAAGTCGTGATACATCGCGTGACGTCACGTGACATCTCAAGTTTGACATGCCTGACCTACAACACTTTTTGTATGCTACTCTGCTCTCATTTAGCCAAATATTTGAAGTACAGAAAAAACAATGAATGAGAATTATGATGTCATATACTGCTGAAACTTTATTTCATCGCAATAAAACATAACCTCTAAGGAGAACACAATGTAACACACTGTATCTTGGTCACAGATGACTGGATTATGACTTATTCTAACCCTAACCTTAGAAATAAAGCATGATCATGGTATTAAAGGATTAAAATATATTCTCCCCACCCCAACTGCAATTAGCTGGAGGAAGGCAGGATTCAGACAGACTAGATTACTGTAACATGTTCAACTGGTAGTTCCCCTTGGCTGTACTTCAGAGACTGTAGATAGGAAAGAATGTCATGTGTAGATTACTCAGTGGAGTTATTTATTACAATATGTACCACCTGACATATAGGCTCTGCCCTGACTGCCAATTAGTTACTGAATCATAGTTACTTGGTGGTTTTTTGTAATTTTGAACAGCCCATCCACTCAGAATATTTCAAAATGTTGATAGTTTAATATTCTCAAGAGTTTGGAATCAGTTTTTTTCAGGAAATGCCTGTTTCATACAGATTTACTGAATCTTTATATTCCAATGAGAGTATTTTATTAATTTGGAGAGCACTAATACCCATCCATAAGATGCAGAGGTAGGCATTATTAGAAGTGGTACCCACAATGTGCAAAAAACTTCCAATATACGATTAGTTGCAAAATGCAGTGCATTGCAAAAAAAATTAGAATTCAATCTCCATTGATCTTCCTATATTCTTTTTCGTAGGTGGTCTATATTCTTATTTAAGGAATTAAATACCCTGCTGGGTATCAGGGCAAGGCCCATCTTATTCCAGCATTTTGCTTCTCATAGTGGCCTAGCAGATTCTTCTGGGGTGCTCAGAGAGAGAAGAAGGAGATACATCTTTTTCCCACTGATCTTCTAATTTAATGCTGACAGTAAATTTCCTGCATCCTGAAAAGAAAAGCTTTTGACAGACCTGTTCCTTATGAATTTATCCAATTCATTTTGAATCAATCCAAATCAATAGCCATCACCAAATGTTAGGGTAATGAATTCCACAAATTTATTTATTCATTGTGTGAAGACAGGCTTTCGTTTGTCTATTCTAAATCTCCTTCTGATTAGTTCTCTTGAATGATCCTCAGTCTTAATGCTTCAAAAAATGAATAAAAATTTCTTGTTCATTTTATCCACACAACATATGATTTTATTCATTTTAATAAATAAAATAGCTTGTCCCCCAAGTTATTCAATCAAAGTTGCAACCCTTATTCATAAGAAAAATATTTCAGCTGTATGAAAATTTCTGAGCTTTTTCCAGTTCTATCTAATTCTTAACTTGTTTAAAGTTCCTCATTAAAGGTAGCTGAGTAGATTTAATGGTCATGGGATAAGAAGACCTTTCCTGTAACCAATTACTAATTAGCTAAAAAAGAGAAAGCAAAGAATAGGAATAAGTGGGCATTGTGCTCAAACCAAAAAAGAAATGGAGTCTTCTCTAAGATTTCAAGTCGGTACATCCTATATATTCTGTAGATACAGAAGATGCAAATATTTTGTTCAATTTTTTTGCAATTTCAAATCATCTTTCAAAATAAGTTTCCCTAATGGAACAATTACTTCCCTATTATTTTTAAATATATAGATATGGATACAGTGTATCTAAAACATTCTTAGTGTTTCCCTTAGCTTGCTTGGCATACACTTCCTTTTTCCTCTCAGATTGTATTTCTTTTTATTTTGTCCATTTCAGAAAGAACCATCTTCATTTCCACAGCTTGGTGGTGTTGGTTGATTCTTTCTTATACTACGGAATAGAAGCCACTCAACTCTCAGGTATTATGTAAAGTTTTGGCACCTTGATTTTTCCCCTCAGTTTCTTTTTCATCATATCCCTCATGTTTACAAGTGTTCCTTTTTGTAGTTAAATGTGACTGTGCTGAAACAGTTGACAGTTTCTTATTAATGTTTATTTTATGTGTAATAGGAATTGTAGTTATTTTTTTTCTATTTTTTCCAAAACACTTACCATTCATCTCATACTAGATTACAATTACCAGTTGGGATTTAATATAGGCTTCTCTTTCTTCATACAGTTGTTTTCAAATAAATGAAAGTGTCAGTTCCTTACTCTGAATTTCCATCATGACATTGAACCCCAAGTTAGATGGCAATACAGAGGTTTTCATGACATCTTGAAATCCACCATATGCTAATATTTTTAAAGTACAAGATTACTATAGTCCTTTACCTTCTCTAATAGATATGTTAAACTGATATATGTATAAATTTGTATTCTTAAAAGCAAAAATTTATAGATTATTTGTGTTATAGAGAAAAATATATAAATATAAATAGATTTTTTTTTACCTGAAATTAAGTTTTGTCTTTTGAGATGTCAGTGTATCATTATGTGTAGTGAAATCCCAGGCTTCTGAAGATGATTGTGCTGAACACTAAAAGATACAAACAATATGCATTTCAAATCTATTATATCAACTGTATCATATTGAATGAAGCTGTAAAAAAAACACAACCCAAAACAATGAAATACTACATTGTTCTAGACCAGGTCCTCCAAATCTCTCTTATAATGATAGTTATAGAGAACTGCAAAACTGAACATTAACACTGATGTTCAGATATTTTACCTGATATTATTGTATTTCTCCTCATTCTTTGTAAGAAAAAACAGAAAGGGAAATTTACCCATTTATTTACTCCTACAGAAATTATTGAACAATACCTAATGCATTTGTATGGGACAAAAGGATATATTCTGAAGAGATGCAATAGCACCAGAAATCATGTGTCCTTGCTTAGGTTATGAAAATATTGTGGACTGCTTAGATGAGTGATGATTAATATCCAAAACTACAGCTAATCATTAAGAAAAGTATAAAAGTAATTTAAGCAATATGAAAAATTTATCATATCTAGAAAGAAAAGTCTTAAGGAATTTCTCCATATAGTCATTAATATTCCACAATATATCAATATGGTTAAAAGGTAATATTATATAAATTAAGAAAATGGGAAATGGACTGGACATATTTCACCTAATTCATATTTTGTTTGACTGTCAATTATATGTCCTCATCTGGCTTAAATTCTTACTATCCCTTTAGGAAAGAACTGCCTACTGAGATCCAAACCACAGATTGTCATATTTCCTCCTGAGCTCAGGTGTACATATAATAAGCAGAACTGCTAAGTTTATAACTAAGACAGTCATCCTACGAAACCCAACAGATTGAATAAATTGGAGTAACCTGCAAGGGAGATTCATTTATATGATTGCTGTCTCTCTGTATTAACACACTTGTTTTTATCACTTTAATTCCTCCTTTCTATCTTACTCTGAAATTAGATTTATATATTTTATTGTATGTTTTAATTTTATTGATAAGATTGTAAGACTAATCTATCAATAAACTACTATCTAATTCGTTACTTTTAATCATGAAAGTTACTTATCAAGTTATTTGATGATCTGGAATCTTATCTTTTACCCATCACTGTTCTGTCTCACAATGAATGAAGTAGAAGACACTAGCTAAAAGTAAGACTAGTGATTTTTGCATAGTTAAGATTTCCCAGGCTCCTACATAACTATTTTAGCTTTTTAATAATTCCATAATGTTTTGCTTAAGCATATCATGACTTTGCATCTTGGGTGCAGAAGAATTAAAAGTTTGAAGGAAATAAACCACATACTCTTCTTATATTTCCTAGGGAGGTTTTAAAGGAAAATAAGACAATTATTCTGCTCTCTCCAAACCATTATCATAAAACAAGGAAGAGTTCAAATTTGCAATTAGGAAGCTAAGAAAAGATATCAGAAATGTAGGGCATCAAAGGGCTAATCTGGTTTCTATTTGATCTTCTCCAAAATCTTCTTCCGTAAACAGGTTTAAAGCTATCCTACCCTAGCTAGCTAGAACTCTACACAGAAACAAATCTGTTAGACTTATATATAGATAAATGTGTGTGTGTGTATTTACATAAACACACATACACATATTATTGTGTTTCAAGTTCTCAATTTTGTAGCTCTAAAAAACAATTACCTAGGATCAGTATTGAAGGAGGATAATAATCCAAAACCTTTCTCTCTTTTATGAGATGCTAAGGAAATATAATTCAGATTTTACTCCTGATCCTCCTTGCTCCAAATATTGGAACCACCATCATAACAACTACCAAGCTCAGGTTTGATTGTAGAAAGTATCTACAAATATGCAATATCAGGATGAGAAAATGTTGCTATTTCATAGAAAGAATAAGTAATATGCTGTCCTTTTTATAAATATTAACCCAACAACAACTTTATTGATTAGCCCTTGGGCCATATCAAAGTGCAAAGTTCCAGCACAAATTGTTACTAAAATTTGAAAAAAGCAATTTAAAATGGAATTTGATAAAATATGATTTAAAATGGAATTAGAATAAAATACGATTTAAAATGAAATGGTAATAAAATACAATCTAAAATGAAATTGTAATAATGTACAATAATTTAAGATATAGATAAAATATGATAAAATTATATTTCGGAGTCGCCCTTGCAATCTACCCCAATCAGCCCCACATATGCAGATCTCAACTGGACCATTTTGTTTAGGCACTGTGCTACGTTAAATGTTATTTTCAAGTTCTAGCCGGACATAAGGTAAGTTGTTTTGATATGGGGATCCCAATGGGTCATTCGTTTGGTATATTAACCCCATTTTCAGTACAAATGTTAAATTTTAAGACAGTAACCTATTGCAACACAAAAACACTACACAAACATTTTTTCATTACAGTAACTTAAGTGTTGGGTTTTGATTCTTTGACAACATTAAAAGAAACAAACCTGTTGCTGTACAATTTTCTCATTTGTGATCACTGCAGCTTTGACTGTGCAAATAATAAGTGTAACATGCTAAATTATCTGAGAAAGACGAATGCCATGAACAGAGATGATATATTTATTTTGAGTTTATTTAAATAATTGAAAAAAGTCCTGTGAAAAACAGGTCCTTCAATTTGAAACAAAGAAGGAAAGTGAAGAAGAGAATTTTACGCTAATAAAGATAATATCTGAAATCTATATATCTGGACAGTCTTCAACATTTATACAAATCAAAGACTCTTCCAATGCCTCACAGGTACCGAGATATTTCAAAGCAAAAAAGTTTATGAAATTTGTCACAGGCGCAGACAGAATGCTATAAAAGAGATAGTCTCACCAATATAACCTGATTAATTACTACTGGGGCTTAAGTCCTATTTAGTTCAATGGAATTTACTCCTCATTAAATGACTATAGGATTGTAATATTCATGTATTCAAAGAATAGGAACTAAGTCTCACAAAAATATGATATAAAAATGAAATTGGGAGAAAATGCAATAGAAGGAAGAAATTTTCAGTTCCTCTGAACTTTTCTTCCTGTTTTTCTTGCAAATTCTACTGCCACCTGGTTTATTCAATTTAATTTAAGCCATATAAAAACAAAGATATGTAGGCATATACAGTATAAATATATTTAATAGTTTTGTATCAAAATCAAATTTATTAGAGTACAAAGTACAAGTTCTACATAAGTAGAACTTCTCAATATCTAAAGGAGAAATTGTATTGGATTATGTATAAGAAAAAGTACGTAAGGTTTGCCCACATCTTTACATTTTGGAGTTTGATAAGAGGTTGCATTTGATGGCATGTAGAACCCTCCCAAGTTCCATCATTTTATGATATTCATTTATTATCTGCATTACTGCATTTTGGGCCAAATATAGTTCCTGAACCATTTTCAAGGCTACCTGATACACTGTGTGGCAATAACGAACACTAATGTTCCCAGTTATGGTCCAATCTATCTCAGGACTGTCTCTTCCAAGTATGGGTGCATGTAATTTATCAGATTAAAATGGAACCTTGTAATGTATGAGTAAAACTACCGTACTATAAAGTGATGCCTCCTGTCTTCATCTCTTTAAGCATTCCAAAAAGATACTATAGTCAAAAGTGTGCAAAAAGCCCTGAGACATCAAAAAATATAAAGAGGCTTAATGTTCCCTGATTTCTCTACCTATCTTGATAATTCATCTGACACCAAGACAATTTACATTCCAAATCCAGGTCAGAAATAGGAGCATCAACTGGCCATTTCTTCTTCCCCCCTTTGTTTGACGAGAACTATTGGAATGACTATTTTTGCCACACTAACTTTTCTTCTTGACTGACCTCTACCTTATCAAAAGCTAGCCATGCCTTGCCTCAGGATATTCTATTCTATTTGTCCTCTTTGCTCCAAGTTCAGTCTCATTGCCTTTTTAAAATGCTGTCAAATATTTCATCTTTACTATTATTATAGTTCGTTATGTAGTCAGCCAGATTTTTAAGACTAGATTTGGCATTTTTATTGACCTATCAAGTCCTTCCAAGGACCTGGGATATTCCAAATGTGGAATATTATTATTATTATTTATTACATTTATTTGCCACTCATCTGATCCTGAGGCAACTCTGAGTGGCTTACAAACATTAAAACCAGAAACATTAAAAAGATAAAACAGTAATAACAATAGTCATAGTTGTACTAAAATGTATAATCAAAAGATTTTTTTTAAAAAAGGGGGAGAAGAAGCACAAAGAATACAGTGGAAGATGGGGTTTTTCCTCAATCTACTAACAACCTCCAGAATGATACCCCCCCTCTTGGATCGCCAGACCCAATGGCAGAGCCAGGTCTTCAGACCCCTAACTGAAAGTCAGGAGGGTGGATGCAGATCTACCTCAGGAGATATCGTATTCCAAAGAGTAGGAGCAACATACATGCCAGTTCTGCCCAGAAAAGTTGATGATCTTCAAATGGTTGGAGATTGTACACCATAACTAGTGATCAGAGCAAGTTCTGGAAAAGATGGATACCCCTGGGCCATATCTTTGTAAATGTATATGGTCTAACTATAATGGCATAATTAATCTCTCTATGGAATATAATGACATTATATTTAACATCCTAATTTACCAGCTGAAAATTCAATAAATGCATCAGGCAAAAGCAGATATTCTTTATCAAACCCTGGATAGGAGGAAATACATCTCTTCTGGACTTGAAAGTTCAGCAATAGTTCAGTTGAGTAAACATCAATCATGTTACCTTTTTGGACCATCTACAAGGTTTGGGATGAGAGGTACTGTTTGGTAGTGATTCTCTGCCTTCCACAAATTATCAATTATTTGCAGGGAAGAGAGGCCAGAATTCAGAGGATAGAATTCAGTCCCCTCAATCTTATTTTTCCACCAATTACATAAAACCTGTAATCTGAGAATAATCTGAGATAGATTCTTCCTCTACTCAAGAGCAGGTATCATCAATACGCCAACAATCCCCATTTACACACTGCTACCCAGGGAAGGCCAGAGATATCATTAATATCTTGGCCCAGTGTCTGGAGGCTATGAGAAGCTGGATGGGATGAAAGCGAATGTCAATCCCAACAAGACACAGTTCCTGATTATCCAGAAACCACCCTTTTGTCTGATTTTCACTTTAGAGTTTTATTTTCCCAAATGGGCAAATCTGCAACTTGGGACTCATTCTGAACTCATGGCTACTGCTAGATTTGCTGAGAGAGACCATGTCTAATTGGACCTTTAGCCATATTCATTACATAGATCCTTTGCCACAACTGGATTAAACTGATACGACTATTTTATGCTGATTTTATTTCATTGTGATATAGTAATTATTTTACAGTTGTATAATTGCCACGTCTTACTACATTTGTAGATTTGTAGATTGTCATGTATCATTTAGATTCAGTGGAATGTAAGCATCAATCAAACTGTCATATATATAAAACCACTCACTCTGAACAATTCTAGGCAACACACAAAAATAAGGAGAATATGAAATCAAGCCAAGAAGCAAAGAACAAATATTAACCCTGAGGGGGAAAAATCACATTTGTCCAACACAATTGCATCTGGCTAATGAGCCTTGGTGGAGCAGTGGGCTAATGCCTCCTTAAGTAACACCAGCTGCCTGCAATTAGTGCAGGTTCGCATCCCACCAGGCTCAAGGTTGACTCAGCCTTCCATTCTTCCGAGGTAGGTAAAATGAGGACCCAGATTGTTGGGGGCAATAAGCTGACTTTGTAATAATGCTGCTTGGGGGGGGGGGCGAAAGCCCTAATAAGGAGGCATATACATAGAATGAAGGCTATTGCTAAGCTTGTAAGCCGCCCTAAGTCTTCGGAGAAGGGCGGGATATAAATGGAATATAAATAAATAAATAAATAAATAAATAAATAAATAAATAAATAAATAAATAAATAAATAAATCTTAAAATGTCAGTGCTCACTCTAGACCAGCTGACTCAGGAATTTTGGGAGTTGAAGTCCATGAGTCATAAATGAGCCAAGGTTGCGTACCCCTGGTCTAGACCAAAGCCTAAAAAGAGTCGGGTTATTCATCTAAAGGGGAGCACGGTGGGGGCCATTTGAATCTGTGGGCGGATACTATTCCAGAGGGCAGATCCCATTCTCAGGACCATCAGATGGGTCTATATGCACTGCTTTGCCTTCAGCTCTGATGGGAGGATACAAGAAGAAATTCTTCCTCAAACATCTGTGCACTTGCAAAACTGGGCATTCTGGAGCTAACAAGAATGTTTTCCTTTTCTGCTCATACAGAGAAAGCAAACTTCTCCTACTACTCACCAGGTAACCAAGATGTACAGATCAATTGTATGTACTCCCTGACTCCAACCCCCCTCATATTACACAATGTTGCCAAATTCTGCATTGCAATATACAAAATTTGCCAGGTACTAACTGCCAGCTAACCTCAGCCAGGCTCAAAACAGTTTATGCTTAACTATTACATTGTTGCTTTTGCTTCCATTTATTAAGTTTTAAAGCTTGTGTTGCTGAATCTCCTTTTAGATAGCACCATACATTATCTCACTGTATTATATTGAACAGCTGTATTTTAATTAAAATGTTAATTTTAGTTATCCCTATAGGTTTCCACAGACTTTAGTCTTATAACAGCTTATCACTTTTTTCCCTTCCATTCAATCGTGTCTGATTCTCAAAGACACCCTGCAGTTTCCTTGGCAAGATTTTGGGAGTGATTTATCTGTGCCTACTTCCTAGGCCAACAGAGGGTGACTTCCCCAAGGTCATCAGGATGACTTTTGTGACCAAAGGCAGAAATAGAACTCACAGCCTCCTGGTTTCTAGCTTGATGACTTAACCAATACTCCAAACAGGCTCTCCTATTGCATTTACTTTCCATTTTTTAACTCTACAATCACACTTTTTTATCCACAGATTGTTGTCAAGTTGTAATTAGTTCCAAAACTTCTGTGTTTTTGTTTTATGCTGGTCAGAGACCAAAATAAAGATATTATATTGTACTGTATGGAAATATATTTGATTCCATTAAAAATTGTGCACCATGAATCCCAATTTCAATGACAATTAGTCATAAAAGAACACTAGCAACATCATTTTTAAATTCTGAATTCAAACCTTGAAATATAATGGACAATGCTTTCATTTATGCACATCTAAACATGTCTGTTTGTGAGCTTCAACTGGCAAAAGGTGCCTCATAGGGTAACAATCAAAGTTGTGTGATTTCTTCCTTAGCTGGTCCCAATAGTGGTAATTAAGAAAGAAGTACAGATTTAATAATGCATAACACTGTGTATTATTATAAGTCTATTAATATTATTATTAATAGTGCACTTTTACACAGATTGCTTTTAAGGGGGGTCTTGGATAAAAAAACCCTGAAATTACTCATTTATCTAGATCAGACACTAAAAATACTGTGTTGGAAAAAAAATGTTGCTGTTTTTTGTTAGTTGAAGAAGGTTGTCCTAAAATATCACATTTTCAGAAGTGAGTGGTTGGAAAGATCTATCAAGAGATAAAAACATGTCTGCAGTATTTCTTTATTATTTCTCCTAAACTGGTAGAGGGGCCAACTTAGAAGATTATAATGTTGTTTGAACCTTTATAGACCTCAAGGATGTCATGGTTCCAACAGATGAAACCCTTCAAAAGAACTTTGAGGCATTGTTCTCCTTAAAGAATATTTTATTCGGGAAACAAAGTATCGACACTACATAGTTTAACCCAAAACCTAAATTCCCCTCCCCTGGATACAAAGTAACAAAGTGCAATTCCCACCCCCAATAAACTGTCATAAATCACATTCCCCAATTAGCTTGAAGCATGGGCTTTCTCCCCAGCTCTCCAGCCCACCAAAACGTTATTAGCTCTGGACCCAGTTTGTCCTTGGATTCCCATGGCAGAGTTATTATTATTATTTTGACTAACTGAACTCTCATTCCAATCCCCCCTCCCAGCACCAACTAATTCTAAAAGCATAAAGAAAATGGCTGCATGTTCATCTGTTGTCAAAGCAAGAACTTCTGATGTTAGCAGCGTTGACAAAGGACTTTTATTTCAGAACCCATCTAATGGGGAGGGGAACTAATCATGAACTTCATATCTTATCAATTGTCCAATATTTTCATTGCATAGTACAAGTACCTTGAAAGCCATCAGAAATAGGGAAACTTGACTAAACATTCCTGTTTACAGAGTTTTGTACCTGCTGGCTGCTATTGTCATCACTGTTATCTCATTTGGGGCTTTTGGTTTTGGGGTGTGTATATGTGTGTGTCAGAGAGAGGGGACTCAAGGTCATTTTTCAGTCTTCAGGAACATCTTGAAGACAGCACTTGTAAAACTGATTGGGTCAGACTAAAAATACATAGGACATCCAATGTCAACACAGTTTTGATGTATAGATTAGCTAGAGATATGATACATCAAATAATAAGTAGTATGCTTTTAAATTTAATGATAGACTTCAATGCATATTTAACACCATTTCTTTCTCTAATGAACTACATACTTGCAACATAAAATAATTATCTATATTTAGTTTACAAGTGACTACTTTTCCCTAATCTCACCCAAAGATAATAATCAACTTAGTGGAGCATAGAATAATTATTATCTGCTGTAGTACTTAAAAATTATCCCTTGCTTTCCAATCATTAAAATTAATTCTGTCAGAAATTCATCTTCTAACAGTATTATGACACTTTCTATCAGCTGCAGCTATTATTGGATATTACAGCATCCAAACCAGAGTCCCCTAGAATTAGAACCCAAGAACTCTATGCATCTAAATCCCCAGCATGGGCTGGTTCATGTTAAAGTACCTGGCAACGTGACACCTTCAGGCCCTTTTAAAAAAAATGGTTTAATAAAATAATAAGTAGAAGCTAGCATGTTATAAACAGTCGTATTCAACCTTTTCACTTGAATTGAGAGGAATTGTCTTGGGCAACACATTATTTTCAAGTATGTTTCTGAGACTCATTCTCCAAAATCGATTAGTGATAACTGCTACTCGCTTCTTTATTTGGAAGTGTGCCCTCTTTCCAAAGAAAAAGAGCAAATATTAGCTGAGATAGCATCTTGAGAGGTTTGAGGGATGATTAGGAACAATCTAGTTAGTTTAGATCGGGGGTCTTCAAAGTTGGCCCTTTTATGCCTTGTGGACTTCAACTCCCAGAATTCTTCAACCAGGCATGCTGGCTGAGGAATTCTGGGAGTTGAAGTCCACAAGTCATAAAAGGGCCAACTTTGAAGACCCCTGGTTTAGATAACAAGAAGAAGAAGAAGAAGAAGAAGAAGAAGAAGAAGAAGAAGAAGAAGAAGAAGAAGAAGAAGAAGAAGAAGAAGAAGAAGAAGAAGAAGAAGAAGTTGGAAGGGACCTTGGAGGTCATCTAGTCCAACCCCCTGCTCAGGCAGGAAACCTTATACCATTTCAGATAGATGGATCTATTTTATGTATGTTTGATTTTCCACTGCAACCACAATAGCCATTTTATAAAAGTGACGATAACATGTCCTCAGAATTCTAGATGTGCCTTACTCAAAAGGACCTCTGCTACTGAAGGAAGCTTGGAACAACAAAGAAAGACTGAAGAATTAAGGCAACTGCTATCTGTCACATATCAATCATCAGCACGTATGCTGCTGTTGCTGCTGCTGCTGCTGCTGCTGCTGATGATGATGATGATGAATTTTTTATGGTGAATTGCAATCCCCAAATTCTAATGCACAAAAGGCAACATTTCTCTACAGGTCATATATCTAAAAGCCCACAATACCATTGGATTAGTTCATAGTTATGCACCCCCAAAATTTTTATGAAGGTTGCAGCTATTCTCCCCCTTCCTCCCTGGATAACTACTGACAGAATACATACCAGATGTGATTGAATTTTGACTATAAAAAAATGGGAGTATCAATTTTCATTAGCAGTGCAAATAGTTCTCTCCCTGAGCCTTTTATTTTCTGCCACTCAGAAGAATATTATCTACAGTATCATATTGTATCATAATGTATTTTGAAACTGCATTGACTTCAACAGCAGAAATAAGCATAAACTAAAATTTTCCATGCTGACAACAATACTGCAAATCCAGTTGAATTATGCCCTTTATTTCAATACATTTTATCTATCCTATATATGAATCTGTCCAATTTTATTTTGTTTATAAACTTATGTATGGTAAATCAATTATTCCATATTGATATGTTAAGAAATTTTTTAAATTACTATTGAATTAAATTTTTAATTACTATTGAAACAGTATTATTTCTACGAAATTTTCATGAGTTTATAATCAAGTTTTAAATGTCCATGTATGTATTTGCATGTCCATGCATGCACATAATAGCAATAAATAATCTTTGGTAAGATATGATATTAATTTAGTGTGATATTCAATGAAATCAGTACTGAAGGATTGAATTACATTTTGAATAAATAAACTGATGAACCATTTGACAAAATGATGACCTAACCTATAATGAAATAAACAAATGATTATTAAAAGTAACAAATAGTGAGAAAAGCAGAATATGCTAGCATTTGTAAGAAATGAAATCATGATTTAAACACTCACTGGATAAAAACACAGCACAACTACAAAAAAACTGAATAATGATTAAAATATTATACAATATATCCTTCTCATAAAGTTATAATTTTCTGAGACAATTAATATGAAAGCTACTGCTAACATCCCTAAATTGTAATTAATTCAGAGAAAATTAATGTTATGTATCCCACAGCAGATTTCATTTTGCATTAGGAAATATGCTTTCTGACACCAGTATCTTCTTTGAGATTACAAATAATAGATGTAGTGCTGTAAAGCAATGCAAACATGATTAAAGAGAAAAGTAAAGGTGAAAAAATAAATTAGTGTATGGGTGTGGCAAACACCTAGTGAAACAAGCAAAAACGATCAAATCTCTGATGTTTGGAACTAGATGAAATGTTACATACACAGATTTTCATATTTGTAACAGCATTTTATTTTGTTCTCCTCTTTCTCCAATCCTCTGCAGTATATTTGAAAAATATATTGGAGACTGCCAAAGAAAGGAATGCACTCCTCTTCCGCCCCCCCCCCCCCGTTATTTTTGTCAAACAAATAATAATATCAGGTAAAATATTTCCCAGCTTGGGGCCTTACAGAAGCGTGGACTTTATCTCTTAGAATTCCCCAGTCAAGTTGGCCATGGCTAAGAACTTTTGGAGTTGCAATTCAGACATTCACATTGATGAAGGCTATAATCCTGTGGTGGTGAACCTATGGCACACGTGCCACAGGTGGCATGCCATCGCCCCAGTCCTCAGCCTCCGCCGCTGTGTGCAAAAAAAAAAAAGTTCAATCAATCAATTTCAACTTCTCACGGGAAAAATAAGATCTCTCAAAGTTGGAATTGCTTGATTGAACTTTATTTTCAGTCCCACACAGCAGTGGAGGAAGTGACACGTTGGAACTGGAAAAAAGGTGCCGTGAGGGGTGGGGGGAGTGGCAGGAGCAGGGCACTCCATGTGAAGGGCGGGGCAGGGCCTGTTGCTTCCCTCCCCGTGCCAGACACCTTCCAAAGCCGCGCAGGGTAAGGTTGCCGCCCCCGCCCAGATGCCCTTGCCCCCCCAAGCATTTTTTTACTAACCTGCCTTTCACCTGCACTCCATTTCTCCATTCACTTCTCAGTCTTCGCCATGTGTTTTGGGGACAAAAAAAAAAGTTCCATGAGATCTCGCAAGTTAGAAAGTCTCATGGAACTTTTTTTTTTACCGATTCTTTTTGGCGAAGGCTGAGAAGCAAACGGAGAAATGGAATGCAGCTGAAAGGCAGGTTAGTAAAAAAAACGCTTGGGGGAGGCAAGGGCATCTGGGAGGGGGCGGCAACCTTACCCTACATGTGTCAAGTTTCCAACGTATGAGCTTTTCAAGTGACTCTGAGGCATTGTTTACTTTAAAAGACCTTTATTAGCCTAATACACCGGCAAATGCTTGCTCGAAGGAGGCTGGAATCTGAAATCTCCGCCCCTTGCACAATATATTAAAACACAATTCTCCACCTTTCTAATTTTGTAATTAATAATATTCTCCAATTAATTTAAAGAATCAGTTTCCCTTCCGTTAGAAGAACCGCCAAAGCCTTATCTTTAGAGAAACAAATGGCCTTGAAAGTGCATTCCTACTCTTCCCTCTTCCCACTTTAAACTAAAGCAATACACCAGTTTAACATATGAAATAGCTACTTCTTCATCTCGTCAAGCAATAACATTCGATGTTAGCAGCATTGACAACATGGTGGCTGGAGGTTTAACAGCCGGAGCGGGGGCCCAGGAGAAGCTGCACAAAGCGGGTGGAGGGGAGGTCGGGCAGATTGCAGGCACCACTCCTTACTTCTTCTACACTGCCGGTGCCGCTGCTTTGGCCAATGCAACCCAGCCATCGCTGCCACCATCGCCGCCCCACTTGGCTCTGCTGCTGCCCCGCAGCTGCCCCACTCCGGTCCTAGGCAGTGCCTCTGCCCTACACAGAGGTCCCACTTGTGCCCGTGATTGGCCTCCCACCGCTGCCAGCTACCCACAGTCCCGCCTGGCTCCAATTCGTCCCTGGGCAGCACCTCTGCCCTGCGCGGGTGCTCTGCTCACACATGCTCTGAGCCCATGATCAACCTCTGCACCGCCGCCGCTGCAGAAGTCGCACAGCGGGGGGGTGTATCCGGGCAGCTTGGGTGAGAAGAAGGTGTGCTTCGTAGGGCTGGACCCCGGCACCCCCGAGTCCTCCCGTGACGGGGCCCTGCTGATCGCCAGCTCTGAGGGCGGTAGCTGTAAACGCGGCTCGATCCTCAGCAAGCCTCGTTTGCCACCTCCTGCCCAATCGCGCTGCCATGAGGCCGCGGAATAAGCCAGGAAGAGGTAAGGAACCAGGTCGGGGCGGCGGGAAAAGGGCGCTCTGTGAGGGTTGGTCCGACGCACGTGAGGTCTTTCTGTGCCGTGCGGTGCCGGGGCTGGGCTGCACTGGGCGCAGAGCCTGCGGACATCCGGAGCATCCACCCCGCCTACCCCTCATGCCGGGGCAGCTGCTGCCGTCCTGTGCTCTCCAGCCTGTCGCCAGGCATCCAGGTGCACCAAGCTCGGGCCTCGGGCAGATGGAGGCCGGAGGGGAGTGAAAGCTGCGGCTGCTGGTTCCTCCCCATGAGGATGCATGTGGGGAGAGGTGCTGCCCAGCTCGGTAAGCCACGATCTGCCTGCAGGAGGAGGAGGAGGGTGGAGGAGGGCTGGCCAGGGACACTCACAGTGCTGCCCATGGGGGGAATCTGACCAGCCCCAGCCTGGAGGGGGGAGAGGCCAAGGGAGCCTGAAGGGAGACATCCTGGCATCTCCAGCTGGCCGGCAACAGACTGGAGAGCACTGGACAGTGACAGCTGCCCCGGGACGAGGGATAGATGGGGTGAGCGGTCCCGCCCGATGTCCAAAGGGGAAGAAGCGGCACCAAAGCTCCATGACCACCCAGTCCAGCCTAGCCCTGGCACAGCAAGCAAGACAGCAGCCCCACGTTTCCCCTGCCAGGCAAGCAAAGCCACGGAATCTGTGGCATAAGAGCGCAGGTGGGCAGTGGAAGGCACAAGGAACCCCAATCCCAGCACTCCCCCTCCTCCTGCCCTCGGAAGAGCTGTGAGGCTCAGGAGTCTCCCCTCATGTCCCCCCCATCTCCCTCAGGGAAGAAAACCACTGCGAGGCACTCTTCTGTTTTAACGTTTTTTCCTTGTCACTTTTTGAAGTTTTCATCCTGCTTTTGTGAGACGGCAGTGTTTGGGAGGGGGTGTAGCTGCCCCTTCCCCTCCAAGCCATCAGCTGAGTAAGACGCTTTCCTGCCCACTGCCCCACCTGCCAGAAACCCCCTGGATCTTCCCCAACTCTGCCCGGCCGCCACAGGCATCCCTCCCCAACATCAAGCTGGCCATGCCCACCCTGGCCATGCCCACACAGTCTTCCATGACCACCATAGCCATGCCCACCCAGCGGGCCACAGCACCTAGCGATACATAAGTGGGTTTTGGGTTGCAGTTTGGGTACTTGGTCTCTAAAGGGTTCGCCACCACGCCTATAATCGGTGAAGGTGAACCGGAATCTTCACTCAAAAAGAAGCAATATATATACATGTCCCAGTTTTTTCACATTCAACTTGGGATCCTGGTTTAAAGTGAAAAAACATTAATTACAACAATGTAAGGTAGGTTATGACACGGCTTTTCAACCAGTGGTACGGGTACCACCTGTGGTACATTGGTACCTAGCAGGTGGTATGCGACCATCCTAGAAAAGTGATAGCGGGGGAGGGGAATGAGCTGAACTGGTGGCAGCACCGCACAACCCTGAGCGAGAGACGGCTGGAGCTGCAGGGCTCTCAAGGCTCAGAGGAAGCACCAGGATCAGCGCCAGTCTCCAGCTGGAGCTCAGTGCTGATCCTGGCACTTCTGTTGAGCCCAGAAGAAGCACCAATCAGCTGGAATGTTGCAGCATCCCTGGGTCTTGTGATTTACATTCAGATGCTTGGCAACTGATTCATATTTATGACAGTCACAGTGTACCAGGGTCATGTGATGTGACCAAAACCTGCTGCAACCACCCAGCAGACGGGAGGAATAAAAACCAAACTCACCCCACCCCACCCCCACTGCCAATCCTCAACAGAAATGCTCACAACAATGAAAACCTCGGACAGGAGGAAGAGCGCCACTGGGTGGTCAGGCAGGTGTCTTGCTCGGCTGTGGCTTGGGGGGCACTTTTTTAACTTCGAACAGTCACTAAGCGAACTGTTGTAAGTTGAGGACTTTTTTTTCATCATCAAGTTTTTGACACCTTGCTAGGCAACTGGTGGTACTCAGAAGTTGCCATATCATAAAAGTGGTACAATGGGTGAAAAGGTTGAAAAGCCCTGAGTTATGACTGTCATTTTTAAAAGCTCAAAAGCTGATGCTAAGAAATTGCAAAGTCAACCCAAAGATAACTCATAGCCGACACTTAATTTCCATTACCACTTTAGTAGGAGTACAGCCATGTTAGTCAATGATGGCAAAAGATCAGGAGTATATTGTGAGCTCACAAAAGCTTAAGCCTTTTAGTTGGAAAAGGTGATAACAGACTCCTGATATATTACTTTTGGTATTCCTTACACCAACATGTATTTTAACCATATGCCAGCAAAAAAACTTCAGTAATCAACAGTGTAAAAGAATAATGTAAGTGAATCTATTAATCACTTGCACAGATGTCTGCTTAAAGATTATTTATATGTTAAATTTATACAACTCCCAACTCATTTTGCAAACTGACTCTTTTGATTAGTGTCAAAATAGTGAACAGGGATTCAAAAATGAAATATCCCTTTTGTAGTTTCTGAATTGCAATTTGGAATATGACAGTGAAGGGCAACCTCTCCGAATTTCTTTTTGAATCAAAACTGAGAAAAATCAATGCGGCCATTTTCCTACTTTTTGAAGTAGGAAATGCAGCAAAACAATCATGCAAGTCAGTTTAATCTGGCTTTTTGAAAGATCCAGCTACTTACCTATGTTAAATTGTGGGGTTTCCTTTTTCAGGAATGTCTCTTTGAAAACTGCATGGGCCTACCCATGTAGTCCTCAAGAATAAAGACTGACACAAAAGCAAAAAGAAAATCAGATACTAATTCTAATTATTACTAGGAATTTTTCAACACTAATTCTTGTAAAAATATATTATGGGGCAGCATCTTCCTGGAGACTCAAATGGCCCCAACATTTTTAGCATTTCCCAAGGCACTGAAACCCAGGCATGTGGGTCAAGTGGTTGAGTGAGCTATGCTGTTGTTAATATACTAGTGTGTGTGTGTGTGTGTGTGTGTGTGTGTGTGTGTGTGTGTGTGTGTTGCAGGT
This sequence comes from Vipera ursinii, assembly GCF_947247035.1. NCBI lineage: Eukaryota > Metazoa > Chordata > Lepidosauria > Squamata > Viperidae > Vipera > Vipera ursinii. The sequence continues at coordinate 177,316,814 of NC_139512.1, read as the reverse complement.
TTTTCTGTGCTTTTAATTCTTGTAAGTCACTTGTATGAGAAGGGTAATTATTAAAACAAACATTTTTAAAAAAAAATCTGTTCAATCGTGTCTGATTCTTGAAGAGGCATGAACAGTCCCTACAGTTTTCTTGGCAAAATTTTTCAGAAGTGGTTTACCACTGCCTCCTTTCTAGGGTGAGGCAAAGTGACTTGTCCAAAGTCACCCAGCTGGCTTCCTGCCCAAGCTGGGACTAGACAGTCTTCTGCTTGATACCTTAACCACTGCATCAAACTGACTCTCTAAAACAAACATACAAACAAACAAATAAATAAAGCCACATGGTCCCACTAAGAAATATTTTCAAGGTAAAGATTCTACAGTATAAAATAGATCATATAAAAAGATGATTGTCTCATAAATTGTGTGCATAAAAATGACAAATAAATAACCATGTCTTTATGTAAAGTTAAACTTTTTAAAGCTTAGACTGCTTATGCTAGTGGCTCTCAACCTGTGGTCCACAAACCACTGGGGGGCCGCGGTGTTGTCACAGGAGGTCCACGAAGCCTTGAAGAAATGTTATGCTTTAAATCTTGCGTTAAGTCTTGGGTCCGTGGTCATGGTCCGTGGCTACAAAAGGTATATAAAGGGGGTCCATGGTGAAGAAAAGTTTGAGAACCACTGGCTTATCTGATAAGGCTCCACGTATTTAGTCTATTGTACATATTGCCATCTTAAAGGTGGTGTATAGACTTAATGTTGCAAATGTGACTAATTCTGAAAATCTATACAGTTCCAGACTCAAGCAAGCAAGCTGAAAGCGGCTGAATATTTAAGAACGTTGTTAATAAGATGTTTGTCCAAATATTAATGTTATTTTAATGTTCAACTTCTTTTAATTAAGAACTTAAAAGAAGGTCACATAAATAACTTTTACAACAGTGGGTGACTCAGTTATCAAAAAGTGTTTCAGGATTTCCTAAATGTGATTGCATGAAAATGTTGTTGGTTACTGTTAATTTAAATTCAACTATCTGCTCAGTGAATTCCTCCTTGGGAACATGTACTGCCATCTCAAGACTTTCTCACAACTCACATAGGTCAAACATAGGTCAGCCATAAAAAGCAGTTAAATGTGACTCACTGTCAAGATTAAATATATGATCCATTGTTTGTCACACATAACATTTTAGCATCTATAAACTGAATGAAGCATTTGGTTTCACTTTCCTATTTATAAAATTATTATCCAGCAAAGCCGATTATCAGAGCAGAAATAAGATGGCAAAATCTTTGAATTTTTAAAAAGCTGTTTTCAAACTCACAAATGAAATATATTGCAATCAATATGGTAATTCTCTACAATTGCCAGGGCATTGCAGGGAGTTAAGTATAATTTTATTTATATTCAAAAAGTTAACCAAATAGCACTTAGATCATACTGAAAACATACAGGTGCATGGGGCATTGGCTTTGATTCTAAGTATCCTTTTGGTGATTTAAATGCTTTTAATCCAGTGAATATTTCACCTAATAAATGGGATTTTTTTTTCATTCCCCTTCTAAGACTCATCATGCAATTCTCATTCTTTTCACAAATATTTTCCCAACTCTCTACGGCCAATTTTTTGAGTTTTACATAAACCCTGCCCCATGCCCTTTAACAGCAGGAGTAGCTGCACTCAACATTGCTACTCTTGAACTAGTATGAAAATTATAATTATTCTGAATGAAGAACACAAATTATATGATTATGATTCTGCTCAAAATGTCAGCACTGTGTGGTTTATTTTATAATCTTATCTTACTTGTGCAAAAAATTATAATCTGAAATAGGTATCTGGAAAATATATAAGTATAATCTGAAATAAGTATCTGGAAAGAGGAGATGCTTCACTCATCCACCACAACTGGCAAGCTACATATTACGGTACATCAAATCCAGAGTTTTTTTAAAAAAATACTCTGGTCACTGCTCATATTTGCTCTTATTTCTTCTTTTGATTATATCTAATTTACTGAATAATTAATATTTACTTTATCTTCAGTACTCTTAAAGTTAAAATACAATAATAAATCTACAATTTTCATATACTCCCATGACATGAACACAATGTTTAAACATTGTCTTTAAACAAAGAAGTAAAAATACCCATCCAGATCTTTTATACTCAATATTGTCACAGGATAGGAAGATATAATATACTAAAGGGCACTGTTATACTTAAAGGTAGTGTTGTATTTGCTTAATGATCGTATTAAGAAATGGATGACATATTCATATTATTAAACAAAGTCAAGGAAAATTGGAACAATGCATATTCAGTTTATCTTCTGTGCATATCCCACGACCCTACATCAGAGTTAAGAAACTTGGCAGTTTTATTAATTACACTATAATAAGGGCTCTTGTAATCAGGGCTTTCTAACCACCTTTAATCTCTGCATTCAATTTTTATTTAATTTTAACTAGCACTAACGATGACACTATTACTGATAACATCATCAGAGTACAGGAACCTCTGGAGCATGAAAACTACTGGGAAAAGACATGGCTTAGGTCAAGTATGGGTTTGGAAGGCTGATCTTTTCAAATTAGAAGATGATATTTCTGCAGAAAATATTTTCTCAGGTTCACCCACAGAAAACAAGGCATATTGTATATCAGGGAGTCTCTAAACCACGTGTGTCAAACTCGCCGCAACATGTGATGTATCGTGACTTTTTTCCCCTTGCCGGAGCTACGGTGGGCGTGACTTCCACATGAAGCATCCAGCCCGTGACCCAGCAGTTTGACATCCCTGTTCTAAACTGTGAGTGCTTGCATTTTCCAATGTATTTCCAGATGTGTATGTTATTTAATCTAGTTCAGCAGTGTGAGTTTGTTAAAAAAAAAAAAGATGCATATGCTGATGATCGAGTTCCGTATGATTTTTGTTTGCAGTGCTGTGCATTATTTTTCACAAACTGATACATATCTATAGCCTATTAATCAGATTATAGTACACCACTTCTGAGTGCTAAATATTCCTAAACAGATGAGAGTTTTTTTCTCAGCAGTGTACTAGCGGGACTCTAGGTATGCACAAAACAGAAAATACATTTTATTTTCATGTAGAAACCCTCATATTCTGGAAGTTCTACAGAACTATTTTGAACCAGGCACAGTTTGGCCCAAATAAAACTTCATCTGCTACCTCTGGTCAGTTACCACCATGAATGTCCTAGCGTAGCACACCCCCTTGGCCTACCTGCTCCCAGAGCCTTCCCTGTCTCTCCTCAGCTGCTTCTGAGGGCCTCTGCACTTGTTCCTTATTGCAGTAGTCTCTGCAGAAGGGAACCACCTCCCAGTGTGGCACTTTTTATCTACTTTTTATCATAGCTAACCAATCCATTTGCTTCTTTGTTATTTCAGTGCATTCCTGTCCCTCCTTGGCTTCCTCTTAATTACTGCCTATGATGTCTCAGTGGGGCAGATCTCACTGGGCTTACCATTATGATCTTTTCAGCAACTTCCATCTTCTCTCTTCCCTGACTCCCCTCAGTCATAATACTTGTCCCAGAGATTTTCCCTCTCTTTCCTCCTTTTTGAACCATTTCTATCCATAGCAAACACCTCCCAGACCATATCTGAAAAACAGTTGTGTTTCTTTCTATATTCAAACAAAATTTGTAAAACTTGCATATTTTGGTTTAGGCACAGACTATTCAAAACCTATGTGTTCCATCCATAGAATGGCTTGTAATATTCCATACATCCCTATTAAGTTCAATATTTTACTTTCTGTTCTGCTACAAAAGGGGGATTTCAAAGTATCTCTTTGCCACATATTTATGTCCTCCTGGGATTGGAGAGATTGAAATACCTTTTGAAAAGAAAAGGCATTAATACATTGGAAACATTAAAAGATCTATATGGTTCCTATCCTGATGATATTGAAAATGCACTGAAAACCTGGTCAGTTTCCCAGGCCTTGAGATAGAGGATGGTGAGTCCCTGAGAGATTTTGTGGTATTTTGTATGAATTTTCTCTTTTTTGACACATGTCATTTGTTCCTTTATTGTTCTGGCTTTATTAATTATGCAAAACATCCAAAGTTGTTGGAAGTCAAGCATTCTTAAAATCTATGCATAAATTAATTTGAAATTACTAACAGAATTAAGAAACCTTCCTTTAAAGAAAAATGGAGGAGGAGGAGGTTGTTTATACATTTCTGTCAGAATCCATTTATATCATATTCATAAATGGAATGTTTCAAACATTATCCCATGGATTCTGTCATCTCCCGAAGAGAAGAGGATAGATGTGTATTGAACCGGCAATAGGCATTTCAAAGGAAAGGAGAAGCCTTTTGAACTGGGGAAACAAAAGGGGGGGCTAGCATCTGGTTTTTGTCAGCAATAAACAAAAGGGTCCTAACTTCCTCTTTCCCACGAGATGGATGATACGAGAGGAAGGATGGGGGGGACTGACCAAATGGGGATTAAGGGGGGTTAAACCGGGAACTCTTTAAAAGGGTTTACATCGTGGAAATATTAAGCCCTGTCTCATTTCCTACAACCGAGCATGTCATAGTAAAGATTTCTTTTGGACTAAAACCCTGACTCCAAGAGTTTTTGTCTTCCTAAGACGTGGTTCGGGGTGGGTCCTGACATTAGACAGGGCTTGCAACGAAAATCAACCCGGGAAGAAGAACCTTACCGGGGGATTTTGCAAATAAATATGATGTCTGACGATGAAGCAAGAAGGGAAGAAAGCCCCACGGAGAAGGAGCCTTCCCCCCAGCCGAACTCCCAGAAACATTGGGAAGCTGAGGCATCATATTCCTCCTGGGAGGAAACGGAGCAGCACGAACAAAAACCCAGGTGGTCGATGGGCGTTGGAAGGAAAAGTGAGTGGAAAAAGGCTTCGAGAGAAGTGACCCTGAGACGGAGCGACCACCAACCGGAATGGAAACAAGAGATGGAGAACTCCCTGCACGCCAGTGAGGAAGAGCGGATTCTGGAAAAAGCTATTGACTTGATGAAAACAACCCTGAGCTCACTAAGGGAGGAGAGAGCTGGAAACCACAACACCTGGGGTCGCAACTGGAGGGGTAACGGAAGGGACCCAACACCTGAAACCCCAGGGCCGTCCAATGGAACAGGAGCCACTGACTCAGCGGTACCCACCCCCCCCAGACCCACAGATGGGGATCGAGATGAGGAGCGATACACTCCGCGGCGCAGACAACGATCCAGCCAAAGATTCCCACCCCTGGAAGCAAAATTCAAGGGGGAGCCATCACGACTGGGATTTTTCCTAACCCAAGTCCTCAGCTACATGGAAGAGTACGGACGGGACATCCCCAGTGACAAAACACGCATCCGAATTGTGCAATCTGCCCTGGACGGGACGGCCGCAGACTGGGTGGTGAACCTGCATGACTCCAACGCCCCAGAACTCAACGACTTCAACCGATTCATGTCATCCTTGAGGCGACGATTTGAGGACCCTTTGGCTGACCGGAAGGCCCGGGAGAGAATCAAGACGGTGAGGCAGGGCAGGAGAACAGTGGCCGAATATACCCAAGAATTCCGAGCCATCGCCAGCAAGCTGAACTGGCCAGAAGACATCCTCCTCAGCCATTTCAAAGACGGTCTAAACTACGACCTGTATGACGCTTGCCTGCCTCGGGGAGACCCCTACCATCTCGATGACTGGTATGTCCTGGCAGAGGAAGTGGAAATAGACCTATTGAAAAGACAACGCAGAGGAAAACCATGGGGCCGCCCACCATTCGAGCAAACACGTGAGGGGGAAAACCCACCGGCCACGGCTAAAAAATCAAAGGGATGTTTCAATTGCGGGAGAGAGGGCCACCGTGCTGCAGAATGTCGTTCGAAAGCCCCTCCACGCAAAACAGAGGCACCATCTTCCAAAAAGCTGGGGAAGTCTCAAGGCAACCCAAAAGAATCTTCCATGAAGGGGACAGAGGCTGTAGAGTCCACAATTTCTGCCAAAACCTGGGATTGGACTCCGGCCTACACTGCAGGGGCGGTGGACACCTCGGAAGACAGCTCAGAGGGAGAACCTTTGGTAAGTGGACCTCTTCCACCCATACTTAAGACAGTAACTATATTAGCTTCCTCTGCACCAAAAGCCAATGAAATAAAAGCTTTGATAGACTCTGGCTGCATCCGCTGCCTCATCAGCCCAACACTGGTGGAGGAACTGAGCATCCCAGTGAGGAGGCTAAAACAACCAATCTCCTTCAGTCAATTAGACGGGTCTATAGCAGGGGGGGGACCAGCTACCCTAGCCACTCTACCACTCCACATGTCCCTGGGGTCCCATGAGGAAGACATAACATTTATAGTGGCCCCAGGCATGGCATGCCCAATGATTTTAGGACTGGAATGGCTGAAGAAATGGAACCCCGGGATAAACTGGAGGACTGCAGAACTCAACTTCCCAAAAGGGGAACAGGAAAACGTAAAACCCCCAAACACCCCCCCAACCCAGAGGGAGGAAAAAGCAGCAGTGGGGGAAGAGAAGGGGCTAACAGAGATACCGGAGGAATACAGGGACCTGGCTGAGGTTTTCAGTGAGGAAAGAGCAGATGAGCTCCCCCCCCACCGCCCCACAGACTGCACCATAGAATTCAAACCTGGGGCAAAACTCCCAAAACCCAGGATGTATGCCATGAGCCCAAGGGAAATGGCAGAAATGGAAAGATTCATAAAGAAAAACTTAGAAAGAGGATTTATTGAGCCCGCCAAACCCAAAGTAGCCGCCCCGGTTCTGTTCAGGGAGAAGAAGGATGGTTCCTTTCGTTTGGTTGTAGATTACCGGAACCTAAATACAATTAGTGAATGTAATCTATACCCCCTTCCCCTAATGAAGGATATGCTATCCCACCTATCGAAAGGAAAGATTTTTACCAAACTAGACCTGAGGGAAGCATACTACCGTATTAGGATTAAGGAAGGAGACGAATGGAAAACTGCATTCAACTGCCCAATGGGGTGCTATCAATTCAAAGTATTGCCATTTGGACTGCAAGGGGCCCCCGCAGTCTTTATGCAATTAATTAATGACGTACTGAGAGAGCACCTATATAAGGGGGTCCTGGTTTACCTCGATGACATCCTTATCTTCACAGAAACCAAAGAGGAACATATCAGACTAGTCAGAGCAGTCCTGAAGAAATTGCGAGCTGCCCATTTATATGCTAAATTATCGAAGTGTGAATTTCATAAGGAAAAAATCGACTACCTGGGATATCGCATATCCCCAGAGGGCATCGAAATGGACCCAGAGAAGGTCAGGGCAGTACTAGAGTGGGCACCCCCCCGCACACGGAAGCAATTGCAAAGTTTCCTGGGGTTTGCAAATTTCTACCGCCAATTCATCCCTGCATTTGGCCAAATAGCCATGCCCCTCACAAATTTGCTGAAAACGAAGGGGGGGTCAACCGTGAAACCCAGCCAGCCTCTGAAATGGTCAATGGAATGTCAAGCAGCATTTGAGAGGCTAAAGAGACTCTTTTCTGCGGAACCTGTACTTAAACACCCAGATCCCAACAAACCTTTTGTAATACAGGCAGATGCGAGCGACGTAGCAGTCGGAGCCGTATTACAAGAAAATGATGAGGGGGCGTTGCAACCTTGCGCATATACATCCAGGAAACTTACAGAAACTGAACAACGATGGCCAATATGGGAGAAGGAAGCATTCTCATTAAGGTGGTCATTATTAACTTGGCGTCAATTTTTGGAAGGAAATAAAATACCTTTCCAAGTCTGGACTGACCACAAAAATTTAGAAGCACTAAAAACGCCCAGGAAGCTCACTCCTAAGCAAGCCCGCTGGTCCCAACACTTTCACCGATTCAATTTCACTCTCAAACACTTACCGGGGGGGAAAGAACTTCCTGGCAGATGCATTATCCCGCATGCCCCAATATAACAGCACAAGAGTTACTGACTTTAAACCACTTGTACCGGAACAACAACTGGCAGCACCAGTCACCACCAGGGCACAAGAAAAAATGAAACCAAAGGTAGATAGCCAAACTGGAATAGAATTCAGGAAATCTTTGGAAAGTGATGAATGGTTCCAGAAAAATAAACATGTGTGCACAATTAAAGATGGACTGCCGTGGGTGGGGGAGAAGCTATATATACCTGCCACACAGAGAATCAATTTCATGCAACTGTGCCATGATACAAAATCAGCAGGACACTTTGGCTTTGTAAAAACCTTACACTTAACTAAAAGGCAATTTTGGTGGCCATCTATGAAAAAGGACATAGAAAGCTATGTGGGTAGCTGTCAAATTTGCGCAATGGCCAAGAGGTTACAAGGGAAATCGCCAGGACTGTTACAACCAGTGGCGAATCCCTCAGCCCCATGGAAAGAAATAGCCATGGATTTTATTGTGGAACTACCAGAAAGCAACGGAAACACCGTTATCTGGACTGTTACTGATCTGTTCTCTAAGCAAGTCCATTTCATACCTTGCCCAAAAATTCCTACTGCAAAAACATTAGCAAAACTTTTTGTACAACATATTTACAGATTGCATGGAGCACCACTACGCATCATATCTGACAGAGGGGTGCAATTTACCTCAGCATTCTGGAAGGAATTTTTATCTCTGTTAGGAACCACCCAAGGACTGACATCTAGTCATCACCCTCAGGGTAATGGGCAAGCAGAAAAGGCTAACTCTGTACTTGAACAATATTTAAGATGTTATGTACATTTTCAGCAGAACAATTGGACAGACCTGCTGCCTTTCGCAGAAGTGGCATATAACAACGCAGTTCACTCCAGCACAGGTTACACTCCTTTTCAAGTAGCCACAGGCCAGAGCTTCAACCCCATACCTGATCTAACTCCAAAAGAACCGGTAATTCCAGAACTAAAGGAATGGATTGCTCAGTTACAATACACCTGGCCTATTGTCAGAAAAGCATTAACAGAGGCTAGATTAGCACACAAGACACAGGCAGACAAGAAAAGATCTGATCCCACACCGTTCAAGGTGGGAGAGATGGTATATCTGTCTACAAAATACCTTAAGTCTCTCCAACCCTGTAAAAAACTAGGACCAAAATACATTGGACCTTTTCCAATTAAAAGAATCATAAACCCAGTAACAGTTGAATTAGAACTACCTAAAAATCTTAGACGAATACACCCAATCTTTCACTGCAGTCTAATAAAGAGAGAACAACAATCTCCCCTACGAACAAAAATTCCACCACCACCACCTCCCATCATGGTGGAAGGAGAACAACATTTCGAGGTGAAGGAAATTCTGGATTCCAGGAGACATCATGGAACAACTCAATATCTAGTGGCTTGGAAACACCTCCCCTCCTCAGAAAATGAATGGGTCAGCAAACACCACGTTAAAGCACCAAAGCTGCTTAAGAGATTTCATACAGAATATCCAAACAAACCGAGTTAACATTTACACATGTTATTTTTTCTTCTCTTTTCTTTTCTCCCCCTACAGATGGACACATCTTTCTTCTAAGGAGAGCGGACTGTCAGAATCCATTTATATCATATTCATAAATGGAATGTTTCAAACATTATCCCATGGATTCTGTCATCTCCCGAAGAGAAGAGGATAGATGTGTATTGAACCGGCAATAGGCATTTCAAAGGAAAGGAGAAGCCTTTTGAACTGGGGAAACAAAAGGGGGGGCTAGCATCTGGTTTTTGTCAGCAATAAACAAAAGGGTCCTAACTTCCTCTTTCCCACGAGATGGATGATACCAGAAGAAGGATGGGGGGGACTGACCAAATGGGGATTAAGGGGGGTTAAACCGGGAACTCTTTAAAAGGGTTTACATCGTGGAAATATTAAGCCCTGTCTCATTTCCTACAACCGAGCATGTCATAGTAAAGATTTCTTTTGGACTAAAACCCTGACTCCAAGAGTTTTTGTCTTCCTAAGACGTGGTTCGGGGTGGGTCCTGACAATTTCCTTAAACAAAGAGCATCGCATTTGACATTAATATTTGTAATGCAATGAGAATCAGATTGCAAATTATTAATATGGCCTTTGGTTTTAATTGCATGGTGGTCTACCACCATAACTGAACAGATAGGAATAGAAAAATACATCTAATCTGATCCAAGCACAGCATTAAAAAAGGTATTCGTTAATAACCCTATGTAAACTGTAAAGTTTCCCAAAACTTTATAGAAAGCAGGTATTTTCAAATTATTCAAATTCCTATGCTGATATTATCAGTTAAGAGCTTGGATTGTTCAGAAAATGAGCGTTCCTGTTTATATTATAACAGATGTTACAATCTTTACAGACAAGTTCTTGAAAATGTCACTGCTATGACAGACAACTGTGCCATCTCTTGTAGTAAAGCTTCACTGTGGCTTTAGCTGACAAGAAGTATTTTAAGCCTCTGCTAGGCTAAGGTTGCAATTGTGAAAACAGTGGCATACTCGGGCTGGTAATAATTGTAGCACTTAGCGGAATTAAAGATAATTGCCCACATTTCTATTTGTTTTATAATGCCCTTTAATTCATACTTGCTTCAGTTTCAGAGAATAGATAGTACAGACATTTTTACATGTTCCACTTTAAAGCTAGATTTACACATGCTTTGCTACCACCCATCTAAGTAAGGGAAATAAAAGCAAAAACTAATCAGGTAAAAAAAAACAACTAGTTTATGTTCCAATGTTCCAAGCAAAGATATAAACTCTGGCACAAATAAACCAATTTCGACCTGTTTCTGTTTCTTGCATATATAGTAACTCAATTTAGATTGATAGCACAATATTTGCAGACTTACTACTCTGACACAGGACCACTATATCAATTCAGATTATTTCAAAAGCACCAACATAAAATGCTGTTTGTTCTCCTTTTAATTTAGTTTTATTTATTTATTTATTTTAATTCCATTTATATCCCGCCCTTCTCCGAAGACTCAGGTTTTAGCTCTTTGTTTATCTCTGTACTTCAAAGCACTTTCAGCATCTGACAACTATTTAAAATTAAAACAGAAAAAGATATCAGCCTCAATCTGCTTCACTTTGGAAGGCATTTGAGCCTTAGTTCAGATGTGATGTTTTATGAAGCACTGTCCAAAATGCATAAAGTATTTCAAAAAGGAAAAAGAAAAAGCAGCTCAATGTTGATTTATTCAATACAGAATCTCCCAAATGTGGTTCATTTGCACACTATTTCCTGGCATCCTTCCTCCAATTTTTCAGGCGAGATCACCAACCTCACTGATCCAAACTAAATCCAGAGTTGTGACCTTAAGCAAGCTGAAACAGCAAAAAGAGACTGAAAGAAAACAAGCTAAGACACCCTGAAAACATCAAAATAATTGATGCAGTCAGCTACTACACAACCTGTTGAATTTCTTTTTTGCACTCTGGGGTATGTATTTAATCACAGTTAATACACAATTGGGTGTTTAAATTCTATCCATTTCCTAATTATTTATTACAAAGTCTTAAAATTGTCTCTGAAATTAGTACTGGAATAAAACAAAACCCTGCTCATTTTAAAGAATGCCTCTGCTCTTCAATTAATTTAATTCTAACCTCTGTCTTGGCATTCATACCCAACTTCTGACATACACTTAACTCCTCAAGCATGTTACTGTTTTTTAATGATTAATCCGTTTGTTTTCTGGGAAGCGAACAACTTGTGAATGACAACCTCTATAAGTTTACAATTAGCCAAGCATTCTCCTATTGCAATGATTAAAGGAAAGTGTTTAAGATGTGCTCTCAAAAGTCTGAATTTGGTGCTCACCAGCTACAACAGATTGGAGAATTCTCTAACAACTTTCATATAGAAACATAGGGTTGAAAGGAACCTTTTAACCTTGTTTAAAATTCGAAGATGATTATTAAAAAGCACTGCCCTTCACACATTACAAGGTATATTTTCCCCCACAAGATTAATTTTCCTTATAGGAGACCTTACAAGATATCAAGCTTCCTCCCAAATATATCTGTTTTACATCTTATAGTTTTTATAATTATTATTTTTGTAGTCTTTTATACAATGTTTATGTTTTTTAATTGACTGTAACCCACCCTCCTTATTTTGCTCTTTGACCCTAATTAAGGCTGGATTTGATCAGCTATTCACAACATGCTCCCAAACCAATAGTTTTTACTTTTCTATTTTCGACTAAACTGTCAGCTAAAAGCTCAAATAAAACAGACAATCTTTACAAGAACTGTACATATTACAGAAATAAAATCAGGTCATGGAAAGGACAAAAACTATTAAACTGTACTTTGATCTCTTCCTGCTTTGACTTTACCCTAGTTCCCCAAGCCAATGAAATCAGTAATGTTGAAGTCACAAAATGCATCCCATTAAATCTCACCTTTTCACTTAAACTGAAAAACTTTACATATTCTTATTTACCACAACTTTGCCATTTAAAAATAACAAAATGTACATTATTGTTGGCCAGATAAAATGTATAAGAAAATTAAGTTATGAGGTATAATTATTTAGTTGTGTATTATGCTGAGAGGGGGAAGCTGCTCTTAATAAGAACTGGAAAAAGCCTACCCTGTCCAGCAGATGAAAATTGCAAGAGTTTTGGTTTCTATAGTACATCACAGCAACAACTCCAAATCTAACTCCCTCCAGATGTCCCTGTGATCATTTAGTCAAACATCAAAAGAACTCTCTGGACAAGCTTTCATGCTGATTAGAAGAATTCCATACATACAATCCCACAGTTTAAATGCATACAGTAGCAACTGGGCTTTTGTTATTATCAGCATCATTTTTAAATGTACTACCTAAATTAAGAGTCTGCTAGAACACAAATAAGTCATTAAGGAAACAAACCTTTATCTCCTAAATTATACAGAACATTTTTCCACAATCTCAACAACTCTGTTCTTCACAACACGATATTCAATGTTCCAAAAGAGCACTTAAGGTAGGATTAATTTTTATTATAGCCATTCAGCCAAAACACACAATACACTTCAAATATATTCAGAGACATACTATTAAAATCCATAAATATAATAAAGAGTGAGCATAAAACAAAAAGTATAAGAACAGTACTGTAATAGTAGTGAGCATCAAAATTAGTCCAATTCTTTAGTCACAAGTACAATGAATAGAGCAATAGAAGTACAAAATTGAGCAATTTAGGAAGACACAACAGAATTTTGATCAGGCAAAAGAAGTTACAAAGAAGCATTGTACGTTTCGGGATGGTTTTGCCATTGCCGGCAATGGGGTGAGCGCAACTTTCGGATGACATGTCTGGCCCATGGGCCGGCAGTTTGGCACCCCTGATGTAAAAGAATACTGTTACAATACTCAAACAAGTCAGACCTTCAATTACATTATCTGCTAACATTGGGAGTAATATTTCATTAGGCCTTTGAAAAATTCAAAACATCTACATGATGTTGAGAATCTACTGTACTGATGACAATATTCTATGAAACAAGGAGCCCAAATATTGGAAGGATAGAGTCAGAATGCCCACCCCAGGTCCCTCTACAGGGAGAAGTTTTTGAATGCCTAAATTAAGCACAGAAATTTATTTCAATCTTAGAAAGACAGAAAAATAGATATTTTTGATAATGTGTATGTACCACAGTAGGTACATACAAAAGATAATATGCATCTTTAAATTTTATCACAAACATTTGTGCAAGCATACATTACTTTCTAATCTGACTAGACCAGGGGTAGGCAACCTCGGCTCTTTTATGACTCATGGACTTCAACTCCCAGAATTCCTGAGCCAGCATAGCATAGCATAGCATAGCCGAGGTTGACTGCCCCTGGACTAGACTAACAGTACCAAGAAAACTGGCAATCACAGTGATACCATTGTTTTGAAAAACAGACACAGTTAACATACCAGACTCTTAACTGCTGCCTAATTGAATAGCTGGAGATAACTATTCTATAGCTAACAAGTCACTGGGTCAAGAACCACTCCATTCATGTGTGTCATTTAATAGCATAAAATTTAAATACTATTTCAAAGACAATTCCTTTCCCCTCCTTTTTATAAATATGTACTTATAGCTGTAAGATTTTTGAATGAATGGTATTGCTTTATCTTAAATACAAACTTTTGTCTATTTCATTTGTCATATGTAAAAAAATGCAATACTATTAATTTGGCTGGAACATGATAGGAGTTATACCGTTAAAATACTGAAACATAATAGCCTATAATTTAAAATTAAAATTAGCACTATAGGACCAATTAGCATGTGCCTTTTCTCCTTTCCCTTTTTATAAGGAAACTTAAAATATACCAAGCAATGGATTAATTTTAAAGTTAATTTTTTCATGACCAAAATGCATAAAAAGAAATATTGACATTTTTTTGACTATAATTCCAATGTAGACAGTTACAAGAGCATATTCTAATTCAGCACTATATATTTTAGCAGAGTTTCAAGAGCTTAGTTTAGCTTAGCTTCCTACTTCATTCTGGCAAATTATTGCTTCTCATCTATTCATGTCTCCCACAACAGTCATTTTGTGGTGATTATTTCATTCTGTGCTAGATTTAATAGTGCTTTTAATGCAAGTGTAAATGATCAAAGTTACAAAATGTGATCACATGGACAATGTTCGGCACCCAAAGAACAGCACATGTAAAAACTGGATGTCAGTTTACTTCTGGGTCCAATGCAAGGTGTAGGTTATGATCTTTAAAGCCAGGTAAGGTTCAGATTATAACTGAGAACTGTCTCAGGCCCATTAACTCAGCCTGTTCCAGCTGGCCAGGCAGGGAAGACATGTTGTGGAACCTGTCACTTAAAGAATTCCAGCTGGTGAGGTGCAGGAAGTGAGCCTTCTCTACCATTGCCACCACCCAGTGGAACGTTCTCCTTCCCCAGAGGTGAGGCGGGCAGACATAAAAACATGGCTCTGCTACTATACTTGGGGCTTATAGAAAAGCATGCAGTCATGGGGCTAGTTAGCGCCCTGAAAGCCATCCCCCTGCCTTTTAATTAACTTTAATATTAATTTATGATATATCCTTGCCTTTTTAAATTGTAAATTTTATGCACTGTCTTTTATGTTTTAATATTGCTCACTTGTACAGTGCACAGAGTCCATCTGTGAGGTAAATGAATTGTTTTAAAAGTTTGATAAATAAACAAAATATCCTCCATTGATTAACAGCTTAATTTATTCTATGTAAAAGAAAAGTCAAGATTGTCTATAGCCAGTCTATGGGTATATACAACTATATACCCACCACCACCACTGACTTCTTGCATTCCTCTAAAAGTGCTAAAGGGGTACTCCTTATATTGTAATACTTAAGTGAAGTGCAAAAACTGTTTTCAGGAACAGAATAATCTACTTCCTACAGAAATCCAACTCGTCTGAAGCTGGTTTTCCAAAGGTTTTTTGGAACAAAATATTTTGGAATTCTCTGGAACATTCCATTCCTAAAATGATAGGTTTTGTACATATCTTACTACATTTTTAGGAATATATGTTAAATTAATCCACACTCATGTTCAAGTTAATTGAAGCAATATCTCAAAGGAACACCAGACCTGAAGCTTATTAATCTTGCTGAATTTAGACAAGCAGATTGAAAATATTTCATGCCTGAGCATGTTACAACATAATTTTGTAAGCATTGAGTGTAAATTGTTTATTTTCACTTAAACTACCCGACACACCTATGCAATTTGATTGACAAATTTGTGCAATTTGAACTTCCAATTAATTTGTTATATGTTGGAGATAAACAACTAAAAATTACAATAGAGATATAAGTCCCTACTGACAATTCTGCTAAAGCAAAATGTTTATGCCTTTTTTTGCCTACTATAGTTCACTGATCTATAAAATAATAGCATGAAATTCTTCTAAAAATGTTTAAGAAATGTTAAAATTACTCCTTGAAAATTGTTCAGGAAAGAAATATTTTAATTTTTATTTCATTTAAAACCATGTATATTTCTGTCTCTTTGGGCAGGAAATGGAACTATGACATGCCTGAAGTATTGGTTCAAGTGCTAGACTGCCTCCCAGGACACTTAAAACAAGTGATTTCTTTCAGAGCTGCTGTTCTCCATAGGACTGCAATTCCCCAAAAAGCGATAACTGCAAATTATCAATCTCAGCATTGTGGCCTTAATTCACCGGCTGGCAGCATCTGCCTGTAACTGACAAGACTTTATGATCAGTTTTTGTTTGTCTCCTAAATGGCTCAGGGCTCAGAGCTGTAATTGCACTAGACAAACAGCCAGCGCCAGCACATTCTGTTTGATAAGCGTTCTTGATCATATGCCTGCTTACTCTATAATCCTTTCTTCTCCAATGAATGTAAAGACAAGCATTAATTCACTTCCTGCTAATTATTCCAGTGTTGGATGATCATAAGTTGTTGTTAACTACATATATTCTGGGAGGAAAAATATTAATTTATTTATTTATTTTTATTTTATTAAGACCTTTACACACAGCTTTATTTATTATTTATTTATTTATTTCGATTTATATACCGCCCTTTTCCCAAGGGACTCAGGGCGGTTTACAGGGCAAATTAAAACAATACAATATATACAGGTTAAAATAAAATTAAATTAAATAGCCCCAAAATAATTAAAATCTTAACCCAAAACCCTCAGTCCAGGCCGGCAAGCTCAAATAACCAAGTTTTTAGGTCCCGGCGAAACGAGCGGAGGTCGGGGGCCATCCGGAGTTCCACAGGCAGCTGATTCCAAAGGGCAGGCGCGCCCACAGAGAACACTCTCCCCCTGGGGGCCGCCAGTCGGCACTCCCTGACCGGCAGCACCCTGAGGAGGCCCTCCCTGTGGGAGCGCACAGGACGATGGGAAGTTGATGCTGGCAGCAGGTGCTCCCGAAGATAGTCCGGACCCATGCCATTTAGGGCTCTATAGGTCATCACCAGCACCTTGAATCTCACCCGGAGGGCAACTGGAAGCCAATGCAGCTCGCGGAGAAGAGGCGTTACATGGGAGTATCGGGAAACCACCATCACAACTCGCGCAGCCGCATTCTGCACCAGCTGAAGCCTCCAAGTGGTCCTCAAGGGCAGCCCCATGTAGAGAGCATTGCAGTAGTCTATCCGGGAGGTCACAAGCGCATAAGTGACTGTACGTAGGGCGTCTTGGTCCAGATAGGGCCGCAACTGGTGCACCAGGCGAACCTGGGCAAAAGCCCTCCTGGCCACGGCTCCTATATGATCTTCCAAACTGAGCTGTGAGTCCAGGAGGACGCCCAAGTTGCGGGTCCTATCTATTTAAATAACTCAATGACAAAAGCACACAATAGACAGGAGAATAATCACCTTTTCCAAGCATGAGATTCATATCTAATCACCTATTTCGAAGTTATCTTGCTAAAAATGCAAAACAGCTTTGTGGAATCAATTTAATAATTGGTGATTTATAAAGGAAACATTGCCAAACAAGAATACTCATACTATTAAATGCTTCAGCAGCATCCAAGAAAGTTCCAGAGTGGATTTCTTTGCTTATATGTGCATTGCTAATAATATGGTGAGTTCTATTATTATAATTTTTTTGTTTAATCAATCCAGTTTAATATTTGTGTAGTTACCAATTAAATTCTTTAACCTGTTGCTAAAAGTCCTGCAATGATTTTATCATCTGAATTGAAAGCTGGTCTATACAGCTCAGCATTTGCTGTATAATTTCACTTCCTGAAAATTAATATTGTAAGCTTTTTCTTTGATTCCACAATTCTCTATGCTGTACAATTTCATTAATTCTATTTTAACTCTATAGTTTTGAATCCTTTCTTTTTTTAACTAGTTTTTTTTCTAGATAATACTCCTATATGTGTATTTAGATTTTCATTATCCTCCTGACAGTATTTAAGACCTGTAACTTATTTTTAAAAGTTCTTTATTTCCTTGGTTTATAGTAGTTATTATGGAGCTTTTCATTAAGACTTATATATTTTTTCATTTATTCACCCTTAATACTATTTAATTGGAAGAATCAATTATACCATACATAGTAAATTCAGGTTTGGCTTTTCCACTAATTGTCAAGCTAATGAATTACCCTGTTTGGCTCCATTTTCAAAGGATCTTTATTTAATGAAAGCCATGAATTTATCTGTGTTTTATGATCCATTAAATATATTGTTTTCCTAGCTTTCAAACTGGTTCATATATATGTATAAGTAGCTGCATTGTTTAAGTTGTACCTGCATTGCTTTATATTTTATTATTTGATTTGTAGTTTCCTTATTTTTTTCCTATCATTAGACACATTTTAAAAAGTTTAGTACTGTTTCAAATGCACCTCAAACAGCAACACCTAAGAAATTTAGGATAATCTAAAAAAGTTAACTAGGATCAAATCTAATTGGTACTTGAATATGATACCAGAAGAAAATTGCCGTGTTATAGACTAAACTAGGAAGCTGAAAAAAATCTTGGAAAAACATATGCTATTTTATTGCTAAGAAAACAACACTGAAATGTTCATGTAAGCACGAATAAAACTACTTGAGAGTGACTTGAGATTTTCATGATAATCTATTCACCATGATATTGAACGAATTCCTCTGTGTTTAAGTTTACTTTGATTTTAAATTCTTGAAAAATCATTAGAACTTTGTTTGAAGAAGATTTGGGCAACTATACATGTAATATACCAGAAATTACCACTAACTATAATCCAGCAAATACAAATAGTCTGGATTTCAATAGCAAGCAGGCTATCGGAATAAGAATTAAAATTCTCTTAATTTTTAATTCATCTGAAATTTAATTAAACTTAACATAAGGAGCAAGTAGTTATATCAAATAAATAAAATGTTTCAAATGTACATGTTTATATAGGGTTTTTTGTGTGTATACATGTAACTAGAAGTGCCAGCTGAGACCAAATGCAGCTGCTACATTAATAACTATGTGAAACAGCTCTGAAGAGTAATTATTGAAACACTAAAATTGTTTTGCTTTTGTGAACATGATTTTTACAGCATCTAGAATTTTCTGTGTTCCACTGAGATGAAAAATAATACTTGCACAACACACACGTATATAGAAGGAATATCAAATGCTCTACTCAGCATATGTCTCCAAAACTCCTCTCTTACGTCTCTTTCTTTCCAAGTGTAGCCATACATACACACTGTACCCCTTCATATCAGACAGACATTTTTAGAATTTTCATAAATTTCAAGAGCGTTTTTGGGGTAGCATACCCAGTTGTAAAAAGGATTTAAGAAAACATATTATTGGAATTCTTCAAGTATTTTGCATTTGAGTTTTTACTAAGAAGTCAGGTTATAATCCAGTGGGCAAAACAGTACTGTAGCTTCAGAAAAATATCTTTCTTCCATTCAACTTTCAATGGACAGAGATGTTTTCTCAAACAAATTGGGAAAATTGTCTCAGATGTTTGTGAATTTTTTCCCCAAAAGTCACTTTTTGAGTAATTATAACAGAGCTTAATAGAATATAAACTGGTTAACAACTGGATTTCTAAGAATGCTAATACTGCTAAGAACAATGTCAGAATCTGAAAGCACAAGATACCTACTGACACAGAGGGCTTCAAAATATGGTGATTAGCATGTGAAGGTCCTGGCACAAAGTCAGTTGGCTGTCCCACAGTTGGATCACTACTCCTTCTAACCAAAAGTGGAGTACCTAGAAAGCGAGAAAAGAATATATTTAATTAATTAGGATTACTTTAGAATCATTCACTTTTATAAAACTATATAATGTTATAGACTAAGAAAAGCCTGTTCCAAGGATGTTGGGGGAAGATGTGGAGGAACATTAGGAGATTGCCAGAGGCTCCGAGCCACAAGCAGCGAGGCCAAGCACAATGGAGGGGTTGCAAGAGGACAATCTGATGAGTGTCCAGCTGAGCTAGGGAAAGAAGAGGCACAGCTACAGCTGAGAAGCCCAGAGATTTTGAGCAGAGGAAGGGCAGTTGCAGCTGGCCATCAGAGATAGGGCTGAGGAGAAAGACGCAACTAAAGTCAACCAAGCTACTTGCAAGGCAGTAGCCCCACCCCTCTTGATAGGCTGCACCGTGGAGTGGCTATTTAGCTTAGTACATGGAGGGAAATGATGTTGGGAACAACTCATCCATTTCCCTGCTGTGTGTTCTTCAGCCACTGTGATTTTTTGCTTGTCCCAGACCTGGATTCTATATCTTGGACTTTGGATCATGCCTCTTGAAACTCTGGACATTCCTTGCAGACTTGTCTTTGCCCTGTGGATTTGCGCTGGGTTTTTCTTGGATTAGAATATTGAACTCCTTGGGGTTGCAGTGGTGTTGATGTAGGAAGTTTCTGGGGAAAATTATTCAGGGCTTGGGAAGCCTCAATAAAGATTTTCAACACCCATGGAGTGTGCTTGGTGAGTGGGACAGGACGATATTTCTACAAGGACTTAGGGATACCTTACAAAGCAATCAACTCTTGCTTTTTTAGTATGGAAAGGAAAACTAAAATTATTGTGAGTGAGATTTCCAAATATGTTACAGAGAGAGAAAGAGAAACATGTTGTGTGTCAATAAAATCCAGAATGCATAGCATACCCAGTTGTAAAAAGGATTTAAGAAAGCATATTACTTTACTGGATCAGTCATCAAGATTAACAGCCTTTGACAATCAGGTTGTCTATGATTTGGTCCAATTTCCTTTTAAAAGGAATAGGTGGCAATCATCTGATGTTAAAAATCAAGTGTTTCATTATCAAGAAATGTTCTATTTTATCAGTTCTAAATCTCCTTACATTTATTTTTAATGGCTGATCCTGTATTTTAATATTGTACCAGAGGGGAAATATTCACTCTCTCTCCATATTTAGAATCATGAATCCAGACTGTCTGAAATAATCATAAATAATTATTCATAAAATGTATATGCCACAGTGATTCTGGGCAGTTTACAATTGTTAACATTTAAGTTTAGTTAGTTTAGTTTAGTTTATTATATTTGTATACCGCCCTTCTCCCGAAGGACTCAGGGTGGTGAACAGGGCACATATAAAATACAAGGTACAAAAGTTAAAAAGAGAATTAAATACAAAGCCCAAGCTAAAACAATAAACAATAATGTAAAAAACCACAATAAAAAACCCCAACACATCCCCCATCAGGCCCGGCCGGCTTGTTCAAATAAATAGGTCTTCAGATCGCGTCAGAAGGAGCGAAGGTCGGGCGCCGTCCGGAGCTCAACCGGCAACCGATTCCATAAATCCGGGGCGCCCACAGAGAAGGCCCTCCCCCTGGGGGCCAGCAGATGACATTCTCTGACCGGTGGCACCCTGAGGAGGCCCTCTCTGTGGGAACGCACAGGGCGGAGGGAAGTTGACGCCGGCAGCAGGTGATCCCCGAGGTACTCCGGACCCATGCCATGTAGGGCCTTGAAAACCATTACCAAAACCTTGAATCTCACTCGGAAGACAACTGGCAGCCAAGAACAAAAAAAAAAATCAGCACGAGAGAAAAGAACAATAATGGCAAAAGAAAACAAAGTCAGAAATGAACACAAAGAAAGAAAGGGGCATCAATCACCCTTGCCAAAAGGCAGGCTGAAGAGCCAGGGGTTTAGTGGTCTTCAAAATATCAGTCAGGTGAGAACTGTTTTAGGGGGGAACGGGGAACTTGAGTCAAAGGACAAGCACTGCTACAGCAAAGGCGCACTTCCAGGGACCAAGTAAATGGCATTGTTTAATCGATGGAACTGCACCCTGACAACCTTGACTGAAGTAATTAGATAAAGCATTTCCATGTGAGAGAGATACTTTTTTTTATTTGGGAGAGAATATAGAATACTGGAATACATATGCATATATACATATGCATTTAAAATAAATTATTTGTCTTATGAATGCCATTATTAAAAGTTCCAAATGTTCATTTCTCTCTATACTGTCCTGATAAAATTGTCCTTTCTATATACATGAACCTTTCTTTAATAATATTTTATATGATACATTTTCATAATCTTAGCTGTTCTTGGTTCCTATAGCTCTTCTCTATTCAACTGACTTAAATATAATCTCTGGATCCTTAGCCAACTAGCATAGTATCTCAAACTTTTCTCTATGAAAATTATGGAAATACAGATTGTTCATTTTTTCATTCCTTCAAAATCAATTCCTCAACAATCTGTACATCAGGAGATTACAGCTCCCTGAATGTTAAACATATATTTAGACTTGAAAATATCATAACATTACATATGAGTAGACAGTCTATTTTTAAAATACTATTTTAGTTTTGATGGTCTTCTAAACGAGAGTCAGCTCAAGTTTGTGACAGACTATATCTTGGTAAGAGCAAATAGTTCTTTTCTGAGCATTTCCATTTTATTTTGGTTTGAAATCTTAAATGAAAGATTCACTGGTTCATTTTTTTCTTTCCCTGGTTTCTTGCTGCTTCCACGATTTGATGGCTGTTTTTATCCTTAAATTGTTCAATATACTGTGATTTTGAATTTAATATTAAATAGTGAATTTACTATGACTATATTCAAATTTAGTTTGTGAATGTAAACATACTCTATACTTATCATCTTAACGCAGTTATGCCAATTTCGATTTTTTCTCAAGTTTCTTTTTTGCATTCAAGAACATAAAAACCTAAACTTAACCCTTATTCTATATTATAGATCATGATGACATCACTGAAAATTAAGCTTGAGCTCATTTATTTGAATCTAGAAGTTCTGAGGTTTTGTGGCCAAATGAGCCAGTTTTTCATTCATACTTCAATGTATTGTTTCCTCCCTGACTATGAAAATGTTTTTTTTTCTTTTTTCTTGAGAATATGGTATTCTGAAAGATTATGGTATTCCCGAATGATGATATAGCTTATCTTTCTCTCATTAATTAAATGAGGTTTGATGTTCTATCATGATCATCAATACATTTTGGGGAATGCATACTATAATTTTTGTTGAAGAATACTGTATCTTCTTAAAACTCAATTGAACCCTTAAAATCAATATTATAAGACAATGGAAAGCAGTTACAGAATTAAGTTTGAAGACAGTTAAACAATTAAATTAAACAATAACAGCTGGGAGAATAGAAGACCTTCATGCTTTTGGGCAAGGCTGGCATTGTTTACCTTCAAAAATATTTATACATTTAGTATTAGGTACATCATATAGTGGGGACTGAAAAAACAGGAAGACCATTAGATGACAGCAAGGTCCAGTGAAAAGAATAGCATAGTCTCTGAATACTGGACCACCTCATTCTGACTTGACTTGCAGAACAACAAACCACAAAAAGAACTATTCTAAAAGGACAGAATTCAGGTCTTTGGAGAGATTTATTAATAAATTAACAAGATGCACAGAAGTCATCTACATGCAGATTTTTTTTGTAATCATATTTTCTTTCCTGTATATTTAGTGTTAGATCTTTTGCAATTACCTCCAAAATATTCAAGTTTTTGTTGACACTAAGTAGGGTCAATTTTTATGTAATTTTAAAAAATCAGATGGTATCCTGATCATACAAAAATAGGACATGTTTTTAATTCACATTAAAGAACGAAATTGTTATAATGGAATGTAAAATGGAGCTACAGAGACCTAAAGAAAATAGGCAATAAAAGAACATCTAACAACACTGAAATACAATAGCCAGAAATCAACAAATTCATTTTTAAAACAAGGATACACTTTATATTGCGTCTTTATTAAAAAAAATCCCTGAGTGAAATTAAGTCCAGCTGCATACATACTTAAGCTATTGAGCTTCAATATTTGAATCTCCAAAGACCTATGCAAGGGTCCTTTTCATTGATTTCAGCTCGGCATTCTTTTACCAACATTCCAGATATTCTTCTACTAAACAAAATCAGCTAGCCGTGCCTGACCACACCTGTAAGTGGATCATAAGCTTTCTAACAGACAGGAAACAGCAAGTGAAGCCAAGCAAAATCACATCAGATATCTTTACAATTAGCACAGCGCCCCCCCCCCCCAGGGCTTGTGCTCTCTCCTCTTCTCTCTATATATCAATGACTGCATCTCAAAAGATCCCTCTGTTAAAGTACTGAAGTTTGCAGATGATACAATAGTGATTGGCCTCATTCGAGACAACAATGAATCTGCATAGACAGGAGGTTGAACAACTAGCCTTGTGGTGCGGCCAGAACAATCTTGAACTCAACACACTCAAAACTGTAGAAATGACAGGAGGCCTTAGGCAAAACCCTACTATTCTACCACCTCTTACAATACTCGACAACACGGTATCAACAGTAGACACCTTCAAGTTTCTAGGTTCTATAATATCTCAAGATTTCAAATGGATACCTAACATCAAAAATGTCATCAAAAAAGCACAAGAATTCTTCCTGTGACAACTCAGAAAGCTCAGACTGCCCAAGGAGCTGCTGATATAGTTCTACAAAGAAATTATTGAGTCTATCATTTGCACCTTTATAACTGTCTGACTTGGCACTACAACAAAGCAAGACAGACACAGACTTCAACTGATAGTTAGAACTGCAGAAAAAACAATTGCTACAGCCTGCCTTCCATTGAGGACCTGTATACTGCACGAGCCAGAAAGAGGGCTATGAAAATACATACAGACCCCTCACATCCTGCACATAAACTATTTCAACTTCTTCCTTCAAGACGATGCTATAGGGCAGACATGTCAAACACAAGGCCCGGGGGCTGGATCCGGCCCACGAAGTGGTTTCATGTGGCCCCCGAAGCCATCCTGGAAACAGTGAGGGAACAGCCCCCACTGCCTTGGCCCTGGCCCAGAGATCCTCCTTCTGCCAGAGACCCTCAGATCTGTCCCACTCCTGCCCAGGCCCCCATAGGCACCCTTGATGCAAACGATGTAGAGCAGGCCATGCCCACCCAGTAGGCCATACCCACCCGGCCCCCTAAGGGCAATCGCAATGCTGATGCGGCCCTCAATGAAATTAAGTTTGACACCCCTGCTATAGGGCATTGCACACCAAAACAACTAGACACAAGGACAGTTTTTCCTGCATGCTGTCACTCTGCTTAACAACTAATCACCATCAAACTACTTAGTAAAGCTGTATTACTATTATTCTCCTCATCTTTCTTATTATGTATCCTTATTTTCTTAGGACTATAACTTTATTGCTTGTATTTTACAATTTATATTGTTTTAGTATCCTAGTATGATTTATGTTGTTTGCTTAGCTAGTATTCTATGACTATCACTAAATGTTACATCTTATGATTTATGATGAAGTGTTGTATTTTATGATTTATGATGTTTTTTTTCTTTATGATCATGATTTATCACTATTACTTGTATGTGCATTGAGAGCTTATGAACCAGAGACAAATTTCTTGTGTGTCAAACCACACTTGGCCAATAAAGAATTCTAATTCAAGGAACTAGAATCTCTTCCCTTAGAATTTGACAACTCTGAATAATGAAGTAGCATTTTGGCTGATTATGCACCATCAAGTCAATGTTGACTCTAAGGAACCACACAGTCAGATTTTCTCCATACAGATTTGTTCATAATCTTGTTTGTCAAGTCTTCCAACTGTGCACTCATCACTATTGTAATTGAGCCCATCTACTTTGGTTCCAGTCACTTTCTTTCCATCTTTTATTGCATTATAGACTTTTCCAGAGAGCTAAGTCTTTGATTATTGTGAAATAAATAATTTGAGTCATTTTTTGCCTTGTCTCAATTCTTTGCCAACTAGAGCTAATCTCTTTCATCAGGTTCTGTCATTTTTGTAAGCACATTCCATAAGTTTACATGATTTTTATTTATTTTATTTTTATTACATTTATATCCCGCCCTTCTCCGAAGACTCAGGGCGGCTTACAAGCTTAGCAGTAGCCTTCATTCTATGTATATGCCTGCTTGTTAGGGCTTTCACACACCCCCAAGCAGCATTATTACAAAGTCAGCTTAATTGCCCCCAACAATCTGGGTCCTCATTTTACCTACCTCGGAAGGACGGAAGGCTGAGTCAACCTTGAGCCTGGTGGGATGCGAACCTGCACTAATTGCAGGCAGCTGGTGTTACTTAAGGAGGCATCAGCCCACTGCTCCACCAAGTCTCAGTATCACTGATCAGTATCACTGTTGCCTTTCTATAATCAATGGAATACATATTGACTCTAGTATTCTTTGACTTTCTTAGGTATCTACCCTTCATCAAAAATAATGTTTCTTGCTATTTTCTGAAGCCATCATTAATATTTGGTTTCTTTCTTCCCATGTAGGGCTCTAATATGCATTGGATTATCCTAAGCATTATCTTTCTAACATAGAAATTAAGGATATTGTAAGAAATTTTGCACATCCTGTTAACTGCAATTTGTTGGCCACTGTGTCATTTTCCAAATTTGTTGGTTAAAAACTGTACTAAGTCTTCTTTTGTTTGCCATATTTCTATAAATATTCTATCACTTATTATGGTTTCCCAGATTGATAATGACAGTGTGTTAATCTAAAGCCATCTTAGAGGTCTTTGTATATTATTACAGGTCTTTCTAAATAGGGAATATCTTCCAATATATCTTGGATGTTAACATCTCTATTGCACAGAGTTTCAGGATACGTCTTCCATTTTTCTTTGATCTTTTTTGAACCAGTCACTATCTGTCCATTAGTGTCCTTTAGAATCCCAATTAGTGACACAAACCTTCTAACTTTAGAGATCTTTTGGAAGACATTCTGTCTTTTAACAGCTTTCTTGTTAAGTTGTTACAACTTATTTAGTTTCTTTCTGAGATTTTTTTTATCCTTCTTGGCTTTGGCTTCTTTTCTCCTCTCTTCTTGGCAATTTAAATTGTTTGTTCTGAGATCCACTTTGTTTTCTTCTGTTTCTTCGTCTTTGGCAGTCTGTTTTCAGATTCATGTTTAATGACTTCCTTAAGTTCCTCTAATTTCTATCAATAGGATTTGGGATTTCAAAGTGATTCCTGATATCCTCCTTGAAAGTGGTGGGTATATTACGCTCCAAGCATTATTTAGAAAATTTCTTCTTTAATTTCAGTTTAACTTGTAATTTGCATATGATCAGTTTGTGTTCTATTCTTCATTCAGTCCCTGGCTGTTATAACTGAGTATTTCTATTTTTTCCCACCAATAATGTGGTTTATTTGCTTTCTATACAGATAATCCTTGACTTACAACCATTCCTTTTGCAACTCTTCAAAGTTGTTAACAGCACTGAAAAAAGTGACTTACAACCAGTCCCTGCATTTAGGATTATCACAGCATCCCCATGGGCACATAATCAAAATTTGGGGTTTTGGCAACCAGCATGTATTTGTAAGGATTACAGCATCCCAGAATTGCCATTTGTGACATTTTCAGATGGCTTCCAACAAGCAAACTCAATGGGGGAAGCCAGGTTCTCTTAACAACTGCATGAATCATTTAACAACAGCAGTGATATGCTTAACAACCATTGCAAAACAGGTCATAAAATCAGTAATGCCTCACTTAACAACCAGCTTGCTTGGTAACAAAAATTCCAGTCCCCATTGTTGTCAAGGACTACCTGTACACAATTGTCTTGCATACAGCTGTCATTTTAGTTATTTGATGACTGTGTTACTAATTCAGAAATAATGGAGTGGTAGAAACTGTTAAACTATTTGCCTATGAGTTATGAGCCGTGGTGGTGCAGTGAAGTGTAGTATTTCAGGCTAACCCAGCCCACAGCCAGAAATTCAATCCTGAGGGGAATCAAGGTTGACTCAGCCTTCTATCCTTCCAAGATCAGTAAAATGAGGAACTGTAAATGGTTCAGAGACTGTTGTAAAGCCTTATGGAGTAGTATATAAATCTAAGCACTATGCTATTGATTAATTTTAATTTCCTGAGCTAATATTAGGTTCCTTCTTGATATTTCCAACTTTGGCATTCCAGCTTTAACTGATACTATTCAATCTTTGCTTGCATTAAAATTATAGACAAGTACTATTCTTGCTATTACTTTCATAATTATAAAAACACAGTTCCTTTTTTTAATGTCCTGAGTACTAAATGCTGTTAATTTCTAAGATTAAGTATCCAATTCCAGTCTATCGCAGTTCACTGATGCCTAAGATGTAAATGCATAGTAGATTCATTTCACCTTTCACAGTGTTGAACATGTTCACGCTTCTTATGTTCTGTTCTCATTGCAATTCTGTCTTCGCAGCTTCGAGTTTTCTTTCCTTGCATCAGCAACTAGACATCTCATAGGCTTAAATCTAGCCATTTTCATAAACACCATCAGTACTCCAAAAGAGTGTCAGATCTACCTAAGAAGCATGTTGGGTTCAATCTGATCGGAGGAGCTTATCATCTAGCATTTTATCATCAATATTTCATATTTTATATTAATGTGGGGTTTGGGGGTAAAGTAGAGGAGTACCATTGCCTTTTCCCATCCAGTATGAAATTGTGCCTTTGCTGTTGTCACTTAAGTAATTTTGTGGGGGGAGGGGGTTGTTTTGCTTTATTTTTGCTAAAAATAACAATGTATTTTTAATGGTTAACCTTTCATCTACAATATACTGATCACTAACAACTTTTCCAACTTCTCTTTCCACTTACCGATATTCTATCTTTGTATCAATAGGATATTTTTACTTGTCAGTTTTCTTTTAAAAATGATGATTATTATTAATCATCATCCTAAATCCCTGCTGCCTAATATAGATGCCTGCTATTTCTGCATGCTTTAATCAATTACTTTTTTTTCCCTATGAGTCCTGGGTTTTTCCTATACATTGGCTGATTCTCACAACACATTCTAAAACATTTGAAGATGCATAACATCCATTTGTACTGCTACATTGCTACTTTTTCAGCAAATCTTCTGTTCCACATTTAATAATTGTACCTTTCAATAATGCTTTCCTCTAATTAATAGTTAACTATCCTATAATTATATGGATCACTTCTAGATCTCTTTTTAAAAATCATTGTTCCGGTGGCTGCTTTCCAACCCCATTATAGAGGCTGATTTCAGAGATAATTTGCATATTATTGTTATTTGCATATTAGCATATCAGCAATTTCACATTTGAGTTCTTTCCTTTTACTCTCAAAAGATTATCATATAAATCAGGTGACTTGTTAATTTGTAATTTTCCAATAAATTCTAGAATATCTTTTTGTCACCTGTATGTTATCCAGCACTTGGGACACCTTATCTGTAAAAGCTACTTCAGGTATAAGGCATTATACTTCTTTTCACTGTGGAAAAAAACGTAAATAATTAATTCAGGGTTCCTGGGATCCGCCTCTTCTCTTTTAGTGTCCTTTACCCTGTAGATTTCTCATAAAGGACACAACTTTGTGAGATAGATACAAGATAGTCTTCAATTTATAACCATGGGTTTAAGGACTGTTCAAAGTTACAATGGCACTGAAATAAATGACTTGTAACTGGTCCTCACACTTATGATCATCGTAGCATCCCCACAATTGTGTGATCAAAGTTTGGGCATTTGGCAACCATCATGTATTTACAATAGTTGCGGTGCTCTGGGTTCATATGTTTGCCATTTGTGACTTTCCCAGTGGGCTTCCAGCAAGCAAAGTCAATGGGGAAGCTGGATTCATGATTCACTTAATAACTATGGTAAAAAGGTCAAAATCTGGTGCAACTCACTTAATAAACATCTTGCTTGGCAATAGAAATTCTGGTCTCAAATATGGTCCTAAATTGAGAACTACCAGTGATAACTTCTAAAATAAATGTTGAAATAAAATTCAAAACTTGGTAACTTTAAAGGAATGTGCTGAAGTAAGAGAATGCTATTTAACAGGCACAAATACAAAGTTTGGAAGCCTAAATCGAATGCCCAAGTGTAGGTCGATTATTGTGCCTTGGCAATAATTATCCGTAAAAAAGCTTTTGTTATAGTACTTGACTACATACCACATACAGTATTAGGCAGCAGTAACAGTGAATGCAACTAAAGCAAATATAACTTTACACTGCAGCATCAGAAATAGAGTTCACATATCACAGAAATCACTGTTGTGCTTCATTCTGCTTTGAACAGAATTTTAGACCCTTTGAGGTATAAAATATGTTTCCAATCATTTCACCTTGAAACAAGTTCCCAAAAAGGGTAATGAGGTCATCTAGGGATTAGAAACTAACTGCAGCAAGGGAGATTGAAGGACCCAAGAGAAGTGTGAGATGAGATGATAGAAGGAGCAATCTGGTTGTTCCCTTCTTGCCCTTGGCTCTCTTTTCCTCTGGATTTGGAGGCTGCTACATTAGACCAAAAACATTCACACTCCAGATAACAAAGGAAAAGCCTTCCAGATTTGGATGTGGGTGTGTGGGAGGGAAGGAAGAGGAAAGAGTCACAGGTGACAAATGAGGAAAACAAAAGATGCCTAGGACAAAACAGGCTTGGTCAATGTGCTGAACTGGAGTCAGCATACACTGGGAGGGAGGGAAGGAAGAGCTAATTCAGAAGTATGAGCTGCCACCAATGGAGTTTTGCCAACTTCTCCAGCAGCAGAAGCAACCAGATAGTATTGGTAACATTTTTTCCCCCTTACCAACCAGATATTGAAAGTCCCTGCAGCAAACGAATCCAGGCTTTTTGCCTGCCAGTGAATTTAATACACCAATTGATTATGTCCACTTATTTCAGATCTTGTGCTTTTTACAATCAAATAGGCTAGGATTAGGGTTGTCAATCAGTAGCCGACACCTCTCCAAGTTTACATTCCCTCAACAAAATCACCAGTGCTTTTTTTGTAAAAGAAAAAGGTGCCGGAACTCACACATGTCATACAACCCGCCTTGCCCTACCCTACAAGGTTCCATCCAAAAAAGGTGCCGGAACTCCGTTCTGAGCGTTCTATGAGAAAAAAAAGCCCTGAAAATCACAACACCATTATTATATTCATGACAAGTAAAAACTTTTTGGACATGAAATTTCAACACTAGTGACAAGCAAAAATGAAACAAGAGCTAATAAACTTAAGTTTATCTTGTAAGTTTACTTATGGGTTCATAATAACAAACTCATAGGATGCTCATGGAAGATATATAGAAAATAGCATTTAGAAAGAGATATAAAGATAGATAGGAATTAGAAGATAAGTTATTTATTTCCCATTTTGTTTGAAAAGTAATTGTTATTTTTGCAGAACCTACAACAAAGGAAAAACGTTGACTGTCATATTTCCCAAATGATCACACTATCATTAACTACAAATATGTGAAAGGATGTCACAAAGAGCCCCACACCCTCTTTCCTTTCCAGAAATTATCAATAATTCCTGTTTTTCTTCAAAATATAATATTAAAGAATAGCAGAGTTATTTAATTAGAGTGAAATCCATCTAACCTAGAAACATTGATCTGGGTCTGCACCACATATGGACCACTGAGCAACCTTGTGTGGCCTGCCAGCATTTGTTAAAAATTCACCAGTGCCAGGATGGAACCCCTGCTGCCATCACCATCCTTTCAGGTCTCACCACCACCACCAGCTCAGAACTGCTTCCACTCTGCTAGCTGCCAAATCGCTGATAGGTATCCCAGTTATTCTTTTGTAGCCCAAAATTACTTTTAATTTGTTACTGTGGTCCTTTTCCTTCTACAAGTTCTGCTCGCCTGAAGTATTATATACTGAATAGTAGTATTACTTGACTTTAGAGCTTTTTCCCATTTACATTCCTTTGAAAGAATATAGCTTTTTTTGCACTAGATAGACACTGAAATTTATTTTAAAAGAAATTGTGGCTTTGAAAAGGCTGACATAAAAATATGTCATCAATCTAAGAGGTACAATTTCCTTTTTTGAAGCTTAACATTTATTAATATCAGCAACTATAATCCTTGTTTCCCACACAAGTTCTATTCAGGTCTTTGAAACCTCCGAGTATGGGAGGGAGACTAGGACAAGCATGGTCTCTCCCATCCACTTAAAATCCTATCCTTGTCAACATGAGGAAGCTGTGATAGAAAGTTGTGGGGATGATTTTCATATGTCTGAAATCGAGCTGTAATATAAATGAAGCAGCAGTTAACAAATAAATATACAGCAATAACTGAAACATAAAGAAGCCAGGTCATGAACATCAGTCTGGTTGTTGCAAACATTTTAAAAGAACTTTGTCAGGGTGTACATGCGTGGCAGTTTTTCAAAATATGGTTTTAAAACTTGTCTCTCAACTTCTTTTTCAAGACAGCCTCACGAAGAATATGTGCTAAACAACAGGTTAAACAAGAGGCAGAAAATAATTATTTCTTATATTTTTATATTTTCCAGGAAAGAAAGATCTCTACATATCCACAGTATAAAACAATAACTTCTTAGAGTACAGTAAAACATGTACTGATTCAGAGGATTTTAAGTATTAATATAGAACTGAAACCAGAAGTTTAACTCTTGGGACTGATGGATAAGGGTAAAGGTAAAGGTTCCCCCGCACACGTGTGCTAGTCGTTTCCGACTCTAAGGGCCGCTGCTCATCTCCGTTTCAAAGCCGAAGAGCCAGCGCTTGTCCGAGGACGACTCCGTGGTCATGTGGCCGGCATGACTAGACGCCAAAGGCGCACGGAGCGCTGTTACCTTCCCACCGTAGTGGTCCCTATTTTTCTACTTGCATTTTTATGTGCTTTCGAACTGCTAGGTTGTCAGAAGCTGGGACGAGTAACAGGCGCTCACTCTGCTACGCGGCACTCGGGATTCGACCCGCCAAACTGCCGACCTTCTGATCTACAAGCTCAGCGTCCTAACCCACTGAGCCACCGCGTCCCTTTTACTGATGGATAAATAGTTGGAAAAAATGTCATAGAACTTCATTTTTGTTGTTGATAACTGCAGTGAGATTACTGTTATGTGCAAAGATGGAAAGATCTGGCAATACCTACAACAGAAATGGTTGGTGAAGAAGATGCAGCAGACCTTGCTGAAATGGTCAAGTTGATAATACCTATGTTTATCACTGACTAGAAACTGCTTTTGAAACTTAACATTAAGAAAACCAAGATCATGGCATCCGGCCCTCTCAATTCCTGGCAAATAGATGGGGAAGAAATGGAGGTAGTGACAGATTTTATTTTCCTGGGCTCCAAGATCACCCCAGATGGGGACTGCAGCCAAGAAATTAAAAGACGCTTGCTCCTGGGGAGGAAAGCCATGGCAAATCTAGACAGCACACTAAAAAGCAAAGACATCACTCTGCCAACAAAAGTGCGTATAGTCAAGGCTATGGTCTTCCCAGTTGCAATGTATGGCTGTGAAAGTTGGACCATAAGAAAGTCTGAGCGCCAAAGAATTATGGCCTTTGAACTATGGTGCTGGAGAAGACTCCTACAAGTCCCTTGGACTGCAAGGCGATCAAATCAGTCAGTCCTAGAGGAGATCAACCCTGACTGCTCTTTAGAAGGCCAGATCCTGAAGTTGAAACTCAAATACTTTGGCCACCTAATGAGAAGGAAGGACTCACTGGAGAAGAGCCTAATGCTGGGAAAAGTTGAGGGCAAGAAAAGAAGTGGATGACAGAGAATGAGGTGGCTGGATGGAGTCACTGAAGCAGTAGGCATGAGCCTAAATGGATTCCAGAAGATGGTAGAAGACAGGAAGGCCTGGAGGAACGTTGTCCATAGGGTCGTGATGGGTCGGACACGACTTCGCAACTAACAACAACAACAACACAGAAACTGCTTAAGAATTTGTGCATAAAACAGAAAAAAATGAACTTATGATCTATTGTTTTGACAATTAGATAGGATAGTTTATAGAAAGAAGAGAGTCACAATATAACTTTAGAGAAAGAGATACATTAAATCTACAATTGTATTAATAACTGCTGTAAAGAAAATCAGAATATGTTTTTTCTTTGTATTCTTGTTTTCTTTTTGCACATCAGGTTTCTCTTTTACCTCTTCCTCTTTTTCCC
Organism: Vipera ursinii; assembly: GCF_947247035.1. NCBI lineage: Eukaryota > Metazoa > Chordata > Lepidosauria > Squamata > Viperidae > Vipera > Vipera ursinii. The sequence continues at coordinate 177,282,927 of NC_139512.1, read as the reverse complement.
TTCTTACTATATTTTAGTTTGTATCAATGTTTAGTCTTATTTTTAAAGCTTCCAATAAAATAATATTTTAAAAATATAGTAAAACATAGGACAATGCCAAGAACCAAACCTGCAATTTAAAAAGGTTAAAGAACTAAAATCTATTGCAGAGGAAAGATTTAAAAAATATACACAACTTTTAAAAGGGAAAGATTAGAAAAGCATGGAAGAATTTAAAAGGAAGGTACCGGAATATGAATTTTAAAAATCCCAAATAATCAGTAAGTGGGATTTCTAAGGACAGCAGATCTTTACTACCAGAGCATCTCTACTGAATATCCCACTGATTAGCTAATTAAGAAGCTACTAAAATATAAGATAATTGCCACCAAAGACCTTGCTGATGAAAGGAGCAGTTAAGCAGCATTACAGATTGCTTGCATGTAGCATGCTTTAAGGAAACAATAATAACAAAACACGAAGAGAAAGACCAAGGAAGGGCATACACTTTGAAGTGTAATTTTATGAGTATGATCTAACTTATGATTCCATATCAAATGACAATTCATGTTTAAACCTTGAGTGTTCACTTTGATACTACTTCATTTCTATCTAAGAGCCAATTATATTACTCTATAATTGATATCAAAAGCAGTTTGTGAAATGCCTGTTAGTGTTCATTTTAAGCTATTATTGCCAGAAATATTTAATAGACTGGGAGATATCCTTGACTCACAATATTTATGTTGGCATATACAAGCACAATAAAGTAAGTCAAGGACAAAGGAGACAAACTGAAATAATGGGCAGTGATGAATGGTTAAAAAATGATTATTCTAAACCAGGGGTCCCTAACGTATGGTTAGTGGCCCAGTACCAGGCCATGGCATGTTGGCAACCCGTGAATAGCTGGCGAGACCCCCCACTCACAGTAGCACTGCCACGCAGGCACTAATTTAATTTAATTTAATTTTAATTCCATTTATATCCTGCCCTTCTCCGAAGACTCAGGGCGGCTTTACAAGCTTAGCAGTAGCCTTCATTCTATGTATATGCCTGCTTTATTAGGGCTTTCGCCCCCCCCCAAGCGGCATTATTACAGTCAGCTTATTGCCCCCAACAATCTGGGTCCTCATTTTACCTACCTCGGAAGGATGGAAGGCTGAGTCAACCTTGAGCCTGCTGGGACTCGAACCTGCATTAATTGCAGGCAGCTGGTATTACTTAAGGAGGCATTAGCCCACTGCTCCACCAAGGCTTTAATGGCCCCATTTGTGCATGCACGTGGGCTCCAGCAGCCCACTTGGGCATACGCACAGGCGCCAGTGCACACACTGTGTGTGTGATCCAGTTGCGTATGTGCACACACACTAGTGCTGCCATTGAGCGCACACCTATTTGTGCATGCACGTGGAGGCTTCACACACACAAATTTCCCTGCTGCTCCCTTTCCTTCCAGGCTGCCAAGCCGGAAAGGTTATAGAGCTCTGTTCTAAACATTAAATTAAAATAATTAATTAAAACATTAATTAAAATAAAAAATAAATAAAATAAATTAGCCTTTGAAGCAACTAAAAAGGAATGGACTACATGCATTAAACAGCCTGAGATTTTAGACTTCTATTATTGTGAAAATGCTACAGAATACTTCCTTAGTCTTCACAATAATTAAATTTCATATGAAATATGGAACAAATCTTAAAGTGTTGTTTCTCAAGATTAAATTACTTAAATTGAGGTTTTTTTATGGCCACTTTTTATCATTTATCAACTAAACAGTAAGCACTGCTGGATTGCACCGAGTCTGCCACATGTTATTATGTAATGGGATGTACCCACATGAACAGAGTGAACTGGGAGTTTCTGGCTACCATGAAAAGGGTTCTAAATCCTGAACCTATATCTCAATACTCCTGAGAAGAGCTAATATGGTGGTGATGGTACCAACCCTTTATCTCCTCTTTGTAGTCTTCTTCTACAAAGGTCATTAGCCTTGGTGGAGCAGTGGGCTAATGCCTCCTTAAGTAACACCAGCTGCCTGCAATTAGTGCAGGTTCGCATCCCACCAGGCTCAAGGTTGACTCAGCCTTCCATCCTTCCGAGGTAGGTAAAATGAGGACCGAGATTGTTGGGGGCAATTAAGCTGACTTTGTAATAATGCCGCTGGTGTGTGTGTGTGAAAGCCCTAATAAGCAGGCATATACATAGAATGAAGGCTACTGCTAAGCACATTGATTTGTGCTTTAAATTGTAAGCTGCCCTGAGTCTTCAGAGAAGGGCGGGATATAAATGGGATTTAAAAAAATCTTTCTTTCATCTTTCCATAGTTGACTAGATGAGGAGCCATGTACTCAACAGTCCCTTTGCCCAGAATGAAGGCCACTGAGACTTTAAGAATATAAGACTTTACTTTGTATATCAGGATCAGAAACCAAAAAAAAGGGATCAAAAGGCAAAATAACTGCTTCTGAAGAGACTGAGTTGTTTCCTTAGCCCAGAATCTCTGAATATGTCCAAAGGCTAAGAGATCTCAGTCATAAAATAAAATAAAATGTACGCTGTATCTATCAAAACTTCATTGATGTCTAATTTGCCGAGACATCAATTTGCCCTGATCTGCAAGCCAGATTTCTGCGAGTCTGGACTTCTTTTCTTACTTAGTTTTCAGCCAACTCTCAGAAGAGCAAAAGCAAATCCTTCTTTTTTTTAAATAAAAAATAAAAAAATCCCACCCGCAAATGGAAAAGTCCTACTCCTGACTGACTCTTCATCATTTGCTTTCATTGTATTTTGGATGTCTCTGCCCATGTCCCTGGTTGACAAACTGGATTTTTCTTTGGATACTGTCAGTATCTGAATCTCTTAGAATGTAATTTCATCCCATTCAATGCATATTAGCTTCCAAATAAGGAAGATTTAAGAAAAATGCAATGTAAAGGGTAAAAAAGTCCACTATCTGCAACAAAACAATTCAGAGTTTAATATGTACCAATTTTGTAAAAAGATCGTTTTTGATATTGTGTTTTACATATTGTATTTATATGGTACAAGTTGATTGTGATTGGCTATTGAAAACAAAGGCCCCCAAAGGTGACGTACTGTAATGCAACTTTCCCTTTGAAAAGCAAGGCAGTAAAATGTGACAAAAAATAGACACATTTAAAGTTTATAGAAAAGGTTTCAATGGCTCAGTTTATATATGCTACAAAGCTTCAATATCTTTTACTTAATTAAACAATTAATATACTACTTTTTATCATTATTTTAATTTTTTTATAAACTGCTTTGATACCAAACAAAAAAAATAAATCCTTACAGAACCTATCAATAAAAGTGTAACTGGGAGTCAAAGTTTTTAAATTATCTGGATTACAAAATGGAAAGCTATGCCCGGTATCTAAACTAAAAGAAATGTAGAGTTAGAAATAACTCCAGGACAATTACCAAATAAGTCCTCTTCCTTCAACAGAGGCACTGGGCAATGATATTGATGTGGGGAAAGTGATTTTGCACACTTTTACCAAGAGGAAGGGAGCCTATTTAAGAATATTTTATTAGTGCATATAAATCCTTGGGAAGACAGATGACTCAGTAAAATTGCAAGGGACATTCTTATGTTATAATCCATTCTTTAAAAATATAAGTACCTACCTAATTTCAGAGCAGAGGATGTCACTTCAATCTCTCCACCAATAGGTTGAAATGCCGCTAGCTGGGCAGCTACATCAGTCTCAAAGGCATCTGGGCTGTTGCCTTCTGTTAAGCTACCACTGGTGTCATCAGATTTGGGGAATGCTTCTTGTTCGTCATAGACGGCAATCAACTGTAAAATAAAGCAATATTTTATAAAGCATTCAGAGTGAGAATAGGATTTCTCTAAGGAGGCATACTGTCATAAGCTCATTGGAGTTTTCTATCTTCCCCTTCTTTTCTGTTACCGTACTCTTCCCCCAAACTCAGGAGATACTCTTAAACAACATGTGATTTTTATGTCATCTTACAATCAAGCAACTAGTAAAATCATTGAATACCACTCCACAAAGGAAAGAAAGGGTCCCCATTCATCAAGATAGGAGCAAAATCAGATTAGAACAGGCAAATAAATAAATAAAATAAATAAATAGGATAAGAGAGAAACAGTTAACAAACCCAAACTGACCTGGTTTTTACATCAAACAATACACAATTCTCCCCAAGAAAGGAACTTCATAGATATAGCATTACTACAGACAAAACACTGCTCCCTAAAATCACTCATAGATGTTAGGGTCACAAGATACAACAGTGGACACTGTTAAGATGCATGGGTCTCAAGACCACCACCCTGAAATGTCTGAAACTAGGTAATCTGTGAAATGATGTCACAAGACACAAGATACATTAACATTTCTAAAATAGAACCCTAAAAGATATACACATACCCCAGACACAAGAGACAGAGAGGAACAGAACACACCGACATATATGAAAATATTATTGATTAAAAAATCAAATACTGAAAAATGTTCTCACACAATTCAAGTTACAACATTTATTAAGAGCAAACAATTATTTTTTAATCATATATAATACATTAAAAGAAACAAGGAACTGATCCAAATAATATTTCATATTTTTTGCTGCAAATCTAATTGAAAGAATTGTTACAGGGGAAGAGTAACCAGTGACACAAATAATGCTAAAACTCAACTCCTTAACACTTCTTAAAACTGGACATGTTGCCTGGAATTGAAAGTCCAGTAATCCTATTCTTCTGATATAAAAGACAGAAATTGATTCTTTAATCACGTAAAGGTATATTAATAGTATCAAGATATATTGTTCTGTATGCAAACTAGGGAAGTTAGAGCTAAGGAATTCATACAGTCCATGCTATTATTCATTTTTCTCTTCTCTGACAAGGGGTAGTACCCCAAATTAGCTTACAATTAATATAAGCAAAAAAAGGAATTAAAACATAAACACTAACTGCTGTTGTCTGGATCTTTCTGCTGGTCGGTAACAAAAGTAATATAAATAATATTAATTCAATATATGATGGAATATAAGAATTCATTTATTAAATGAAATAATCATGAAGATTTTGCATGGAAGCTAGATTACTTTGAAATAATGAATTTTAAAGCACACAGTGTCTTTAAAATATGAAACAATTAATCTCTAATTATTAGGACAATCCAATTAAAATGTTAGTAATTGCAAGATACTATGGAAGTATATTTACTGCAAAAATGAATGAAACCATTTACATGCCAGTATCCTAGCCAAAGCACTGATATGCTGGGGAAAGTATTGGGTTTTTTTAATGTTTTCACCAGCTAAAGCTTTACTGATTTCCAACATGAGTTACAAACTTCAGGGTGTTTTCAATCAATCTAGAGAGAATGAAAAACCCTCTCTGAATTGTTTCCAAGTGTATCTATTTGCTAATGCAAAGGCAGGTGCCAGTAAAACAAACCCCTCCATGATTCCACATCTGCTCTGGAGGATTAGGGGATCTCAGGAACAGATTGGAAAGTGCACCAGGGTTGCAAGCAGAAGAGAGCAAAGTATATTCACTCACAGAACATTATGGAAGCTAAGTGTGTTCCAAATAATTATTTTTCTACATATGCAGTCAAACCAATGGTGAACAGGAAATTCTAAATGTAAGCTGCACCTGTGTGGGGAGGGGAGGGAGTACTTAATATAGAATAGATACTTAAGGCTTCCTTAGGCTTATAGGACCATATCATATCTTAAAAACAACCTTTCCCATATGGGCCAATTTTTCCCACCTTCCGTAATGTGGATTCTGTTAAGGAAACAGAAACTGTATCTTTCCAGTATTCTGCATGCCCAACCTGAGTGCCTAATGTTTTATTCCACCCGGTGTCATCATGAACTGCAAGATGAACAGCATATAAATTTAATAGATAAATAAATAAACTTCAAATACCAAAAATGGGTTAATCTCAGAATTTACTATCAAAAACCCTGGTAAATCGTCTGAGAGAAAAATGACAAATTTGATTCCTACCTCCACATTTGGAGAGGCTGACCAAGACAGGGTATCTACATGATCTTCTAACCTAATTTGGAGGCTTGTCCTCCTGGATTCCATTTTATTAAAGTCAACAGGAGAGTAAGTCCTGTGCAGACAAGATTTTTTAATGCTGGAGAATGGCAGATAGATATGGGCTCAGATAACAGGAATTGTGACAACAGAAGATGCTGGGTTACCATTAGTATGGAAGTGGAGGTGTCTCTGTTCATCCATTAGAAAAGATAAAAGCTACATGCAAATGAAAGATCATAAATGATAACATCCCCAAATACAACATTTTAACATGAACCAGACAACTAAACTCCTTTAAGTGGAAAGAGAAATATTAGAGTTTAAATATTTATATAATTGTAAATCAAGGCAATTAGTTTCTATCAGCTGATTTCAAACATTTCCAAATGATTAGCTTTCAATTAGTTTGGAAAAGCAAAAAGAATCCTATTAATCTCGTTCTAAGTAAGTGTATGTGTACAAAATTACATGACGTTACTGCTTTAAAAATACGCCTTTTTTTCTTAATCCCTAGAGCTGGAAATGAAGGAGGAAAAGTGGTTTCAACATATACAGCCAAAACCTGCATGCAATTAAATTCATCAAATCAAGTACTGTTATTTAAAAAATAACTTCTTATGAACATACTAGATAATTAAAAAAGTGAGAGAGATTGGAGGGATAGGGAAGATATCTTAATTTCTACAGTTTTCTTAAGAAAATACCAAAGAATTATGCTTAGTACTATTAAATTACTTTTTAATTGTTCTGTAAATATTTTTTTCTACTGTTCCTTTAAAAAATGATTTTGTCCTAGCTTCTGATGGTCCATGATATTATGTGCCAGAAGGCTTTTTTTGTTTTCAAAGAAGTGTAATCAGTCAATAACTGCTTATATATTCTACATATGTAGTAAACTGCTACAAAACATGTTTTCCTCATGCTACTTCAGTTTAAAGTAAGTGAAAGCAGCTTTATCTTTGGTTTCACTATTTAAAATAGCCTTTATAAATCAAAGTCAGATCCCATAATGGCAATATATACTAATTAAAAAGACTTGACAGCTTACTTATATGTTTACAGAGGTTTTCAAAATATCTTTTAAGCATATCTTTTTTTAGTAAGCCAGGCAAAATCACATCAGATACCTGTATAATTAGCACAGTGGCCCCCCCAGGGCTTGTGCTCTCTCCACTTCTCTTCTCTCTATATATCAATGACTGCATCTCAAAAGATCCCTCTGTTAAAGTACTGAATTTTGCAGATGATACAATAGTGACTGGCCTCATTCGAGACAACGATGAATCTGCATACAGACGGGAGGTTGAATAACTAGCCTTGTGGTGCGGCCAGAACAATCTTGAACTCAACACACTCAAAACTGTAGAAATGACAGGAGGGTTTAGGTAAAACCCTACTATTCTACCTACTATTCTACCACCTCTTACAATACTAGACAACACAATATCAACAGTTTCAACCTTCAAGTTTCTAGGGTCTATAATATCTCAAGATTTCAAATGAATACCTAACATCAAAAACGTCATCAAAAAAGCACAACAAAGAATGTTCTTCCTGTGACAACTCGGAACGCTCAGACTGCTCAAGGAGCTGCTGATACAGTTACAAATGAATTAGTGAGTCTGTCACCTTCTTGCAGTCCTCTGATGCATATCATATTGGGGCTACTAAACAGAATTTAGTGTGCATCTTTCTAAAGATTTGATTTTGCATTTTCTTTTCCATGCAGTAAACAACAGATTTACCAATGAGTCTATTAGTCACCATTTTAACTGACACATTATTGTTATCAGAACACAAAACCAGTACATTGAGTTTTCTAATGTGAACTTGAAATTCATTATTTATAAACCTGCTCACCACAGAGGTTTATACACAAACATCTCTTGGTTAATCAAGACGTTCACTTCTCAAACAAGATAGGTCCTCCCACATGTCTTAAAACAATAGGAGTTCTTGTGAGTGAAATTCTATTCAACAGGAATGTTGGATTCTCACAGATGTCAGAAAAAAAGAAATAAAGCAAAAACTGTAATGGAAGAACAGCAGAAAAAAGCAACTGCTCGCAGAAATTTCTTGGCATTGACTCTGTAGTGATCAAAAGTTCCAAGGCAGCTAAATAACACTGGAGGTGGGACTCCTGTTACTCTGTTGGCGTAGGACCTATATGAACAAGCCACATTGGGATACGAAAAGCAAGTAAGGAATATTCAGCCTAGTACACACAGCTAACAATACCATCCAGGAATCAAACTGAATTTCTAATAGTAGTAAAAGCAGAATTTACAAAGAAAAAAAATAAGAAAGAAAAACATTTACATGAATAATCACAAAAGTGTTAAATTAATTTATGTATATATTTATCGTATATTATGTAATTAATTTATTTGTATTTAACAGTTTACCAAACTAAAGGATAAAGAAACAAGTAGAGATTGAACATAAATGCCACTTTCATATATTGTCCTTTAATTGACATTTATAGTGATAAAAATGTTTGTTCAATTATTTCAAAAGAGGTCAGTTGTTCAGCTCATTGTAATAGTAGACTTTCTGTGTCTATAAAAGTATGCAGTGTCCATTACTTTCCACTTCATAGGCATGTTGTTCAAAAGAACATGACCATGACCAGTTTTCTAAAGCAAAATTACGGTAAGAGATAACAGATAATCAATAGGAACCCACTATGTCAGAAGACTGCATCATATGAACCAGGTTTGTATTAGGGATCATAGCTCAACCAATCAGTTAAATCCCTAAATTTCTTCCTAACACACTAATGCCCAATATACTATATATACAAGTTCTTTATTAAATTTGATTTTAAAATTATGGGAATATTACATGGATGACAAAGTAATTTCAATTGGTCTAGATGTATAAAAACCACTTATAAACAAGAGTTGTCATGGGATAGACAACACCACCATCAGATGGATCTGTAGCTGGCTGACAAACCGTACTCAGCGAGTAGTTCTCAATGGTACTACATCCAGATGGAGAAAAGTAAGCAGTGGGGTACCACAAGGCTCTATCTTAGGCCCAGTACTCTTCAATATCTTTATAAATGACTTAGATGAGAGAATAGAAGGGGAACATCATATTTGCAGATGATACTAACCTGGCAGGAATAGCCAACACCCCAGAAGACAAGCTCAGGATCCAAAAAGATATTGACAAACTTGAACAATGGGCCCTATCCAACAAAATGAGTTTCAAAGTGGAGAAAAGCAAAGTTTTACATTTAGGCAGGAAAAATCAAAGGTACAAGTACAGATTAGGAGAGACCTGGCTTAAAAACAGCAACTGTGAGAGGGACTTTGGAATCCTAGTGGACGATCAGTTGACTATGAGCCAGCAGTGTGCAGCAGCAACCAAAAAAGCTAATACAATCCTGGGTTGTATGAACAGAGGCATAGAATCAAGATCACACGAAGTATTGGTAGCACTTTATAAAAACCTAGTGAGACCACAGCTGGAATATTGCATCCAATTTTGGTCACCATACTACAAAAAAGATGTTGAGACCTTGGAAAAAGTTCAGAGAAGAGCAACTAAGATGATCAAAGGCCTGGAAACTAAAACATATGAAGAATGGCTGTAGGACTTGGGTTTGGCTAGTCTAAAGAAAAGAAGGAACAGGGGTGACATGATAGCAATATTCCAGTATTTGAGGGGCTGCCACAAAGAAGAGGGCATCAAACTATTCTCCAAAGCACCAGAGGGCAGGACAAGAAAAAATGGTTGGAAGCTGACCAAAGAGAGAAGCAACCTGGAAGACCTCCAAGGTCCCTTCCAGCTCTGATTCCTATTCTATTCTATTCTATTCTATTCTATTCTATTCTATTCTATTCTATTCTATTCTATTCTATTCTATTCCATTCCATTCCATTCCATTCCATTCCATTCCATTCCATTCCATTCCATTCCATTCCATTCCATTCTATTCTATTCTACTCTATCTACATTTATGGTTGACAGGAAACCCCTTATAGATTTACAATAGTGGTGAATATCTGTAGCTCAGGTGTAGGATGTGGGTGAAGGGTCATTCTCTGAGCTTGTGGGTTGGTGTCCAAACATTTTGTTACCAGGCTAGGTAACATCTTCAGTAGCATTTAAAGGACATCCGTGTCAGCCCTCTACTATTTATAAGGGCTTCAGATGGGGGTGTGTCAAGTCAGGGTCTTGTGATGAGTCATCAGAGAGAGACTAGTGATGGGGAGATTACGTCAAATCAGGATGGTTGGAAGTTGTGAATTACCAGTGAGTCTGGTGGGCAGAGGGACTTGTGTGTGTTGGTTGGGGGTTGGTGCTACCTATGGTTGGCCGTGGGATTGATTTGGATCCTTAGGGGTTCATAGGGGTAGTTGTAGATCAATGTGTCTGTTGATGGAATTGCTAGTGGAGTGCTAGGCTTTGATGAACTCATGAACGTGGCGGATGGTAACGTGGCTGATGATTTTTTTTTAATTGAAAAGTTTTATAAAAGTTACAATATAATCCCCAAAAACAACCCAACCTAAACCCCCCTCTCCCTCCCCCACTTCCCAGAGCTGAGTACAGGGTTACAAATATAATAATCATAATCTAACTAACATTAACCAACTATATAAATAACCAAGTTCATAATGCGCTTTAACTCCCCTTTAACATAAATACAAGCAAAATAAAAGTAAACATAATAGTAAAAACATAAACAAATTAATATCCAAGTTATTAAACAATACAATATCCAAGTTATTAAACAATACTAATACCAAAAATAATAATAATACCATATAATTAAAATGAATAAAAATTCCACTATAATAAACTATTAATAATAATAACAATCTAAAATTTACTCATAGGCTAAATGGAACTTTTTAGTCCCATATTTATTCTGAATATAATCTATCCATCTTCTCCAGACCGAAATGTATCTTTCTTGTGAATGATCCTTCAAATAAGCAGAAATCTTAGCCATTTCTGCTAAATTTGACACTTTAAGCGTCCATTCTTCTATAGTGGGCAAGCTATCCTTCTTCCAATATTGCCCTACCAATAACCTTGCAACTGTTATCAAATTCAACATCAAATTAGTTTCTTTAGTATCACAATCTGTAATAACACCCAATAAAAATAATTGTGCAGTAAACTTTATTCTTCTCTTGAAAATCTTTTGAATGTTCCACCAAATTTTAATCCAAAAAGCTTTTATATTTCTACAAGTCCACCAGATATAAAAATAAGTAGCATCCAAACTACCACATCTCCAACATATGGGCTGTAAATTAGGATACATACAAGATAACTTTTTAGGATCCAGATGCCATCTATAAAACATTTTATAAAAATTTTCTCTTAAATTTTGGGCCTGGGTAAATTTTACATTTCTAACCCAAATTACCTCCCATATATCCAATGGGATTGGTTCTTGAATATTTTGGGCCCACTTTATCATACAATCTTTAACTAATTCCATTTCCGAATTTGTTTACCCCATGTAGAAGTGGTTGCAATCATTACAACTGATCTTGTAGAGAATGTAATCTGCAATGTATTCTACGATCCCAAATTTGTAATTGTAATTGTACACTGACACCAATTCTATTAAAGCATTATAAATTCTCTTTATATGCGCTCGATTTTGATCTTTAATTTGTTTTACCAAATTTTCATCCATTAATGTAATACCAACCTTCTGATCTAACTTCCACCTAGCTTGCAACTGAGTATACTGGAACCAGGACTGTACAATATTTTCTTGTTTTAACTCAGCTAACGACTTTAATTGTCAATCATTCCCTACCAATCTAAGTAATTCCTTATAAGGAATTACTAATTGTAATTCCTTAGTAATTCCTTATAAGGAATTACTAACTGATTGACAATCTAATTGTCAATCATTCCCTACCAATCTAAGTAATTCCTTATAAGAAATCATATCCAAATTCACACCCATAGATATACCCTCTATCGCGTGTCCAGGCCCCAGATTGGTATTTTATCATTTAACTTATAATAATACTTTTTCCAGACACGCAATAAAGCATTTCTTAAAATATGAGATTTAAAAGCCTTATCAACTTTTTTATCATAAATTAAATATGCATGCCACCCATATAATAAGTCCCATCCCTCAAGATAAAGTGTTCTTTTATTTGTTAAATTAAGCCAATCACTAACCAGTGTTAATGTTGGTCCAATCAACCTGGTGTTCTTTGGTGTTGGTGTGGGTAGCGATTAAGGATTTGGGATCATGGCGTTTGGCTGCTAGCTGGTGTTCATGGATCCTGGTTTTTAAATGATGTTATGTTTACCCCATGTAGAAGTGGTTGCAATCGTTACAATTGATCTTGTAGACAATGTAATCTGCAATGTATTCTACGATCCCAAATTTGTAATTGCTACCTACACTGACACCAAACACCAGTTTGATTGGAGCAACACTAAAATCATCGGCCACATTACCATCCGCGATGCTCTGGCACTCCACTAGCAATTCCATCAACAGCCACACCGATCTACCTACGAACCCTCAGAATCCAAATCAATCGCACAGCCAACCAGAGACAGCACCAACCCCCAACCAACCCACAAGCCCCTCTCCCCCCCCAGCATTCACCTCCCAATGACCCTGACCTGATATAATCTCCCCATCACAAGACCCATCACCAGCTCCTCACCGATGACTCACCCCTGACCCACTGATAATTCACAACAACCCTACCTGAAGTAACCTCCCCATCACAAGTCTCTCTCTCTGATGACTCATCACAATACCCTCAATTGACACACCCACGCCTGAAGCCCTTATAAACAGAAGAGGACTGACACAGATATCCCCTAATGCCGCTGAAGATGTTACCTAGCCTGGTTACAAAACGTTCAGAAACCAACCCACAAATTTGGAGAATGAACCTTGACCCTCACCCCTCATAGACTTTTTGAAAACTGAAAAAATGCACTTATGACTTTTGGTTTTGATGACTAGTGAAAAATAGATAATAGCAATAAGTGAGCTTTTTACTGTAAATACACAGTAAGAGATAAGATTATAATTATTTTTATATTTGCTGCAGAAAAAATCCAAAGTTTTTCATTCTTTCTCATTGCACTTATTTTTTTCTTTTTTCTTTTCTTTTTTTCATTCTTTTTTCTATTAGTTTGGATTAGTTTTCATGTTTGCTTTAAAAGTTGTAATGAAATCTATTTTAAAAACAAAAATGTCTAAAAATGTCAAGAAAAATATGTCTCATTAAAGATAAACCTTGGAACTAAATATAAAATTAGATTATTTTTCTTCAATATATTTTCATTTTTATGAACAAAATCTTTACATGAAATTATCAAGTGGATAAATACTCTTCATAGGCTGTATTGGAAATAGACCAGAATAAAGGTGTAGATATAAGGTAAAATGTAGACTTCTCAATCTTTTTAGCACCACAATGTGACTGAACAATAAAATTAGTAATCATATAGTTTCATAAAATATTAATTCAACAGCAGATTAGGATGGCAGCATGTAAATGTAATAAATAATAAAAGTATGAATTATTTAACAGAAGATCCTCTTTTATATGTTTCCCTTTGTTCTGTGTAAAAACATGGGGAGGGAGTTTTAAAGTTCCTAATAGGTACATATTGAACAAGACCATTCCTATTTCTAAAGATCACATTTTAATGCATTTTTTGCCATCCAGTTCTAACATGCTGCCAACCTACTTGTTGAATGTTAATAAGATTAATTGCTCCCTCTTGCACAAAGATCTGAGAGTCTTTAACACAACACCCAAATTCCTTTGTCACATTCTTCTGTTTAAACTCCAAACTCTCCCAAATCCAGATTTTCCCAACATAACAACTCATCGTTATGCCCATCTAATTGATAAGCAATTATCATTGGTCACTGAGCCTGGGAAACTACATATTTTACTTTCCAACAAATGTTGATGCCACAATAATATAATAATAACTATTGGCAGATGTATCTTATTCTATTAAATGCATTACTTTTTTAAGTTTGGTCAAGAGTTCAAACATTAAAGAATTCAGCTTTATGCACATCAACATTTTAAACAGCAGTTTTTTACATATGTACTCATAATTTTTCAATGTTTTGAGGCTCATTTCGCTGAATTTCTCTTTAATGTCTAGTCTTATTGTCAAATTAACTATCAGCACTAGTCTTATTGTCAAATTAACTATCAGCACAACAAATTAACTATCAGCACTTCCCAGAAATGGAAACCATGAAGAAAATATTTTAATTGAATAACTGAAAATGTTTATCTTCTGCCCTTCATTTCTTGTTGTATCCCCCCAATACTGAAAACCTTAGGATAAAATTTTAATTGCTATAACTAGAGATATGAAGTAAAAACATAAAATCCAGTTTGAGAACATATATTAAATAGGAGTTAGTCCTAGGGTCCTAAAAATCCTTCATATTTCATCAGATGTGCATCCACTATATTAAAACTGCTGCAGGCAATTATTTTTAATATTATTTTTAATAATAAAGCATTTATCTGAAAAGGAATATTCTAAGAAAGTTGCGAAGGAAGTCAAGAGCAAAGATTTTAAATTCTTATTTAAGTAATTGAATATAACAGATTCTATTTTAAAGTAAAATTTGATTGTCTTCCCACAAGTATCATGCCTAGCAACAAACATAGGAAATATTACTAACAACTACCAACAGTTCTAAAACTGTAACGGAAAGTTAATTCTTTCATGTTTTGACCATGCAGAAAGAATTCTATTAGCAACAATGGAGAACTAATGAACCAGCACTGATTATAGCTCCCATTTTTAAAGAAGGTATTCAGGAAACTGATCAACAAAATGTATCAAAGCTTAATAAAGACCACTAGTTGAATCCACTGATCTACTGCACATCTGCCACACCACATTATCCTACTGTTCAAGCGTCAATTTTGCATTTCAATGCAGTAGCTCCATCAGATTAATGCCCAAGACATTTCAGCTGTGTGGCACGTAAGTCAGTGGACGTAGACAAATATTATGCATGGTCTGTATCATTGACACTAAGCAAAGGAAATGTGATTAGTACCAAATTGTATGTGACAGGGGAATCGGAAAGCTGTCAAACACAATGACATGGATTCAGCATTTAGAAGGTGGAATGGGGAAAATAAAAGGAGCGGGCAGTCTGGCTCACAGACAGCAATAACACAGAGCAGCTATGATAAATTAATTCATTTACTTATGAAAAATTAGAAGCTTCCACATGCAGCTCTCATTTATATTCCTGTCAATCAGATTAACTAAATAAAAAGCCTGTAAGATTCAACATATTTCATATGAGCAAAGGAAAAAAAATATTTTTGCATTTAATTAATTTTATGGGGAGAGGGGAGAAAGCTAGAATTAGACTCATTAATGAAAAGATTTTTTTTTATATATTTTGATTATAAGCATCAAATGAATTCTTATGTAATGCTTATGCAGTTACTCTGACCAAGTCAAAGAAACTTGCACAATATAAAAAGTTCTATCAGTACAGCATTAATATAGGAGTCCTAACAGGCCTGCCTGCCTGCCATTCTTTATATAAATTCGAGCTTTTCTATCTTTCATCTCAAGGAGTAAGGTATTGTGTTACTGAAATCCCAATCCATTCTCTACAAGACTCTCACTGATATTGTAGTTAGGTGCAAAACAACCCACTTCAAAACTTGTTTCAAAACTTTAAAAAAAAAAGAATAGAAGGAACATCTTCACATAATCACAAATTAGCCTATAACATTCTCCGTATCCGCTCCCCATTCAACACGAGGAACCCCCTTCCTAGAAGTTCATCAAATTATTACAGCAGTAAAACTGACATCCAACATGCAAACTTTTCACGTCCAGATGAAGTTTTCACTTAATAATTGTAAGGAATGGCTTCCTTCATCCCTAGGTTGTAAGAAGGATAGCAAGACAAAGGCCAATCAGTATGTTGTCTTTTGTCTAGAATTTGGGTTCTGCTGAATTAATTCTAAACTTTCATTTCATTTCTCAAGCAGACAGCAATTTTACTGTTAAGAACTGACTGAAAAAGACAAAATCAATTGTCTTTCAATTTTTCATCATCTCACTGTAGAGACTTCAGAAATAACACTATTAAGCAGGAGCACCTCAGAAGTCACCGACCAACATTTAAAACGTTCTACACAGACAATTCATGACTGTTAGGGCTGTAACAGTTTTTATCTGATGCACATTTTTTCTTCTAGATAATAGAAGACATAAAACTATAAATGGTACTTTAATTGGTGGTGTTACAAAGTACAATCAATCCAATTTTAAAATGAGACTTACCAGCAGCCTTAATCCATTTACTACCAAATTTTTAGCTGATAAGTTTATTTTTTTACCTAGTACAGCAAAAATGTGTTTGCATAGGTGGATAGTTCAAACTGAAAACTTCCAAACAAAACAAAAATTGAACAGAATCTGTGAGATTCTCCTCCTGAAAAAAGTACCAATTGTAAAGATGTGTATGTTCATTTTGATTACTCTGCAACTCAATTTACCAAAATTATGCACCATTTTGATTGCTTATGTGAATATCTTCCAAATATAGAAAAAAAATACTGGTTATACTTTGAAGTTGAAGTAATAACCAAGTAATGAGAAATAATTCATATATAATGAGAGTGCAAAAAGCTGGATTAATTTATACTTTATTTTCCTTTCCTTTGTAATTCAGCCATTAAGTGGTTTTTTTTCAGCTGATAAGTTTGTGCTGTATAAAGTTGCCGTGATTAGATTCTCACCGAATTTCAAAAAATATTGCAATTCAGGGCTTCTGTATAGTAGTCAGACATTAATTTTTCCAGCTGAACACTTTCAGTTCTAAGTTGTGCAGCAGAGGTCTTCAACCTTTCTCGGTTGACAGACTGGAGGGAAAGGGAGAGGGAAGCATTTTACACATGTGCGTGCGTGCGTGCACAAACACACACACACACACAAATGGGGCCACAAGCATGCACAACGCAAATGGGGCAGTGCTAGCACCGCGAGAGACTCACTAGCACTGTCCCATTTTTACCCCATGCACGTTAGCACTGCCTCGTTTTTGCCAGATGGATGTTAGCACTGCCCCGTTTTTGCCACACAGTATCCCATTTTTGCCACACAGCAGCCCGTTTTTGCTGCATGGTGCCGTTTTCACCATGGCAGCAGTGCTAGCATGAGTGGGGGTGAGTGCGCACACGGTGGCCAGGAGGCCACGGCCCGGCAGTGGGCCACCGCCCACAGGTTGGGGACCCCTGCTCTACAGAAAATTATCTATTGTGATATTTTTGGTAAAATAGACAGAAATTAATGCTGCAAAAGTTGCTATAGTAAATGTTAATATTTTGAAGTGCTGTAGGGCCTTTCAAAGTGAAATTCAGAGATTGATGTTCAATTTAATGCAATTATTTATATTTTAAAGAGAAGGTATAAAAAAATCATTGGCAATTAACAAGTGGCAAGTTATTGAAAACAAAACTAGCAACAGGCCTTTAGAAAAAACACACCTACAATTCCCTGCCTAATGTTTTATTGACTTATCTATCCTAAGAGTGTTCATACATTTTTAGGGGTTCATATTAAACTATGACAAGTTTATGTATCATATATATTAACTCATGCTGAACAGAGGCAGCTTCCTGCTGTATCTGACCTTAGAGTTCCCTGCAGTGTAATAACTGAATTCACCCAGGGGGAAACAAGATTAAAGGAGTTGCCTACAAAGATGGAAAAAAATTCTAATGCCATTCTGTAACATTTTATTGAACAGTCAGTGTTCTTGAAAAAACAGTAGTAACAGCCCCTTATACATAATATTCCAGTATGGAGAAGCTAAAGCCCACAAGTTTCCTTTCTATGCCCCTTAGAATACTCTCTGACCCTGATCATGGAAATTTGGCATCCAAAGATGCCACATTTTTAGGAAATAAATCTAGTGAAAACTAGTATAAGTAATATATATTACTTTTCCTGATTTAAAAGCCAATTTACTTGCATTTAAAATTTTATTTCATGAAATTTCTTTGCAAACATAAATATTCTTGATCTGGAGTGACATGTTTGTCCGTATCTGTGTCTGTGTGTGTGTGTGTGTGTGTGTGTGTGTGTGTGTGTGTGTAAAACTGCAGTTAAACTGCATCCATTAAACTCTTATTTATTTATTTATTTATTTATTTATTTATTTATTTATTTATTTTATTGAATTTATATACCGCCCTTTCCCGAAGGACTCATAATGGAACAAATCCCTATTTTATTTATATAATTTTTTAAGTCTCACAATCCTGATGCATGTATACCATTAAGAAACATTATAACAACTAAACAATGTAATTAATTGAATCAAACCACAAAGATCCATTTTAAAAAGAAACAAAATGTGAAGCTAAAAATAATTGCAACATTGCAGACCAATGGTCTATGATTCCTACGAGAATGCCATGTTAATCCCATGCTAGAACAGGAAGTTCCATACCTTTCTCTACCAACTGGCCTTCCTTCTCAGTTTGAATATGAAGGAGGATCTTTCCATCATATCCTAGGGTAAGATGATAATGGAGCAGGTGGTCTCTAAAGTATCCTAGAACAAAAGGGCTTCTCATGTCTTCTCACTTTAGTTACAATTTTGTTTCAGAGGGCAAGAATGAGAAATACCAACTTACAATGTAACTGATTAATATAAGAAATCCAAGACAAGAATTTTCAATTGTCTCATGTAAATAATCAAGTGAGATTTCTAATAATCAGATAGGAGCTACTTATTTTAAAATCTTTGTGGCATTGTCCACTTAGCTACTATTTTTATGTAAAACTTTCACCATTGAAAGACGACTATTTTCTGACAGCCTGTTCATGATGTTCATGAATAGCATTTAACTTATTAGTAATCTTTCTAATATTATTAAATGCAGCTTCTGCAGACAGGAGGATGAACTGAATATAGATACTCTCCAGTATCCATTGGAAACAATAATTCTGGATTAGGCTAAGCTCTATTTTAGTCTAGCACATTGCTTTTCATAGTTCTGTAGTCAGTCCAATGCCTCTGCAGTAGTTACAACTAGCAGATGGGGAAACATTCCTGTGTTATTGTTCCCCTGCAACCAGTATTTGGAAGTATGCTGCCTCCGCAATCCAGAGGGAGCACCGAAACTTTAAGACTAAGAGTTCTGTCTAGACCACGGGTAGGCAACCTCGGCTCTTTTATGACTCATGGACTTCAACTCCCAGAATTCCTGAGTTATAAATGTAATAAGTGGGATATAAATAAATAAATAAACAAATAAATAAATAAATATCTGGGTTCCTATCAACTGAAGCTGCTCTGAGAAAGAGAGAGAAGCAGTTATGGCAATGTTCAAAGACCAAGAACAATACTGGACATGGGGGGGGGAAAGTCGTATTAATTGCTTGTATGTCTTTATTGGACTTACTTCTATGGCAATTTTTCTGAAAAGAAAATAGTTAACCACTTTTCTCAATGTTTGCTACTGCAATCTTAAATATTTTTTTATCATTAAAAATAAGCTTCTTTGCCATTTTTTCCTGCAGGTTGGGTAACAGAAAGCATTCAGCACTACCACCTCAACTATTTTTGTGCCCTAGAACAAAAACCAAAGCACCCAAGAACATGATCAGGAACTGAAGTTGTCTATCAGAGTGACCATTTTGATTATGCATATTTATTTCCTGTACTAGGAATATTTTTAACATGCTTGGCAAATCTAACAGCAACCCAACTTGGAACACATCACATCTCGAGGTGAACCCCCAACTTAATTCCATCAAACTAATTACTGTATTTGAATGCAGAGTGTTCTTTCTCCCAATAGGGGAGGGTTGAGGAAACAGTAGGTAATAGGTGAAATGATCAAAACCTCTTTCAAACTGAGTGGGAAGGGAGGGATAGAAAGAGTGAAGCTGCAAAGAGTATAACTAAGAATAACACTGCAATGGGTTGATGCTTCAAAAGGATTCAAAGACTAAAACTGTATCCCAACTAGGTTCTGTGATCTTTAAGATATTAATAACATTCATTTAAAATATGCCTCAGTATCATGATTTTCAAAATATGTCAATTAGATGGCAAATGAAACTCAAACTGAAGAATCCCCTTAAGAGGAATGGCTCCAGAAGTAAAGGGGTAAGAGTTCTGAAGAGCTCTCCTCTTCATTTGATCCTATCTGCAAAATCACTTTGTTCACCACGCCTCCTATTTAGATGTCAGATATTAATACAAGTTGTTTCTTTTCATTTCTTGGGGTTACATACTCAAAATTGGAATTACTGGAAATAGGAAGATGGAAATACTTGAAAGTATTAAAATATTATAGCAAGCAGTTCTTGCTTCCATAAATACTAAATAATAGTCACATCTCAATATACCAAGAATATCTACCCTTCTAGAAAACTGCTTGTATGAGAAGGAACAGAACCAAACATCTAAATTTATGACCTAAATTTATGATCTAACAGCCTCCAAATATAATGAGAATTTGTTTCCAACTGATTTTAAGTTATCTAATAAAAGTTAATTTAATCCCTTCTTTAAATATTCAAGCCAAGTCTCTATAGGAAGATCTGCCTAATGGCTGCCCAGTTTATTTAATTTTTAATTTAATTTAATAACATTTATATACCGCCCTTCTCCCTGAGGACTCAGGGCGGTTCACAGGGCAGAATAAAATAACCAATACAAACATTAAAAACAGATTAAACAATTGCCCTAGTTAAAAACAATATAATACAACGCTAAAAACCCCCAGAACAATTAAAAAACAAAAAATAAAACAACCCCAACACTCCCCCTCAGGCTAGGCCGGCTTGTACAAACAAAAATGTCTTGAGATCGCGGCGAAAGGAGCGAAGATCGGGCGCCATCCGGAGCTCTACCGGTAGCTGATTCCACAGCTCCGGAGCGCCCACAGAGAAGGATCTCCCCCTGGGGGCCACCAATCGACACTCTCTGATCGGTGGCACCCTGAGGAGGCCCTCTCTGTGGGAACGCACAGGGCGCAGGGAGCTTGATGCCGGCAGCAGATGTTCCCTAAGGTACTCCGGCCCCATGCCATGGAGTGCTTTGAATACCGTTACCAGTACCTTGAATCTCACCCGGAAGACAACTGGCAACCAATGCAGCTCACGGAGCAGAGGTGTAACGTGGGAGTATCGGGAGACTCCCAACACCACTCTCGCGGCTGCATTCTGTACCAGTTGGAGCTTCCGAGTGGTCCTCAAGGGCAGCCCCATGTAGAGAGCGTTGCAGTAGTCCAGACGAGAGGACACGAGCGCATGAGTGACCGTGCACAGATCATCCCGGCTAAGATAGGGCCGCAACTGACGCACCAGGCGAACCTGTGCAAAGGCCCCCCTAGTCACGGCTCCTATATGATCTTCCAAGGTGAGCCGTGAATCTAGGAGGACCCCCAAGTTGCGAGCCCTATCTACGGGGGGTAATAGTTCACCCCCCATAGTTAGAGATGGAATATCCGAATAAACCCGGGATGAAGATATGCAAAGCCACTCAGTCTTGTCGGGGTTGAGCTGGAGTCTGTTCCTCCCCATCCAGACCCGAACCGCCTCCAGGCAACGGGACATCACGTCGAGGGCATCACTGGGGTGGTTTGGGGTCGAAAAGAAAAGTTGGGTATCATCAGCGTACTGATGATACCCAACTCCAAAGCCACGAATGATCTCACCCAGCGGCTTCATATAGATGTTGAACAGGAGAGGCGAGAGGACCGACCCCTGAGGAACTCCACAAATGAGAGACCTCGCGGTCGACCTCTGTCCCCCTGCCAACACCGACTGCGAACGTCCCAAGAGATAGGAGGAGAACCACCGTAAAACCGTGCCTCCCACTCCCAATCCCCTGAGACGCCGCAGCAAGATACCATGGTCGATGGTATCGAAAGCCGCCGAGAGGTCTAATAGGACTAGGACAGAGGAATGCCCCCTGTCCCGAGCCCTCCAGAGATCATTCACCAGCGCGACCAATGCCGTCTCCGTGCTGTGCCCGGGCCTGAAACCCGATTGGTACGGGTCTAGATAATCCGCTTCATCCAGGACCAAAGGGAGCTGATGCGCCACCACACTCTCAACAACCTTCGCAAGAAAGCGAAGGTTGGAGACAGGACGAAAGTTATTCAATACAGCAGGGTCCAGGGCAGGCTTCTTGAGGAGAGGCCTCACCACCGCCTCCTTCAAGACGGCGGGGAAGATACCCTCACTCAAAGAAGCCGATATAACTGCCTGGAACCAGCTGCGTGTCCTCTCCCGGGCTGCATAAACCAGCCAGGAAGGGCACGGGTCCAATAAACATGTGGTGGTGCTCAGCCTCCCCATGATCCTGTCCACTTCCTCCGGAGTCACAGAATCAAACTCCTCCCAGATGATATCGACAAGACCACCCGTGTCCTGATCGTCAGACTCTGCCCAGTCAGAGTCCAAACCGGTCCGAATCCGAGCGATTTTGTCCGACAGATGTTGGTTAAACTCCTCGGCACGGCCCTGCAAGGGATCCTCCCTCACCTCCTGATTTAGGAGGGAGCGAGTCACCCTAAACAGGGCGGCCGGGCGATTATCTGCGGACGCGATAAGGGTGGCGAAGTGGTTAGACCTCGCCTCCCTTATCGCAGCGAGATAAGACCTAATGTAGGCTCTTAGTCGCAATCGGTCGGATTCGGATCGGCTGGACCTCCAACCGCTCTCTAGGCCCCGTCTCCGACGCTTCATCTCCCGAAGCTCCGCAGAGAACCATGGAGCTCGACGGGATCTGCACCGGGTCAGGGGCCGCAGGGGTACAACTCGATCAAGAGCCTCAGTGGCCGTCCTTTCCCAGGCTTCCACTAAGGCATCTGCCGAGCTGTGAGCAAGGGAGGCAGGTGGGGACCCCAGAGCTGTCTGGAACCTCTGGGGATCCATTAAGCGTCTGGGGCGGTACCATTTAATTGGTTCCAAACACCCACGGCGGGGGGTGGCAAAACGGAAGACCAGCCGCAGGAGATGATGATCGGTCCATGACAGGGGCATAATAATTGGAGAGCCCCCACCAAGATCATCTAACCACTGTCCAGATAAAAAAACTAGGTCAAGGGTGTGGCCTCCCTCATGAGTCGGTCCCGAAATTACCTGCGTCAGGTCCATGGCCGTCATGGAAGCCATGAACTCCCGGGCCAACTCAGATGATCCTCCCAGCGATGGTAGGTTGAAATCCCCCAAAACTATAAGTTTCGGGAACTCAACCACCAGCGCAGAGAGGACATCGAGCAGCTCAGGCAGGGCTGCTGCTGCATGACTAGGCGAAAGGTACACCAGCAGCAAGCCCAACTGCGCACCAGGGCCGCATCTCAAAAAGAGAGACTCACACCCGACTATCTGAGGAACAGTGGCCTCCCGCGGACACAAGGTCTCCCTCATAACAACAGCCACACCCCCACCCCTACCCTGAGCCCGAGGCCGGTGCAGCACCCGGAAACCTGGTGGGCAAAGATCAACCAGAGGAATCCCGCCCTCTGGGCCCAACCAGGTCTCCGTGATGCAAGCCAGGTCCGCCTGCTCACCCTCGACCAGATCACGAACGAGAGGAGCCTTATTAGCGACGGACCTGGCGTTCAAATACACCAGCCGGAGCTCAGGGGGCTGCACACCCTCACTCCCGGGACCTTGGGGTAGAGCCAGAGGGTCGGAGTGCCTCACCGCTTGTAAGTAGCGGAGGGGCCTTCCCTGAAATCGATACGGCCCTCTGCTCCTCCATCTGCTGCCATTCCCTGATGTCGTGGGAATAGGTAGCCCCACGACCAGCCCTGGAGCCCCGGAGGTGACCGACCCCCGCTCCTCCCCCCAGCGATCTCCATCGGCCCTAGCCAAAACAGCGGTAGTTGGATAGCCCCCCTTATCCAAACAACCAAAAGAACCCTCCCGCTTCCCTAACCCCCTAAAAAATTTTGAAAGAAAAATGATCAGGGGCCTCTTATTAGGTCTACGACGAAGGCCCCTACCCGTGCCCAGCCAACTCTCAGGGTCCCAATAAATGGGCCCTTCCTCGAGGTTATAATCGGCTGGCAAGGCGGGTCGCACCCAGGAGGGGGGAGCACCCCTGAGGGCGCATAAGTCCGTGGACGAATATTTAAAGGAAGGCATAAATAGCAGTCCGAATCGTAGGCAGTCCATAGATGATAGTCCATGAGGAGGATCTATTCGGAGAGGGAGTCCCAGGCCTCCGTCCAGCCGCTGCCACTCAGCTGGATAAGCCCCCCGGGCAGGCCCACCACCGTCCTCTCACTACGGTTACAGAGCCAATTCTCGGGGGGGGGATGGAAGTCTGGAGCAACCCCACTGGGCATGGCCTGCCCCATAGAGCTCTCACCTCTAGGGGCAGGAGATGTAAATTCGGCCATCCTCTCACAATGGCTAATACCCAGAGTTCTCTATCCTTTGGGGTATAAAGGGCAGTACGCAGTCGATTGTAAGAGCAGAAGTAACAAGCCATCATAGTCAATTCTGCTAACGGCCAAGTCCCCCATTGTCCCGTTATTTCCAGAGGTTGTAACTGACCACCACTCCAACTGTTCAAAGTTAAAATGGTGCTGAAAATACAAGCTTATGACTCGTCCTTGCATTTATGACATGTTCACATGGGCGAGATTCAGGCAGTTCTCAACTAGCAAGTATTTATGACTATTGCAATGTCCTGTGATCATATGATTGCTATTTGCATACTTTACAGCCAGTTTCCAACAAACAAAATCAATGGAAAAATTGATAGTAAAATTGCAAGTTGTGGCCCATGATGTCTCACTTGATGACCACAGGTTATTCACTTAACAAACACATGGAATTGAGGTCATAAATCCACCACGATCATTTGACATCTCGCTTAACAACCGTGTCACTTACCAACAGTTACCGGTCTTGTTAAGCAAGGACTACTTGTATTATAGTTACAGGGTCAGCAGTTAGAAAGAAAGAAAACAAGTAAAAATGAAGATGTATATAAAACTAAAACGAAAGACTGTTCAGCATTGGAAATTCATACATATGGCTCCAGCTATT
The DNA here is from genome assembly GCF_947247035.1 of Vipera ursinii. Taxonomy (NCBI): domain Eukaryota; kingdom Metazoa; phylum Chordata; class Lepidosauria; order Squamata; family Viperidae; genus Vipera; species Vipera ursinii. Next base: position 177,257,822 of record NC_139512.1, on the reverse strand, counting down.
CAGAACAAAGAGATGGACAGCTTTTCTAACCTCTCCAAACAAGGAGAGGATTTGAGACTGTTCATAAAATGGCCTTGGCTACAAAGACTTTACAAGCTTCATAAATAAACTGGGTTCCTTATGAATGGAAAAATTTCATTGAGGAGCTACACTGAAACTTGTTAACCCGTGGAACAACCTGCCTCCAGAAGCTGTGAATGCTCCAACACTGAAAGTTTTTAAGAAGAGACTGGACAGCCATTTGCCTCAAATGGTATAGGGTTTCCTGCCTGAGCAGGGGGTTGGACTAGATGACCTCCAAGGTCCCTTCCAACTTATTATTATTATTAGTAGTAGTAGTAGTATAAAGACTGTCTTCTCCCAGACAATGTCTAGAATAACAGTCCAAGATATTTATGAGAATACCCCTGCTCAATAACATTCACAATGATTTGACAATTACGATTTTTATAATCATTTGAGGAAAAATAGTTTTGTTTTCTAATAATTTATTACTATTTTTTCTTCTAAACAGAAAAGAGACCAAAGGTTTTATTCCCACCTGGGAGTTGGACAGGATAACAATGCTGTCTGCGTACAAAACAGCTGGGACCACTCAATTTGTTAATGCAGGAGAGTAGTGGGTGGCTCTGAATTATTGTACTGAAGTACAAATTACACAGAAGAGGGGCTACAATATACTGCTGTCTGGCACCTCTCTCAGTAGTGACCACACCAGAGAGACGCCTCCAGGGGGAACATCTGAGTCTCAAATTGGTGTTATAATGAAAGGATTGAATGAATAGAAGCAGACTTTTATATACCGAGAAACCTCTTTGTTTTATCCCACAGTCTCTCCTTTTGAAATTAAATCAAAAACAGATTTAAAACAGATGAAGGCTGCAAAAAGGGAATGGCTGGGCTGGGAATAATATTTCTCTGCTACATGGAGGAGAACTAAACAATGCAGTGATGATTGGTCTCTTCTGAAACTCAATTGCTCAGCTAGGATGTTTCCACTTTTAACCCTGCCTAATAGCCTTAAATAGAGATCTATGCTTGCAGATTTTATTTAGTAGACTGATAGGTCTATAATTGGCAGGGTTTAATACATTATCTTTCTTTTTGTAGACTGGATTAACAATGGCACAGCCCCAGTCAATAGTGAAATAGGTTGAACTATAAATGAATATGGAAGCCAACACAGGAGACCAACCATCCTTGTCTTCCCTTAATCATTCCAGTGTGAGATAGTATCTCCTTCCAGAGTCTTTCCAGATTTTAATAGCAAAATGAGGTTTTCGATCTCAAATACCAGCCCAGAAGGCAGTCAGGAAGATTATTTTGAGAAGAAGTCATAAATGGATTAATTATTAAGATGTGAAAACACTCTGGAAGTAATTATCTCAGGATTGTATGGATATATGACAAGTTGGACCAGAACTTCTATTTGTAAGAGCGCCAGTAGCTCAGCCCATTCTTCGTTTATACTGACCAGGCTATTCTATACTTTCCCTCAATTTTCTCAATGTACTTCTATCCTACCATATGTTATATATACACATACAGATAGAAACACATATACGCGCACACACCCATATGTGGCTGTGCATGTGTGCACATATGTAGGGGGGCAAGTGTATTTACAAAAGATTGTGGTTCAGTGATGACAATAAAACCAATTGTTAAAAGATATTCCTGGGTGAATGAGACTACCTTTTAATTTTGAAAAAAGAAAAATATCACAACCAAAAGAGCATGGAATAGAACCCATATTTTAGTGTTTATAGATTTTCTATATTCCAACTAAAACAGTCCATTGTGTAACATTCAGATGATATGCAACTTCAATATAAGTCATAAATGAATGGTTTACAGCTGTATCTTTCAAATGGGAAGAATCTAGGCATGTCTGTTGCTTGCCATAAGCCAAGCTTGTCATGACATCTGAAAATGATAGTGCTTTGCATTATTATAATTTATAAAAGGTAAAGGTAAAGGTTCCCCCGCACATGCGTGCTAGTCGTTTCCAACTCTAGGGGCCGCTGCTCATCTCTGTTTCAAAGGCGAAGAGCCAGCGCTTGTCCAAGGACGTCTCCGTGGTCATGTGGCCGGCATGACTAGATGCCAAAGGTGCACGGAACGCTGTTACCTTCCCACCCTAGTGGTCCCTATTTTTCTACTTGCATTTTTACGTGCTTTCGAACTGCTAGGTTGGCAGAAGCTGGGACAAGTAACAGGCGCTCACTCTGTTACGTAGCACTCGGGATTCGACCCGCCAAACTGCCGACCTTCTGATCGACAAACTCAGCGTCCTAACCCACTGAGCCACCGGGTCCCTTATTATAATTTCTAGTGATCCATAATTCTCCTACATTTTATCATGTTCTACTGAGTTCTATTAAGCCCCAGCTTGCCTCAACATCTTCAAGATTAAGAAGAAAATCAGTGTTCATTACATCGACTAATGAGTGGTGGAAAAGATACCAGGTTTTGTCCCAATTCTGAACTAAACCAAATAAGGCTTACAGAGGAGCAAAGCCCACCTCTGTATTATTTGCTCATAGTAGTTTTAAGTTTATTTTCTTTATTTTTTTCTATTTTCTCTATCTTTCTTGCAAAAAATCCTGAGCATTTTTAGCTGAAAAAGTTGTCTTTATTAGCCTGTCGTAGCACGATAAAACCACTATTTAACAGACTAATCAGGAGAAGGAAGTATACTCCACTGAGTATATAAGCACTTGATTTCTGTCAATTAGTGACATTTGCATAATGATGACGTTACACAAACCACATAAATTGCTGCATACTGAATTTAACTCCCTCATCTAGACGACTTGGGATGCAACAGGTCTATTTGTAATTTCAAGGAGATGTCCAGTCTGTGCAAGATTTATGGTCAACTAATCTGAAATCCTGAACAACTGGGCAATGTCATGGAATTTCAACCAATAAAAATTCTAATTTTCTTTCATTCTGGCAGCCGTGCCATCATGCAAAATTTTGTGATGGCACCTGGCACTTGAAAAGGCTTCTATTCCCTGCCATAACTCAGTAATAAATAGTAGACAGTAATAAATGTACATCCAACTAATAGTTTTTCCCTTGTTGATCCCAATATACCATATGGAAATCACAATAAAGCTTAATTGTGCTAATATTTGGCAGGAGGAAGAGGAGTGTGGTTTTTTTTAAATCGAAAGCTAATAAATAATTACATCACAAAGGGCTTAATAATACTTTTATAACAGCAGTTTCTATAGGTACTGGATCCTTGTACCGATCAGTCAAAATGTCACATAGCTTTAAATCTGAATATTTATGTAGACAATTAAGATATAACTTTGCTGTTATTGTAATGAAAAATATATCCTCTTCTCAAATCTGATTTTAAAAAGTACAATGGCTTCTGGGTTTTTATTTATTTTATGATTGTTACTTGTAAATATGTATCAGAACATTCAAAATTCATTTTCAAGGAAGTTCTGCAATTTTAATTGAATTAAAGATTTAAAAGGAAGACAGCTAACTGATTAGCTATTGTGAATGTGTCAAACTTTGCCAGGCTTTTAATCAGTTTATTGATTTTCTGTATTGCAAAGTTGTAAACTATCATGAAAAATTATTCTGAAAGGAACCAATATCAAAATATTTAAATAAATAAATTTGCTATACCTTATTTATGAAGATATAAATACTCCAGACTTTACTTTACTTTTACTTCTAATGTAAATCAGATTATGATGGGATAATTTTATCTAATTTAATTTCTAAAATATAAATGTTTCCCTGTGAACAAAACTTCTTAGAATAAAAAAGAAAAACAAAAGTCTGTTTCTGAGCAGTCATAACTCAATACTCAGACTCTGATGATGATATCAGGCTCAGGAGGAATATATGGAGGATGTGCTTGTTCAGATATTGTTCCTTGCTCATCACAGAAACACATACTTGTTACATATGGGGTCCATGTACCCCAGTTTTGTGTTCATGAATACTGTTTATGGAATTTATGAAGCACTAATTTAAAATTTCAGAAAGGAAAATCAATGACAGCGGAATACATCTACTGTAAAATAATTGTAATTAATACTTCAGTTTTCATTCTGTACCCTTGGATTTCTGGGAAAAAAACTTACCGGAACACATTTGTCTATAAGAAAGAATTTTGAGTACAAATATGACAACCACTCTTTGTTTCAACAAATTCAAAGCTTTTTATATTAATTTTTTAAATGCTGCATGAAATAGCTTGCCAAGTCAAGATAGATGGAAATGTGGAAAGAAAGGATAATGATTGGAAGAACAGTGATTCCCCCTCCTCAAGCTCAATATGATTCCCCTTCCTCAAGCATAATATGTAGCTTGCTTTACACAATTTCAGTTTCAATAATTTTCTATTTCTAACGCAGGAGAATATATTAATCACAAGAAGGTTATTGGAATGAAAAAGATTAACATTCTTGTTTTCCACATGAAGAGTATCTTTAAATATCAATTTTATAAAATCCTTAACAGGATCAAAACTGCTATAACTATTGATTTTGTAAAATCTTTTTAAGGTAAAATATCACTATAATTTTCTAATTAACAAAAACATTGTTGCACATGATTAGCTACTAGGCAACTACCTAGACATAAACAGATTAGATTGAAAATGTGTGTATGGGATCAGGAATATGCATTCAAGAGGTTACTCCAAAATAATCCGTAAAAGTTGTGGCAGGTTTCATAACTTTCAAGAGGCAGTACTGAGTAATCAAAGTATATAGACAAAATTAATCTTGATTCACATGCCTAGGCCAACAGGCAATCCGTCTGTAATGTCTTCTGAATCTAGATAGTGTATTCATTTATAATTCCAAGTCTTTTTAGAAAAGGGTTTTGGATTAAATGCATAGCAATTAATAACTAGACTAGTTAAGCCTCTTTTTCCTTCATGTTAGTTATTACAATCTAATTAAGTTGTGCTTTTTTGGGGCTACTTTTCTATATCACCCTAATTTTTGTACACTGAGGCATGGACAATAAAAAGAAAGAAAGAAGGGAGGGAGGGAGGGAGGGAGGAAGGAAGGAAGGAAGGAAGGAAGGAAGGAAGGAAGGAAGGAAGGAAGGAAGGAAGGAAGGAAGGAAGGAAGGAAGGAACTCAGAATAGTTTTCTATGGACAAAACATCCATTGAAACTGAGTGTGATCATGATCTTTTGAAATGGGAGCTATGTTGGGACTTGTCAGCCCTTCGTGTTGGTAGTCCCAACAAGAAACCAAAACTAATTTTCTTGTCAGGTTACAGTAACAGAATCTTACAAGTCTGAAAGCACAGCTCTTCCCTCTTGACTTACTCTCCAGGAAACTAGGGAGGGCTCCTTCTGAGTCACTTGCCACACTCCTATTCCTTCTGCAGGGTGAGATCTCTTACCTGGCCATTCCCCTGTCTGCGTCTCTTCCTTCTCTTATGTCTCAAAGATATTCCCAAGGGGCCACTGTAGGAACAGACACACTTCTATAGGAAGGGAATTCTAGGGTACCGTAGTTATGACTCAGAAGACCTGATGGCCAGCTGATACCCCCTGGACTTCATGTAAGCCTGGAATTCTCAGCAGGCCCCCTCTAGCAGAATCATTACTAGCAAGACAGACCCACTTTCATGTTATACAGGTTTATATACATAGACTGAATTGGACCAGAAGCACTTAAGCAGCTAGCTGAATGAGCTCTAAATGTAAGTAATTCTACTACAGAAGATTTCCACAGCCAGCAGCCCAACTGCCGAATTCTGGAAAAGTTGATGCCTTCAAGAAATCTTCAGGAGAACGTAATACAGTAATCCAACTGTGTGCTGATCAGGGCATGTAAGACTTCCTGATCCGGTACATTCATAAACTGATTACCAGCCTTGGTTTTGTGAAGACTCCCCTGTAACGACCTCCACCTGCTACTATAGCAAGTGGCATGAATTGAATCCCTTTCAGTTAAAATCCCTAAAACAAACTAAAACTAAAACGTATTTGTTTGGTAATTTTATATTTGATTTTACGTTATTAAACCAATTTTATGAAATGAAAGAAATAATCTGTCAGAAGCTGCAGTCCTGCAAAGTCTTAATTCTCTGATCAAAAAGAAAATTAACATGCATATCAGAAAAAACTGCATATCAGAAGAATATATCTTAAAAATAACCTTTAAAATGAAAGATTTTAAGAATTGTTTGCCAAAAAACTGACCTATTAGGTAAAATGCCATATTTGACAACCAATTTAGTGCAGTGGTACTAGCTTAAAAATTGGGAAACTGTGAGGTCAAGTCCTGCCTTAGGCATGAAAGCTGGGTGACTTTGAGTCAATCAACTCTCAACCCAACTCACCTCACAGGGTTGTTGTGACGAGCAAAATAGGAGGAGGAAGGAGTACTGCATATTTTTGCCACCTTCAGTTATTTATAAAAATAGTACAGGCAATATAAAATCTAAAAAAATAAAAATATAATTATATAAATTTAAAGAAATATGCATGAAAATACATATTTATAAAATAAATATGGATGCAAAGTATAAAGTAAAATTCTAATTGGTATTTGGAAAGTAAATAATTGTAGCTTATCTTCCCTTAAAACAAAAGAAAAGAAAAGAAACAATATGCCCTGGCTAAAAATTCATTTGGAATATTATAAAATCTAAAATTAAAAACATCTTTATCAAACAAATTCTATTTTAAAAGAATCAATATGCCAAGGAACTTTTCTTAAAGCTCAAATTACTTTTTGTACATGGACAAATAATTTCAGTTACATATTATTATGTCAGAACTAAATTCAGTCACAAAGAACTGAACAGATCAACCTCAAACACATCAGCCATAAAAATAATAGCAACAGAAATAGGAATAACAGTAATGTTGTCCAGCCTACTTCCCTGGAAAATACATTTTATGAGAGAAACAGCTAAACATGTTCCACATATGTGAGAAGTATCCATTTTACTTTCTTGAGAAACTCCTCCTACCTGCAAAATCCTGTCCTGTATATTCAAGAGCTTCCAAGCTCTTTGAATTGGTATACTGACAGGTTAACTAAGTATTTTGACAGGCAATGCAAAGCACCTGCTCAGGGAAAAATATTGAAATTTTTCTTCAAATCTGTTAAACAAACAAGGTAAAAAAAATCTTTAAAGGTAGGATGTAAGTTATTATACAGCCAGTAATGATATAGTAAATATAGAGAGTAAAAAGAAAATAGTATTGTATACACATGTCAATATTTTATCTATAAATACCACTTTAGATGTGTTATGCATGTTAAATTCTTTTTCTATTAAAATGTAAGAATAAATACATATAATTAACTATATTGATGCTATATTAACTTAAAATTATTAATTAAACTTTATAGGTACATGTTTTAAAACATATTACCACTGTAGCAAATTATATTTACCAGTATGTTTGTTGTTTCACTTATTTGTTAATCTCCAAAACTATTTTTTAGAATTCTGATTGTTAAATAAATGTTGGTATTTGTCACAGGTATATTTGAAATTGGCCTTAACTATTTATATAGATCTTACAGCTCCATCTAGCTCTATACAATGGAACACAGTATTAATAATAAAAAGTGAAGATACAATATGGAAAACCTAAGCTGTTAGCAGTTCTTATAAATAATACGGCAATACTATTGCCAATAAATTTGCTTCCATTAATAAATAAAAATTTTGGTAGTCCTTTATTATTTCTATGCACAACAAACCAGCCCGAGTCCATTTTGGGATTATTTTTACGAATGATAGGTATGAAAAAAGAAAAAAAAGAAGAACAAGACATCCTAAGAAAGGAAGGAATTGAAGTACAGAGTAAGATTCAGAGTAGAGATAAATTGAGAATAAGGAGAAAGGAACTGAAGAAAATAAAAATCAAATAACGAATTTGTTTAATATAATTATCTAATTATATTTGTCAATATTATTCATCTCTGGCAGTACTTAAATATAAAGCATTTACTCCAATTCACCTTACAAGGACTGTCAATGTGTTTTTCCTCCATAGTTATAAGAACCTGGGACATTATATACACCCTCTTCTTTCACATCACTGAAGCCATTTCTACCACCTCAATTTGTTGAAGTCTTTGTTCTACTAACAATAAGTCTACATCGAGTGAAGTTTTTAAGAGGAGACTGGACAGCCATTTGCCTGAAATGGTATAGGGTTTCCTTTCTGAGCAGGGGATTGGACTAGGTCCCTTCCAACTTTCCTCCTCCTCCTCCTCCTCCTCCTCCTCCTCCTCCTCCTCCTCCTCCTCTTCCTCCTCCTCATTATTATTATTATTATTATTATTATTATTATTATTATTATTATTATTATTATTATTATTATTATTATTTATACATCAGATAATGAGCAGTAATATGAGTTCATCTCAGGGATGAATAATGCAATACTTAGTACATTTCTGAAACACCCTGATTGAAAATGCCAACATCACACTCCACTAGTTCTCTTTCAAAGGAAAGAACAAAGGAACAATTTAAAAGCTTTTTTTTAATGTTTATGACAAAGGAGGGAAGAAAAGGAGAAAAAACTACAAATACCAAAGGACAAGAGAGGAGAAAAATGCAATTCCTTCCTGATGGAAAAAATTCCTGATGATGCAACTAATGCAGCAATCCAAAGTAATTTTTAAAAACGGGAGTTATGTCTTTAGGCATGGACTCTGGAACAGACTTTCCACAAAAATCTCAACCACAGAAGCTTCTGATGTAGGTACAAAACAGAGGTGTGTGATATACACACCCCAGACCGGACTGTTTTTTTTTTTAAGGCTTATCTAAATGTTTGTATCTAAATGAATACCGTATAATTTCTGATACTAAAAAGCACATTGTCTGAGAAGGTTTTTATGCTGTATTTGAACTTTGAAGAATAGAATAAATATTAGATCTCACTCTGAATGATGAAAATGTTAATTCATGCATAGTTTTGATACTAAACCACAACATACTATGGAAGTCAAGTATATTTGTTTAAATTCTAGAAAGAATCGGAATAATACAGTTATATGTTTTCACATTTTTTTAGTTAGTAGATTTTGTAATGGAAAATCTAAACTCTTTCAGGCGGTTTTATAAAAAAGCAGGATTTAAACCTGATTTTTTTTAAAAAAACATTTGAGGACTGTGAAAAGAGGGTAGGCCCATTAATCATCAATCCCATAGCTCTGAAGCAGGCAAAAAATAAAGGGAGGAAAATACTTAAAAGTATGTTATGGCCAGATCTGCCTTGGATTCAGTTAGGATAACAACTATCCAGGGTCTTAGAATTGCAACTACAACATAAATACATCCTATCTTAAAACTAGAATGTGTCATGCTGATTTTTAAACTTATGTATCAAAGCCTTCTATGCTTATTCTGCCATAAAGTATGTTCCTATTCCAATTAAACTATATGAAAAATTTAAATAAGTCAGCACTTAAAAATGGAATAATTAGAACTCTAAGATACACTCTAGGGCAGTATACTTCAGTAAAATTATTACTACTTGTCTCTCGTAACATTAAAATAAACCAAAGACAAACTGACTTAGCCTCTTGGGAAATGTAACATCTCCAGAAAATCTCTATTTAAGACTTGTCTCTTAGTGGTGTGTATGATTCTCACTTAAAGGTCACAATAGATGAACTCACTATAATTTTAAGGGCTTATTTCATTAAAGACATTCTGTTTTAAAAAGGTAACTAGTACATTTAGATGAAGTGTAAAAGGCAATTTCAGACAATCAAGAATTTTATTTTTCTAGGAGCATGCTAGGTGGTATTTATTATCCAATTTCCATAGTGAACTCTTTTTTCAATCCATTAAAATTGCTCTAAACTTAATCACCCTATTTTAAAGCAACATAAAAGCAAAAGTGGACCAGCACTCAAAACTAATAGCTGACTTTTCATGAACCCAAAAAAAGCTTACTAAAAAAAAGTTTTAGCAGCAAGTTAAATGCTCTTTCTGGATAGTTTTACTCATTTAGTGGTAGACTATACTTTTGGCATAGTTTTATATGCCATATTTAGTTTCAGAGATGTATTAATCTAAGAATTTAGCATTACAAATATAACTATTTTTCTAGGATCTTAATTATTGCTTAATGATTTTAATCTTGATTAATATGTTACTATTTCAATAAGTATATATAATATATAGTATATAAGCCAGAAGCAGCAAATGGGGGAGGGGAGGAGAGAAGATCAAGAGATGTGTAATGGGAAGACAAGACCCTGCATGTGATGTACCATTGACAAATAGCTGAGTGATAGACATTGGGAAATCCTACCAGTGGCTAGAAAGGGCACAAGAACAGGACTAAGTTCCAGACCACAGAGGTAGGGGTCTACCATACTAGGCAGGACTCAAGATACAGGCTATGCAGAGAGGCCTCAGAGACAGCCCAACACTTAGTGGAAATTTTTAAGACGCACAATGAAACAGCAAACACTGAATGGCACAACCAATTAGCTGGTATTGTGTATATCAGGGCTTTGCAACCAGTGGTATGCATACCACCTGTAGTATGTTGGCACTTGGCAGGTGGTATACGACCATCCTAGAAAAGTGGTAGCAGGGGAGGGGAATGAGCTGAACCGGTGGCAGCACTGCACAAGCCTAAGCGAGAGACGGCTGGAGCTGCAGGGCTCAGCGGAAGCACCAGGATCAGCGCCACTTTCCAGCTGAGAGGCACTTCTTCGGGGCTGTCAGGGTTCAATGGAAGCATCAGGATCAGTGCCGCTTTCCAGGTGATCTGCACTTCTTCGGGGCTGTCAGGACTCAGCGGAAGCATTAGGATCAGCGCCGCTTTTCCAGCTGGAGGTTGGCGCTGATCCTGGTGCTTCTGCTGAGCTCAGAAGAAGCGCCAATTAGCTGGAAAGTTGCAGCATCTCCAGGGTCTTGTGATTTACATTCAGATGCTTGGCAACTGATTCATATTTATGATGGTCACAGTGTCCCAGGGTCATGTGAAGTGACCAAAACCTGCTGCAACCACCCAGCAGATGGGGGGAATAAAAACCAAACACCCCCCTCCCCACCCCCGCTGCCAATCCTCAACAGAAATGCTCACAACAATGAAAACCTTGGACAGGAGGAAGAGCGCCAGACAGAAAGGCCAATCAACCAGACACTGATCAAAAGACAGTGGTCATGATAGAGGTAGTAGTGTCAATTGACGGCAACCTCAGGAAAGAATATGAGAAACTGAAGAAGTACCAGAGCCTGAAAGAGGAACTGGAAAAAATGTGGAAAATAAGCGATTCCAGTGGTGGTTTTAGAGCACTGGCTCCTGAGCTGGGAGAGTGGCTCCAACAGATCCCAAGAATGACATCAGAGCTCTATCCAGGCAGCAAACATAGCTAATATTCCTTCCTCCTCCTATTTTCTCCACAACAATCCTGTGAGGTAGGTTGGGCTGTGTGTGTGTGACTGGCCCAAAGTCACCCAGCTGGCTTCCTGCCTAAGGCAGGTCTAGAGCTGACAATTAGAATTAACAAAGCAACCATCACACCATCACACAGTCACTTGAACATGATTTCGGTACTTGGAAACTGTCATCTACGATGGTTGCAGCATCCTGCATTCACCTGATTGTTACTGGGACCATCCTAATCAGCTTCCAACAAGCAATATCGATGGAGGAAGCTGGATTCACTTAACAATTATGTTATTCATTCAATGATTTACTAGACCGAAGTAGCTCTTGTATTAATATTAATGTATACACTGATTCTGTTTATTATATCTCCAAAAACAATACAGTCATTTTAGCATTTTCCCTTACACTTACAAATTCTATGTTTGTGTGAAGTGAAATTGGCAACAATTAAGCAACATGAACCTTGTGTTTTCTTCAAAAACATTTTCAACTCTTTTGTAAAAAGTTATGTCCATTCTTAGTGGAAATCAAAAACTGAATCTATTATGCTATATCTAAATATGAAATTTAGTCTTAGATTATGTTCAGTCCAAAGGAAATGACAATGGAACTATTTCCTGAATGAACAATTTTTGCAACAGAACTGGATATGGATTAGTGTAACAAAAAAAAATGAGATCTGAGCTGACAAAAAACTTTTATTTAAAAAAACTCAATTTGAACTCAGATTGCATTTTTAATACCCAGCCTTTGAAATGCACTAGTACCATTTTTACTTCTATGCTTGTTTCCCATATATTCCCTTTAGGTATTTTTAAATGAAAGAAATTTTCTATACTCTTCAGTGCCTATCAGATAAAGAAAACTATTCCTGGACTTTTTTACACTTTGAAAAGTTGTCTTACCGTTATCTTTAACAGTCTAATCACATTAACTCTGAACAAAAATAGTGAATAAACACTGTTGAGCATACCTATCCATCCCTGTAGAAATAGATTGTCTTTTGCCTTTAAGAAGCCAAAACACATACTGTTAGCTGGAGATAACATATCTGGGATTTGGATTTTGAAGAGGAGATGTTAATAATGCTTCAGGTTATCCATCAAAAATACAGAATTACTGAGTTTATCTGTTTTACATTGGTACTGTCAAAGCAGTATATAGCAATGTATAGGCAACTTATCAACATTTAGCTTTAGCTTTAGCTCTTATGATGCAAGTAGACATTGCCTCGTTGTAAGTATGACATACAGCAGAGCAACCACCTTTGGATCCCTCACTTCCATGAAACTTCACACTACTATAAACTGTGTCTATTAGCAGTGGTAATAAATGTATGGGACTACTGTCCAGGGACACAGTGGCTCAGTGGGTTAGGACGCTGAGCTTGTCGAATCCCGAGTGCCGCATAGCAGAGTGAGCGACTGTTACTCGTCCCAGCTTCTGCCCACCTAGCAGTTCGAAAGCACGTAGAAATGCAAGTAGAAAAATAGGGACCACTGCGGTGGGAAGGTAACAGCGTTCTGTGCGCCTTTGGCGTCTAGTCATGCCGGCCACATGACCACGGAGACATCCTCGGACAAGCGCTGGCTCTTCGGCTTTGAAACGGAGATGAGCACCGGCCCCTAGAGTCGGAAACGACTAGCACGCATTTGCAAGGGAACCTTTACCTTTACCTTTTTACTGTCCAGGCTACTTCAGTACTTTCTCCCTTACCACTTTCTCATTTCTGTGCCATACAGCTTTTTCTCCCCACCTATTTGAGAATCCATACCGTGAAATACAGACTCACATTAAAACCAAACATAGGAGATTTTTTTAAAATTATTATTATTTGTTTCAAAAGCAGAACGAAAATATTATTGAAGCTTATGAGAAAGGAAGAAGAATAGTTTGAAGGTGATAGCAGGGTATTTTAATCTTTTATTCTCAAAATAAGAAAAGATAAAAAAAATATATTTTCAAAAGGTATCTGAGATTTACAGGTAACTGGAAGTTGGTGAGAGTGTGTGTGGGGGGGGGCAAGAGGCACCATGTCAGTCAAGAAAGTGTGCAAGACGCACAGCAGGACAGTATTCTGTCCCAGCCTCCGTGAATACTGCTCAACCGCTTACTCGCGAAGAAAAACTACTTTCCATTGAACAAGGCAGGACTTGGTAAGATAAACCCCTTTTCTTTTGCCACAGCTTTTATGGAACAATACTCCTACCAGTCCTTTAGCTGTTGAAACAAACAAGATCAGTCTCTGAGTTCTCAGCTGGAATGCTTAAGGTTTAAGTCACTCAAACACACAGAAATCCAACAAACCTGGTTAAATATCCAAGAATCCTGAGGCAAGAAATCCAACGACAGAAGCACAAAGCCCTAGCATGAACAGTTGCCTTTGGCAACCAGCCCCTCCCACACCTCTCCTCTTTATAGTCTGGACTATAAAGAGGCGTGGCTTCTTAGAGTCTTTTACTTTTTCTGGAGAGCCGCCCCACTGCCCTCCACTGTTCCTCCCTGCACATCCGTGCATCTGGAACAGGCCCCAGCTGCTCCTCATCTTCCCTCAGTTTAGGCCCCCAACCCAGCTGTCTCTCTGCCTGAGCATGAGTAAATGGGCCCGGTGTCACATCTAGCTCTGAGTCTTTGTGCTCCTCAGAACCTTCCACAGACTCTGATGTGACCCCAGGCAACCCTTTCCCCTTATCCAACTGATCTGACTCGGCTGCCGGATCTGCTGGCAGGTGAGGACTCACAACAGACAGGCAGAGTGAGAGGGGGTATGCAAAAGGTCCTGCATGGGTCGGGGGGGGTGGTTGTACAGCAGTGCAGCATGTCCTGGGAAGAGTGTAAAGGTGTGCAAGGGTGCAAGGGAGGCACAGCAAGGTTCTGGAAGGGTGCAAGGGAGTGCCCAAGTGGTAGGTAAGGAAGTATCTCTGATATGAGATATTGTCTAGTTATCTAGTTGTTTTTAAATGTTGCAACCTTCCCAGAATTGCTTTGGTGGGAAGGACAGCTATATAAATTGAAAAAAATAGTTAATAAATTAAATACAAGACTTCTTCGAAGATCTCAATAAGTGTGGAGATTCATATAAACAAGAGATGCTTTTTCAGTTACCTACAACTTTAAATGAAATAGTCAGCATTTTACATGTTGTCCTACTGGTAGACAGAGCTTTGCATCAGTCAACATGCAATATAGTCTGCTCACGTTCTTCCCAAGTTTAAAGTGGCTATTTAATTTTGTACCAATTGGAGGTCTCCAGAGTAGAACCAAAGGGAGCACCATGTACAGTACATTATTTATACTCTACTTTAAAGAAGCTTATCAGCAGATATCCCATTACTTTAGGGGGCACCATTGGTTTATCCACCAAAGCTAATAAAGCAATATCCTGACCACTGCAACATTTAGATTTTAATTTTTTTTATTTTGCTTTTATTATCTTTATAAACAATTCAAAGCAATGAACACACCTAAAACTCCTTCTTCTTCCTATTTTCCTCGCAACAATTCTGAAAGGCGAGTTAGGCTGAGAGACAGTGACTGGTCCCAAGTCACCCAGCTGGCTTTGCCTAGCCTGAAGCCTTCACTTCTATTAGATAATCTAGGAAAGCACAAGGATTCAAATGTTGTTGTTGTTCAGTTGCTAAAGCATGCCCAATTCTTTGCAACCCCATGAACCACAGCATGCCAGATCCCCCTGCCCTCCACTGTTTTCCAGAATCTGTCCAAACTCATGTTTGTTGTGTCAAAGTCAGTATCTAACCATCTCATCTTCTATCATCCCCCTCTCATTTTTTCCTTCAATATTCAAACTAGAAGCATCTCCAAATTACACCTTTGGTTTTCTAGTGGCTGATAAAACACTGCTCTGGAATTATAGTTCCTTGCAATTATCACTTTTTTATCTGGATTCAGTTATCTGAAAACATTTACAATCAATCAAACTGCATTGGTATACTACACAATACAGTTTAGGCAGGAAATCCAGCTATAATTTATAGACCAAGGAGGAAAATTTGCAAATTCTTACATGATTCAAAATTTATGTTCTAAACTATACCAGTATAGTTATTCAATTAAAAAAGTAATTATCATAACTGAAAGAGCAGCTGTTCAGGTTTAGTTTGGTTTGTGTTGATGTTTGTTAGCCATTGCCACTTGTATAATTATTTCCCAATTTTATGTTTAAAATAACTATTTCACCAAGGTAAATCTTTTTAGTGTTTATCTTGGCGTGGGCAGATTAAACCAGGCTACAATGAAAGAACCTGAAAAATGAACAGCTATCTTTGAAATTGAACCTGCTATCTCTGATTGTACAGCTTTAAGCCTATTCATAATCAGCATGGTGAAGGCTAGGTGAGAGCCTGAAGGCAGATAACATATAAAAGAAAATATTTTCAAAGCAAGTGAAACAAACAAAGGAGCTTTTTTTTAAAAAAAATAGCTTGACATATTAATTCTTCAATGAACAGTAGGTTTACTTCACGCACAAAAGAGAAGTTATCTCTAGGATCAATCTTAATAGTTGTATGCTGCAATAAGGAATTCACAGGTGGAAAAAAACAAGATACTATAGACTTAAATATAGATTGGCAGAAACCTTTAAAATTCTGGTCTCAACGCAAATGAAATCTAATTTAACAGAAGCAAATCCCAAAGGAGAAAAAGCATTAAATACGTTTTCAAGCACCGCGAAATTTGAAGTTTCTGTTGCTACCATAAATTTTAAAAAATCATTTGTATACAGTATGTGCCTTATAATATACTGTCAATATTGCTCCAAAATAATAAATGCATGGGCATTCAGAGAATAGTTGAGGCAAAGGGGGGGAGTGTGTTCTTGAATAATAACTTTATGCATTTCAAAAACAGATGAGGCTATTACTATGACATGGCATGTAGAAGTCTTATGCAAAGAAAGATTTTAAAACCTTCCATTGTGTATGCATATACTGCTGAATGTGCTTAACGTCAGGATATATTTGTAACGAAGCCAAATTATCTGGAATATCCAAAACTATTAAGCTTCTTTTTTATTGGAATCTTAATACAAAGGACTAAATTCCAGAAGTTCATTATCTTTCATATAAAACTGTTTTAACATTTTAGTTAAGAAGAGGGATATTACTTGGATACCAAGAAAATGTAAGTGTTAATGAAACGTCCTGTTAAAAGATTCCAAAAATAAGGTATTTCGAACATTTTTTTTTATCATGGACTGGCCATACTGTCTTATACACAAGAGTGACAACTTGTTTCATAACTTCTTTATTCCACATGACCATCTTATACCATCTGGAGGAAAAATCATCTGAAGATTTATAGTTAAAATATCATGGACATATTTCCATTTTCCTGTAAATGTATCAAGGAAACATTACAATACACATTTATATCACAGCTTCAGTTCCTAAATTTCTGACATAAAAGGAAAGTTAACATAAAGATGTATCCTGAGCAATTTCTTCTATTTAGGATCATCATTCAAAGTACTGATCAGCTCTCATATTTTCCAGAGAGAAATCTTGACCTATTGAAGGTTGCCCTCAACTTACAGCCATTATTTTAGCGACCATTCCAAGTTACAACAATACTGGGGAAAAATATTTACAATTGGTCCTTTCATTTATAACTGTTACAGCATCCCCACAGTCACATGGATCAAAATTCAGGTGCTTGGCAACTGGCATGTATTTTTGATGCAATGATTGCAGCATCCCAAGATCATGTGATGGCCGTTTGTGACCTTCCCGGCAGGAGGGTTTGGCAAGCAAAGTCAATGGGGGGAAGCCAGATTTGTTACAATTGCATGGTTGACCTAACAAATGCCGTGATTCGTTTAACAACTATGCAAATAAGTCATAAAATCAGTCTCTTTCTGAAGAAGTGATTGCTGTAGGATCACATATAACCTGTATCATTCATTTCTTTTTCCCTGAATTGAAAATATGCTTGTTTGCAATGTTGTAATAATGTATGTATTTGAAACTGAAGGTAAGAAAGTAATAGCAGGGAACATTCTATAAACCGGTTAGGTCCCTAACTTGTAGAAGCTAAGCAACTCTTTGGTTTGTGCTGTGTTAAGAGATGGCCAGAAGATTCTTATGTGTTACAGTACTTTAAGCTACATGATGGGGGGAAATTATCAAAATTGGAAGTTTCAAATTGTCTGAAAAATGGGAAATGTTCATTTTTTGTTCATTAAAAGAAATATCATGATATTCCAACTGAAAGTGTCCTTTTTACACAAAAATGTAACAGCACGTCACGTTTCAGATTAAAGTTTAAGAAAGGAGAGGAGAAAAAATATTTAACATATAAAATGAAAAGCATATCATAGAAACAATTTTCCTGTTTCAATTAAAAATAATTCAATTTGTTCACATTGAACATACATTACTTTGACATGCAGATCAGAAAAATGGATGGAATATCATGTGATGTAACATTTGATTGGGTAAACAAATGTTTAAGTAGATTTCAGCATGAGGAGCTCTCCCTTTAAAAGTACAGGTAGTCCTCAGTTAATGAAGTTAACTGTCGCTAAGAAACATGGTTGTAAAGGGTGACATCATGTGACTATGCTATTTAGTGAAGGAGCACTTCCAGTTTGTGTCATTAAGCACAAAATTATATGGCCACTTGCAACCTCCTATGGGCTTTCCATTTGACTTTGCTTGTCAGAAGCCAGCACGGAAGGTAGCAAAAGGTGATCCTGTGTTCACAGGACACTGAAAATGTTGTAACTGTGAGCCAGTCACAAAGTACCCAGACTGCAATCACATGACCGCGATCATGCTGCAACGGCTAGAACCTTGAGGAGAAATCATAAGTAGTCATAAGTAGTATTCATTGCTAAATGAATAGTTAAGCGAGGGTCACCTATATTTCTGTACTAATGACGCACATCTTATGGCATTGTTCAGCACTTGCTTAGAAAGCCTATCTTTCATTACCATTATCTTGATTCAATGATAGTTGAACTACGCTAGAAAACAGAGTAAGTCACTAATTGCGGTATCTTTGAAGAGCTGGTCTCTGCAAATACAACAACGCTGCAGTGAGGAGACAGAGGGAGATGCTGACTAGTTCATATATTGAAATCTACATGTAAACATTTCACTACATCAGAAACATAAAGCCTTTAATAATACCCTTTCTTGGAAGAGACATAGGGAGTCTATGGCTCCTATCTTTCTTCATCTTTGGCCATGATGGCCAGAAGCTGTAGTTCATCAATATGTCAAAGGCCATTGGTTTGTCACTATATTTTAAAGATGTTATAGTTTTCTAAAAATAAAAAACTACTGCCATGTTAAAGGGAGATTGCAAAAGTGGGAGAATTTCTTCAACATCATTTCTTCGATATCATTTACTTCTTTACCTTACCCTTACACTCAATTGAGAGATTCACCTGGAAAAGATAACCAAGGGGTTATCTTCCCCCAAGGGGAAAAAGAATGAGAGGAAAGAGGCTGAGCAGCTCATTTTAAAACTGCATCTTCGTTAGGAAAAGAAAATGGTAACACATTGCTCTAGCCTCACTCTTTATGTGGCTTATACACATGGTACAATAAAAAAACCCCTATCCTAACATACACATGAAGTTCTACCCCACTAAGTGAAGTCCAATTAGGGAACTCTATCCTGCCACAAACTCCAGGTAAAGCTTGCAGGCTACAAAATTGGCCCCAAATGTGCGGTGATTTAAAAAAGTGGAGATTAATTCAAATGTCTTTATTGGATCAATTTCCACATAATTATGGTTTTCCTAATGTCAAGCTTGTCAAGAAAATCATTTCAATTTCCTATATGCTATCGCAGTTTTACATTGTACATGGCTTACAAGTGCTTAATGAATTTTAGGTCAAAAACATCCATTTCATTACATGTTATTTATATGTTATTTATATATTCAAATTTCATCTCAAAGCTTTAACTTTTCAATACAAGACCATCACCAATTTTTTTTTTAAAAAAACTGCTTTTCTTTGGGTTTCCCCTTACTACACAAGTTCCTGCTGCCATCAACTGATATAATTTACAGATAGCAACAGAAACCAAATGTTCTTTTGCATATACATAATTGCACTGATTTATTTATTTCAAACAATTATACAGCGACCTTTCTTATAACCAACAATAGGCAGCTCCCATTTTCGAGCTGAAGATGAGTTTTAAGAAGCAAAACAAACTTTCAGCAACATAACCCTAACCTTTTAAATCAGGGGTGTCCAACCTTGGCAAATTTAAGACTTGTGGATTTAAAACTCCCAGAATTCCCCAAACATCCATGCTTGCCAAGGTTAGATACCCCTGTTCTAAATAGGTCTTGGCCTATTGGAATGTAGTCTTGGCAAAGTACAGTGTGACTGTCAAACCAATAGTTGCACACCCCTGAAGTATAGCAATGTTTGCTCTTTAAAAAAAAAGCTTTTAAAGTGTTCTTTTAACCAGATTTTTTATTCCACTAAGTATTATAAAATTTTATTTACGGTAATGCCTTTCAAAAAGTCTTCAAGCATTAATATTAACAAAATGAGATTCATATATTTAGTGGTACTGTTGAGCTCTTGATTTACAACTAGATAGATACAGATATAGTTAGAGATATAGAGATATATATTGTGTATACACACACACACACACACACACACTCAAAAAGCAGAATGAAAATGTTACTATTTCTTAGTCTTTTTCTTCAGTTTGCATAATATTTCTAACCCCCAAAAGGAATACTGTGGTGAGTGTGTATATATGACAGACAAACTGACTATTAGATGATAATTCTAGTTTTTATATGGGCTTCTTAAAAGGGGAACATATATAGAACTGGTGCCCTGTAGATACTGTAGAAACAGTAGATAATGCCATAGGCTTTCAAGAAATAATTAAAATGTCAGATGGAATAATTTAATTTTTATTCTGATATCTTAAAAAGATTTATTTGTAATGTATGTGTTCGTATTCGTAATCTACATGGACATGGTATCTACGATTAGACATATGTAGGAGCCTACTAAATAGGGTTTTTGTATGATGCAATAATTGGTGTTATTATAAGTCAACATACAATCACGTTTACTTCCCCAAAATAAAACTTTAAAATGAATGTCTTAAGATCCATATATTCTTCCATAAAATGTCTATAGGATTCTAGTTCATATTCATCCCTTCACTAAGCCATAGCTAAGATATACTGTATAGCTATGTTGAGATATATATATATATATATATAAGAAGACTTATAGGAAGTAGAAATTATAAAATTATCAAAAACAATATAAAAACAGAAATCACATTAAGACAAAGGAAATGAAGTTATCTTTTATCCCCTTCTAAAAGAAAAAAGAAAAACAGCAAGAGTGTTTCAAAAAAGGAACATGTTTGAAGGGCATAGCAGCATAATCAAAAAGACTCTGCTATTAATTACAACATATCTGGTGTCAAAGGCTGGAATAACAAAAAACTGTGTCCCAGGGACTTTAAAAGGAGAAGTCTTATACTGGATAATTTATGTGCCAATATCTTGAACTATTTTATACTTTAAAGGTCAATATTTTTAATAGTGCTTGGACACAAATTGGTAAGCAACACATTTATTTTAAAACTTGCAAGTTGCATTTCTTCTCATTTCTATTACATGATTCTGAAGATAAAAACTGAATCTTGTGAAATATTTTCATGAAAATGTAATGGTCAGAGCAGTAATCTTCGAGCAACACCTTCTGAACTGACCCAGAAAACAGGAATTCAATTATGGTACCACTAGTTCTAATCTTAGACAATCATTTATTTTTAAAAAACAAAAAGGAGATGGTATCAAAGTCTCTGAAAAATTAAATGCTCAGCAAAGATTATCCAGAAAGCTGACCAAGCTTCCTTCATTTTCAATATGTAGAAATCCTAGATTTAAGTTTTCATTCAAATATCTTGCCCTAATCACAGACTGTCACTAATCAGCAACTGTTAAATCCTAATTCAATTTATGATTTGTTTTGTTGTGGACTCAATACCACATAAGATACAGACAGTCCTCAAATAGAGACCGCAAAAATTCACTGTTAAGCAGTATAGTCATCAAGTGAGGCATCGGGTGACCACACCCATTTTTACATTTTAGCTGCAGTTGTTAAACAAATTACTCATAGTCATAAAGTGAGACATCACACAAGTATGACTTGTGACCTCCTGTAGCTTCTCCATTGACTTTGCTTGTTGGAAGCCACCTGGGAAGGTCATAAATAAAGGGGATTCCATAACTGCAGGACTCGGCAACTATCATAAGTGCAAGCTGGCTGTCTAGCATCCAGTCACAATCACAAGACCGTGGGAATGCTGCAATAATCACAAGTGCTAGCATCAGTCATCTTTTTCTATTGTAACTTGGAATGATTACTAAATGAAAGTTCATTAACCAAGGCAGTACATTTCAAATGTAGGCCTCTTCTATTACACACAAGAATTTATAAAAACTTTTAAAAATATGTTTGGTAAACTATTAAATCCTGAAGGACTATCAACAGTGAAAAACCCAAGTTTCAAAATCCTTAAATATATGTCTATATAAGATTGAGTACATGTAAGACAATTCTTTTAAAACTATCAGATTTGTTTACCTACTGTCAGCCCTTCTGGGTAAGCCAGAGAGGTAACACAACTAAATGAGCCGATTCTGCCTTATTTTAACAGAATTGTGCAAATCTGAAACTACAAATCAATGTAGGAAATGGTTAATTCACTGTGGTGTTGTAATTCAAAGGGGACATTTTGATTATCAGTGTTCAGCACCAAAACGTTGAGCAGCCTTCTCATTATCAAAGGGACCAAGGCCAATTTCCATATAAATAATACATCAACTTTTTTTGTGTCCACTTTTATTGCGATCTGAAAAAAATGTGAATATTTCTTAAATCTTAAAAAAGATTAAAATATCAGGCAAAGGTTCATTTTTCCCTTAAAAAACAAAGAGACAACTATGCCAAAAGTCTTCTTGCCTCTTTCATTAACCAATGTATAGTAAAATGCAATATGAGTATGCTAGACTGACTCATCCTTTCCCTCCAACAGTTAGTGCAACTCAATTTTACACTTTTTAAAATTGAGTGATTCAGGAATAATTACAGAATTAAGATTAGATTGCAAGTAGTCTTCAACTTATTTATTTATTTGTATCCCGCCTTTATTGGACTCTTTCTTCTCTGGAATCCACCTGTTTGACTAGTGTCCTTCTCCACCCCAGAGGACACAATACTAGCAAAACTAGCCTTTCAGAATTTATTGATGTCTTTATTGCTAGTATTTTTGCCAGATTTGAGGCCTATTCCACCAGCGTGTGGGAGGATTTCTTGTCCATGCACAAAAGGGAGGGGAACCTCAGCACACTGGAAGAACAGATCTCAAAACCTCCATTTCCTCCTTTGGCAACCTTCCCTGCTGGTTTCCTTAGAAGCCAGCAGAAAATATAGCAAATGCAATAACATGATCGCAGGGTACTTGGCAACAGTGCGCCAAATGCCCAGAATATGATCATGTGACTGGGGGGGAAGACGCTGCAAGATTTTACAATGCCTAGAAATGCTTCCATGGAAGACTACATATATTACACTTGTCCAGAGTTAACCAAAATGCATAGAGAAGGTTTAACTTGAACAGAAAAGTAGGACATAATCAAATGCATATTTTAATTTACTTACTAGCTTACGGTCTGACTTTCTGGCCTGTCTTTACTGGTGAAAATATCCCAGTAAAGCATGAATTTAATACGGAAATCAAATGCATTGGTATTTAGTCAGGTAAAGCAACCTTAACTTGAAGAAATGACTGAATTATTTTAGGGTTACTATGGGATCTATTATAACTTTTATAATGGCTTCAGTGGTTTTATCTTGCTGAATATCTTGTTTAAATTGTTGAAGCATAATGATGACTGTGGCAGATGGGAATTGTAATTCAATGTATAACAAGAGAAAAACCAAATCCAAATCTAATAGATTGGCCCCCAGTGGAACATCGTGCCACTGGAGGCGAGATCTGCCTCCACCCTCTTGGCCTTTTGAAAAGGTCTCGAAACTTGGCTCTGCCCATTTGCTTGGGGTTCTGATGGAGGTGTTCCACGCTGGAGGTGGCTAGTGGACCAATAAAGAAGATCCCACCTCTGTTCCATTCATATACTGGTTCCTAGTTTTATGCAATCATTAATTTTAATATTTATATATTCTTGTTTTTATTGTGAGCTGCCCAGGGTCACTTTACACTAGTAATAATACTTCTATAAAAAGAACAACTATAATTTTTGCAAACCAAGTAATAGTCAACAGTTTCCTTGTCTACAAAAAAGGCAAATGTGATTTCAGCCTGCATAAAGAGAGTTACATTTTTCAGAATCGGAAGTAATAATTCCACTCTATTCCACTGTATTGGTCAGTCACCATCAAGCCAAATACTGTGTTCTATTTAAAAGCAAGGCAAACTAGGGCAACTTCACAACAGAGATAAGAGGACTGGAAACTAAATCATATGGAGAGTAATAGAAGGGACTGGAAATAATTAGGGTTCAGTAGAGAAAGGATGAGTATGATAACACTCTTCAAATGTATATAATACAAACAACCAATTATTTATCAACATTCACGGCATCCAAAGTTGAATGGGTACACTAGCCGTTGACTATGTCAGTTATGAAGTGGCAATTTTTACTTTATTGTCTTTTAATCTAGGAAAAAGGATTCTCTCTACTAGACCATCTAATGCATTTCTATAACTTGCAATTTATTCATCAGAATTACTTTATACCTTTAGCAATATCGCAGAGTGTGCAGTAAAGCATTTTCCCAGAAAATACACTTTGCAATAATATTGCAAATTATATTTTCATTTTTTAAAAAAACATTAGTTGGTCTGCATCTTTGTCTTCAGTTTCATTATTGGGAAATAGTATGATTTAAAAGTTAGGATTAGTTTTGTATTTATCAAATTATTTCAGGTATAAATTCAGATAGATACAATTTCTGTATTTTATTAATTAGTTTTTTTCTTTTTCATACATCTTTTTAAGCCTCATTATAATCCTTTGTTATACAATAATAGATCCAGTTTGCAGGCTCTGAATAAACTATATTACAGTCTGTAATTGGTTGCTTCTGGGCACCCACCATGTTTAACACTTCAGCAGAGTTTGAATGCTAATCTGTTATTCCTTCTTACTGTTTATGTCTATCCACGCTTCCTTAAGAAGTACTGGTAGACCTGAACTTACAATCATCGGTCCAACAACCATTCAAAGTTATGGTAGCAGTGAACAAATGATAGTTATAGCGAGTCCCCAATGTTATGACCGTTATAGCATCCCCGTAGTCACATGATCAATCAAAACTTGACAACCTGCTCACACTGACAACTATAGGGGCACTTCAACTCCTCCATCACCTGTCTCTTCCCAACTTTGCGCTTTGTACCACCCTGTGCTTCAGTGGACCTGACAGGCCCTCAATGGGCCTTGCTGCTCGGCACTCACTAGGCAAGCTCGAAAAAAGCAGGAAGACAAAACTAGGCCCCAGCTGCATCACCATGAAGGAAGGATCTGGATAGAAGGTGAGGAAGTGACAAGTATGGAAGTTTGTGAGGGAGACACAGCAAGGCTTCGGGAGGGTGTGTAAGGGCATAGGGAAAACAGGGCAAAGCTCGGGGGGGAGGTGCATGGCTAGACTTGGAAAAGTGTGTGGGACTGCACAAAGTCTAAAGGAGGCACAAGCCCTGGGGAGGGATGCAAGGATGCACAAAAATGTGAGGGAGGCATGAATGAAGCTTCAGGAGGGGTATGTGTGTGTGAGGGAGGCGCAGTGAGGCTTGAGTAAGGTGCATAAGGGTATGAAGGAGGTAAGGCAAAGTTCAAGAAGGATGCAAAAGGGTGCACAAAGGTGCAAAGGAGGTGTGGCAAGGTTCAGGAAGAGTGTGTAGGAATGCAAGAATTGTAGGAAAGGGTGGCAAAGCTTGGGGAGAGTGAGAAATTTGCATAAGTGGCCAGTGTGGTGCAACTGCAGAGAGGCTGAGAGTGCGTGGGGGTGGGAGACATCTACACCCGTGATTGATAACTTTTCCAGCCAACTTCCCCGGTGACTTTCTGAGGAAGCCAACCAAGCCAGGAAGGTCATAAATGGCAATAATGTAACCAGAGGGCATTATGACCAGTCAGGCGAGCCATTTGCCAAATACCCAAATCACAATCACATTACCATGTGGGGACTGCTGAAACAGCCAGACAAGTCATAACCAGCATTTGTTCAGCACCATCATAACTTCAAACAATCACTGATGATATTGGTCAATAAGTCTCAAATTACCTTACTGGATTGTTAATTACTCCTTCAAGCATTGTGTAATCATTCTTTCAATCAACCCGCACTCTATAAGATCTACAATCCTTTACATTTTAATATATTCCAAATATGAGAACTATATACATGTGCTTTTTTAAAAGTGATAGACAGGCATTATTACATTTAGAAATTAGAGAAGAATCATAAGCCCTAGACTCTTTTTTCATGGTCAGTAATATCAAGAAAGCAGAAGTAATGGTGGCTCACAGTGAATTTTACTTTGAAGTAGAGAGCAGGACAAAGACAATGTCAAGACAATTGTACTGCAGCAGTCAATAAGTCATGGATAATTGGCTATCCAGCATTATTGGTATAGAGCAGTGATGGTGAACCTTTTAGAGACCGAGGGCCCAAACTGCAACCCAAAACCCACTTATGTATCGTCAGGTGCCAGGTGGGCGTGGCCCATTGGGTGGGTGTGGCCAACTGGGTGGATGTGGCTGCAGTGGTAACGGCAGACTGGGTGGGACTAAAAAGTTCAATCAATCAATTCCAACTTTGCATGATCTTTTTTTTCCCCGAGAAAAGTTGAAATTGATTGATTGATTGAACCTTTTTTTTTGCACACGACAGCGGAGGCCTAAAGCAAAAAGGTTTTATAAAACCCAGCTGAAGGCCTAGGACTGGGGCGAGGGTGCGGATGCCCACAGAGAGGGCTCTGCATGCCACCTGTGGCACGCGTGCCATAGGTTCGCCACCATGGGTATAGGGTACTCAATTTAAGAAAATATCAAAATGGCATAGTTGAAGTTTGATTAATCCTATCTGCAAATAAATTCAGTCACCCATTATACTGCAAATGCAAACATATCACTGTTTGTCATGATTCTGAGTATTTGTATACAGTATTTTGTGTATACCAAAAACTTATCAAAATACGAAAAGAGAGAGACATGGCTTCCTCCTGATATGATCGAATTCTATCAAGTATTTACTAAAGGCCTTTGGCACAGCATTCCAGTTATCAGTCTTTTTTAGAATTTAGAGGTTATTATTAAGCAGCATTGGGACAGGCTGTCAGGACCCGCTTCAAGCTCACATCTTAAGAAAGCAGAAATCTTGGAACCAATTTCTTCCAAGCAGGAACTTTTATTAAGATTAGGACATAGCAGGCATAATGAGCAGGATCTGAGATTTCCCGTGCAACGCAGTAGATTATAGTGTCCCCAAGCAGGACCCCACCCCATAGATCATCCCCCCCAATGTGGGATAGCCAATCCCCAAGTGTTATGTCCGTTGTGGGAACTAAGGAGATAATATCGGCCCGTCTCCAGCTCACGCCTACTGCTTCAATGACTCCATCCAGCAACCCCATTCTCTGTCGTCCCCTTCTTCTATTGCCCTCAATCTTTCCCAGCATTAGGCTCTTCTCCAGTGAGTCCTTCCTTCTCATTAGGTGGCCAAAGTATTTGAGTTTCAACTTCAGGATCTGGCCTTCTAAAGAGCAGTCAGGGTTGATCTCCTCTAGGACTGACCGGTTTGATTGCCTTGCAGTCTTCTCCAGAACCACAGTTATAAGGCCTCAATTCTTTGGTGCTCAGCCTTTTTTATGGTCCAACTTTCACTGCCATACATTGCAACTGGGAAGACGATAGCCTTGACACTTTTGTTGACAGGGTGATATCTCTGCTTTTTAGTGTGCTGTCTAGATTTGCCATGGCTTTCCTCCCAAGGAGCAAGCGTCTTTTAATTTCTTGGCTACAGTCCCCATCTGCAGTGATCTTGGAGCCCAGGAAAATAAAATCTGTCACTACCTCCATTTCTTCCCCATCTAATTTGCCAGGAATTGAGAGGGCCGGATGTCATGATCTTGGTTTTCTTAATGTTAAGTTTCAACCCAGGTTTTGCACTCTCCTTCTTCACCCACAACAAGAGGCTCTTTAGTTCCTCTTCACTTTCTGCCATTAGAGTGGTATCATCTGCATATCTTAGGTTGTTGATATTTCTTCCAGCAATCTTAATTCCAACTTTTGATTCATCAAGCCCTGCCTTTCTCATGATGTGCTCTGCATATAAGTTAAATAGGCAGGGTGACAGTATACAGCCTTGCCGGACTCCTTTCCCAATTTTGAACCAATCAGTGGTTCCGTGTCCAGTTCTCACTGTTGCTTCTTGGCCCACATATAGGTTTCTCAAGAGACAAATAAGATGGTCTGGTACTCCCATCTCTTGAAGAACTTGCCACAGTTTGTTATGATCCACACAATCAAAGGCTTTAGCATAGTCAATGAAGCAGAAGTAGATGTTTTTCTGGAACTCTCTAGCTTTCTCCATGATCCAGCGTATATTGGCAATTTGATCTCTAGTTCCTCTGTCTCTTCGAAATCCTGCCTGTACTTCTGGTAGTTCTCGATCCACATACTGTTGGAGTCTAGCTTGTAGGATTTTACTAGCATGAGAAATGAGTGCAATGGTGCAATAGTTTGAACATTCTTTGGCACTGCCTTTCTTTGGAATTGGAATGTAAACTGATCTTTTCCAATCCTGTGGCCACTCTTGAGTTTTCCAAATTTGCTGGCAAATTGAGTGTAGCACTTTTACTGCATCGTCTTTTAAGATTTTGAATAGCTCAGCTGGAATACTGTCACCTCCACTAGCTTTGTTGTTGCTCAGCTTTTCTAAGGCCCACTTCACTTCACATTCTAGGATGTCTGGCTCGAGGTCAGTGACCACCTCATTGTGATTATCAGGGACATTAAGCTCATTCTTGTACAGTTCTTCTGTGTAATTTTGCCACCTCTTCTAAATCTCTTCTGCCTCTGTTAGGTCCCTGCCATTTTGGTCCTTTATCATGCCCATTTTTGCATTAAATGTTCCCTTCAACTCTCCAATTTTCTTTTCTCTGTCCATAGTTCTTCAGGCATTTTGTCTATCAGATCTAATTCCTTAAATCTATTTGTCACCTCTACTGTATATTCGTCAGGGATATGATTTAGTTCATACCTGAGTGGCCTAGTACTTTTCCCTACTTTCTTCAGTTTAAGTCTAAACTTTGCAATGAGAAGCTCATGGTCTGAGCCACAGTCAGCTCCTGGTCTTGTTTTTACTGACTGTATAGAGCTTCTCCATCTTTGGCTGCAGAACAAATAGTCAATCTGATTTCTGTGTTGACCGTCTGGTGATGTCCATGTGTAGAGCCATCTCTTGGGTTGTTGGAAAAGAGTGTTTGCTATGACCATCGTATTCTCTTGACAAAATTCTATCAGCCTGTGCCCTGCTTCATTTTGTACTCCGAGGCCAAACTTGCCTGTTATTCCAGTTATCTTTTGGCTTCCTACTTTAGCATTCCAATCCCCCATGATGATAAGGACATCATTTTTGGGTGTTAGTTCTATAAGGTGCTGTAGGGCTTCATAGAACCGGTCAATTTCATCCTCTTCAGCACCGGTGGTTGGGGCATAGACCTGGACTACTGTAATTTGAATGGTTTGCCTTGGATTCGAACTGAGATCATTCTGTCATTTTGAGGATTGTATCCCAGTATTGCTTTTCCTATTCTTTTATTGACTATGAAGGCTACTCCATTTCTTCTGAGGGATTCTTGCCCGCAGTAGTATACCTGATGGTCATCTGAATTAAATCCACCCATTCCTGTCCATTTTAGTTCGCTGATACCTAAGATGTCAATGTTCAGTCTTGTCATCTCTTGTTTGACCACGTCCAGCTTGCCTTTGATTCATGGATCTTACATTCCAGGTTCCTATGGAGAAAAAATCTTTACAGCATCGGACTTTCCTTTCACCACCAGACACATCCACAGCTGAGCATCCTTTCGGCTTTGGCCCAGTCACTTCATTCTTTCTGGCGCTACTAGTACTAGCCCTCTGCTCTTCCCCAGTAGCATATTGGACGCCTTCCGACCTCAGGGGCTCATCTTCCAGCGTCATATCGTTTTGCCTTTTGGTATTGTCCATAGGGTTTTCATGGCAAAGATACTGGAGTGGGTTGCCATTTCCTTCTCCAGTGGATCACGTTTTGTCAGAACTCTCTGCTATGACCTGTCCGTCTTGGGTGGCCCTGCACGGCATAGCTCATAGCTTCATTGAATTACGCAAGCCCCTTCGTCACGACAAGGCAGTAATCCATGAAGGAAACAGGATACAGACCAAATAAACAAAATAAGGGATTACATTGATGACAGGGGAGGAAGTGAAAGCAATAGCCCTGCAGGCACATCCCCCCTTCCCCCTTGGAAGCATGACAAAACCCCAGGAGAGGTGGAATGAAATAGAAATGAAATGAAATAAAATAGGAATGGGTTTTGACACAGCCATAAGTCCAAAGCTGAATGAAATTAAGATGGAAGTCAAACTTTTAAGGAAAGAAATGGAATGCACATAGCTGTAATGGGATGTTCGTAATGATGTACAAGCTGACCAGAATTGAATCGTGATTAGGAACACATTTTTCCATCTGCTCTTTCTGCAGATTGGTACCTTCTTTTTGTAACTGATTAAAACACATCTGCTTTAAGGAAATGGAAAATGTACTAAATGTAACTGTTTTGCATGAAATTCTATGACTGCCACAGTAAATTAAAAATATTTTCCCAGTTATCTCAACATTGTCCTACTTTTAACAAACATCTGATTTCACAGATGAAGAGGTTATTACTTGATTTGTGACTGACAAATTCCATGTGTAATTTTCATTGTGCAACAGGTCACACAACCAAGTGCTATGATAAGTGCTAGAAAACATTTGAAGTAATTGTACTACTACTACTAGCAGCAGTAGTAGTAGAGTTCTAGAAAGTTAGCAAAATCTTTCTTTTCCAGCAGTTTCTCCCAATTTGATATCGGAAAAGTCTTTTGAAAATACCATTGATCATACAATGAGTGGACCGAAAGTTCTCACTTTAGGCACAAAGGCCAGGCCTCCAGTTATCTTATTTCAGACCTACTATGCAGACCTAGCTCTCTCTAGAGAAAATTCTAATGCTGAGAAAGGTGAAAGAAAAGAGAGGAGGACGACCAGAAGCAAAGATACAGAGACAATAGGTGCATGTGTCGAGCCCCACGGGCCTGACATTCAACGAGGGGCCCCTCCCGCAGAGCTGACCGGTGGCTCCAACGGCAGCTCCAACGGCCCGGCGGTCGCTGATGCCCATGGGCGGCCCACCACCTCTTACTGGGCCCAGGACGGACGTCGACCTCTGCGCCCACCTCAGGAAGCCGCACCGACACAGAGGGAGCCTGCCATCATTGCCGCACCTGCGCGGAATGCCGCACTGATGCAGGGGGAGCCTGCTGCCATTGCTGCGCCTGTTCAGCTGACTGTTCAGCTGGCAAGGGGCCCGGAGCAGCCGGAGCGGTTCTTTCCACCAACGGCCCGACTGCCCTTAGCTGCTGGCATGCGGGTGTCGATTTGGGAGCCCCTTCCTTGCCACCGGATGGATGTCCTGGGCAGAGGGAGGGGCCATGCCGCCGGACGGACAGTGGAGAGGCACACGCAAGCCAGGCATCTGCGTGGTGGGCTGCTGGGGCCTTCTGGCTGGGTTGGGGTGAGGGGGCAATAACGGGCTGTGAGGGGGTCGGGGCCATGGGGGACGCGGTTGCCAGCGGGGAACAGCTGGCAAGGGGGAAGGGCTTCCAAGGGAAAGAACAGGATGGGGGAAATGTACCTGGAAGGCCGAGGGAGAGGGCATGTTGACAGGCGTCGGGCAGCGGGATCAAAGAAAGGGGTGGGTGGGGAGGAACGGGATACTTGTAGGGGAGGCGGGCGGATGCTGGTTACTGGGCGTGGTGGTGATGGGCGTGGTGGTTTAATGGGCGTGGTGATCATTACTGTACCGGATGGCTATATAGGCAGCATTGGGTGCAATGAGCAGCCAACGCTGACTTTTCTCCTGCTTTGGTTTGCTGTGTTGCGAAATAAACTGCATTTCCTTTGTGGGTCGTCTCTCGTTCCTGCTGCTTGAACCGTTGTTCTACCCACTCCAGGATGAGCCTTTGACAGCAAGATTGAAAGACGTGAAGGACCATGGAGAAAACCTCTATGGTTGCTAAGAATCAAGACCAACTTGATGAATATAAAATTCAATGAAATTTATAATTTACATGTGCTTTTACTTCACTATTCATTTTTGGGACATTTTAGATGTTTTAAATTAAAACCACTTACGTAAGCAGAAATATACTGCTCAAAAAAATAAAGGGAACAGAAAATAAGACATCCTACTATTAAATACAGTACGTTGTGTTGTTTAAGTGTTCCCTTTATTTTTTTGAGCAGTATATATGCACAACAATTTGTTAAAAAATCTACTGAAATGTTTTTCTTTAATCAGAAATGCCTACTCATGGTAAAGTACTGCAATTAGGTGGATGTCAAGGTTAGCTATGAACCTTTTCAGTACAAACACTGCATTGGTGTAAAGCAGAAGTGTCTTGTAAAAATCAATTTGCAATTCCACATCTTCTTCATGCCATAATTTCTATCCACTCAACATGACTTTGAGCAAGCAGAAGAACTGAACTATTGCTATAATATTCAACCTTCACTTGAAATTTATCTTGAGGGCAGAAAATAATTGGATGTTGCACCTATTAACTCAGTTTCATTCTGCTAATTATCCTACAGTAATAATCTTGGTTTTCCCCCTCATCACTGTATTTGGAGATGGATTAATGAATGCACTGGTGAAATTATTTTGAGAGCTATCAAATAATACACTAAATCAAACTTCTGTGAGCATACCTACTTCAGTTAGCACCAAGGACAACTTTGATATTGAATGTTTCTAATGAATTTAGAAGTAACTGAAATGCTCTATCTCTACCTCAGTTTCTTATTTAAGCCTCAAATTAGCCTTTTCTAATATATTCTTTATTCTCAATTTTCTTTCGTGGGCTATGCTTATTAGTTGATGAACTTGCACAAATTACAGACCACAATTCGATTCTTATTTATTTCAAAAAGTAAAACAATCTGTATGGATTAAATATATTTTTGTTATACCACAAAGCGCGGGATGTGAGGGGAGGACATATGCACTATGAAATTAATATACTTCTGTAACAAAGTTAATTATATAATATTTGAATAGCACCAGAAAAGGCCAGTTAAACATACACAGAAAAAAAATGGATAGGAAGAAATCCAAAATGACAAGAACAGAATTGGAAAACAGAATTGGAAAACAGAAGAAACAATTCAAGGCACAAAATGAATTAAGAGGAACCAACTCAAGTGAATGCCTTGTGACACATAATAATTGTAGGAATGTTATTAAAATTAAGAACAAAAAAGATCTATAAATAGAACATAATATCCTGTTCTCCAATTTTGAATTAATGAGATTTCTCCAATTAACAAGAATGTAAAAGCCATCCATTTCACTTATCTACTATCATATTAGACACAAATGGATAAGCAGATTGATAAAGGATTTTTTTTTACATTTCATATCCCACAATGCATTATGTGATTAATTTTTAAAAGAAATTAATTCAAGTGTCAATAGCATAATCTTACTTCTAACCATCAAAAACTCAGATTTCAGGATATAGTATATCAATACCGTATCAGTATAGTATTACAGTTCCATCTGGTATAAAATCTGATACTATTTATTTGAGATCAGCTGTTTCCAATGATTTGATGACAATGGGCAGCTGCAGGAAACTTTTTGGGAATGTAAGTTGAAAAAAATATAATTTGTATATGTTTTGTGCTTTGCTACAAGTTTGTGTAATTGGTACATGTATGGTTATCTCTATTTAGGGCAAAAACATAGTAAAAATAAGCATATATTGAATATTTAGGGGACATTACCTTTTCAAAAGATTTGATAATTTTATGTGTTAGATGTTCAAACAGAGAAAAAGTTGCATAGAGCAGCAAATTCATCTACCTAATTTATTATCTACTATTATCAGATTGGTAGCTGCTCTCTAGAGTTTCCAACTCTGTCTGGGGGAAGACAAAGATTCAGTCAGAACTTTCTAACACCACTACTGAGTATCTTGTTTTCCTTTGATCTTGGAAACAAGAGAGGCTGTGGCATCTATAGGGTGTGTTTTCTGTAATGGAAACAAGAAAAAAATGGCCAGGATTGGTAGATCACCTTACTAGCACAAGGTGCTGAAGGTATATACGGTCACTATACCATTGCTAAAACAACAAATCTAATAGTGACCTAAGACTTTTGCACATTACTGTACACCCATTGTTTCTCAAAATGTAATGTTGTTTGCATTATTTCAATTTTATACTAGTAATAACCTCAAAGCTGCAAATTTGTTCTTGGAATGGCAGATTTTGTGTGAGGCTGTAGAGAGCCATGGAGATAACAGGCAGTGGTGGCTACATAAATAAAAGCCTATTTTAAGCCTGGGCTACATTTCAAGCATGAGTAAGAAGCATTGACTCCTCCCTAACTCATTACAATATAGGAAGGAGGAGGGGAAGAACTCAGGTTTTCAGTCCTTCAAAGTAGACCAGGTGAAAAATAAATTTCATAACTATATTGTTACAGGCCATAGGAACAGAATCAGAATGCCTGAGTTCTCTCCTCACTCCCTCTTACAAATTACAATTTCTGGTAGTTCTGATGACAGAATAGCTTGTCAAGATAAGATAGACTTGACCATAGAATATTAGGCAATGCATTTTTTTTCAATTTGTAAACTTGTGAAAAGGCACTCCCAAGACCAAACAATATATCTGTCCTTTTTAAAGGAGTGCAACCCATACTAGCAATCCCTATAATCAGGAGTAACCTACAAGAGTCAACCCCAGTTTACTATATAGGCAGGTCCGCTATTAGAATTATGGCTATCTCAGCTTTATAATATAACTCTAATTTCACTAACTAGTGATCAATGAAAATTGTAAGCTTTAATAATTGAAGCCATATGACAAACATGGTAGTTTAGCACCTAAAAGTAGAATGATTAAATGAATCAAAAGTAAATGTTATAATAATTTTTCATCATTTCAAACCACTTCAAATTATTAAAGATTGAATGTCTCAGCCTGAATTTATTTAAATGTAAGTTACATAGCATTAACTCATTATGTTTATCAGCTTACATTCCTGTAACTGTTCATGAAAGGCAAATTACAATTTAAAATGCATACAGTGGGTGTCAACCTCACTGTGATAGTCTAATTAATCATTACAGTCCAAGACTAAATTTTTAATGCAGAAACTTAGGTTAAAAGACTTTAGCACAGAAAATGCTTTTGAAGCAACAAAGAATAAAGAGATTTTTCAACTTTTAAAACAGTTTTCAAACTAGGACACAAAATGAAATGCCATTATTACCTATCTGATGATCCTACAAAAGACTAAAATGTTTTGCAAACACAATTTGATGATCATGGTATTTTGACTGATATTATTGCCAGTATCTCAATTTATTCCCAGTCTATCCACTACATTAGGGCTTTTCAACCCATGGTATGCGTACCACTGGTGGTACATCGGCACCTGGCAGGTGGTACGTGTATGGCAGGTTGAAAAGCACTGCAAAAAAAGTGTAAAAGTGTAGGCCTGTGGGAGAGTCACCTGGAGCTGCAGTGTTGCCAGAGTTCTGCTGAGCGCCCAGGATCAGCTCAGGGCTCCAGCTGATTAGCTCACACTCAGGCTGACTGGCACTTGGGTCTGCTTGCTTTATCCTGCAAAGTGGGGCTCATCCGGCGCTCCTGCCTGGTGTCATGCTGGCAGCCCCGGCGGGATCAGAAAGGGTCAATCTTGGCGGATTCCAAAGGAGGTAGCTGCAGGGGGGAAGGGGAAGCAGGATCCAGCCCCGGCAGGATCAGGAAGGCTCTGAAGGCTGTAGCTGCAGTGGGGAGGGGGAAGCAGGATCCAACCCCGTTGGGATCAGGAAGGCTCAACAGGAGGTAGTTCTAAAATCGATGGACTGCTGCTGGGGAGGAGAATCAAAAAAGGGCAAAACAAGCGTAGTCCATCATGATTTTCCTCGGGTTTTCCTGTCCCTTCCTGGGCTATTAAAATCACATTGGCAAGGTCTGTACCAAACATCTGGCTGCAAACTACTCAACTGGACTTTAGCCTAGCCCTAGCCCCTTGTGCAATCCTAAGCCACTTTCTGGAGGTAAGAGGATGTAGTAACAGGAGAGAGCTACAAAATTGATTCTTTATTTATTGTTGCCTTTAGTAGCAATAACTACGTTCTTTGATGACTTTGCTAGCAACTTGCAAGCTGTGAACTTTCCTTTCCCTCTTGGAAAAAAATTCAGAAATGCTAGATTTATTTTTCCTGCTAATTACAGTATACTTTGTGGGTTTTTTAAGGAGTTGTGAGAAAAAAGATGTGTCTGAAAATTAAAGGATGTACGGATTGAGTTGTGGGACAGGAAAGGGAACTACATGAACTTATGCACTTCCAGTTGCTGACAGATGCGCCACTAATAATTCTGACTTGACATCTGCATGCTCTCTGGGCCCAAAGATTATCTTCATTCTTCATAGGCTGGTATTGCGAATTAACAAAGTTTTTCTGGGTTCTGATTTTAAGGTGAGTATCCTGAGCTACACAGGCCTTTGATCATCTTCTTAAATACATAATAATAAAATAATGAGAACTAAAGGCTCAGAGGGAAGGCAGATTAGAAAGAACAAGACCTTTTGGGGTCTTCAATTCCCTTCCTGTTAAGAGTTCCTTAATAAGGTTTGTTATTCCTTCCTAACATCAATAAAGGTGGTTTTTCCAGAAAATATGTGAAGAGCTGTAATTAGCGCTTAGCTGCTAGCAGTTTGGGAGGCGAGGAGTTTGTGGGGCATTGAGTTGTACCCACATCGACTTAGCTGGTGTGACTTGTTCCGTTCCAACCCAGCTGTCTTGAGTCAGCTGTGTCCAGTGAGTGGTGTCGAGCAGGCCACGCCCACCTGCAAGGCGACTGGTGGTACTTGAATATTGCCATATCCTAACAAGTGGTACAATCTCTGAAAAGGTTGAAAATCCCTGCACTACATAATAGGGCCTTAGTCTTCTGGGAAAAGCTACTTAGAACATTAATGGAAATAGATTTTTTTAAATTTATTTATAATGCAATCAGAAGACTGGAGGCAACAAAAAATAGGTAATGCAACTATATATAGAGATGCTTGAACCAAGTTTTCTTCTATTATGAATGAGGACAAGGCATTGTTTGAGCACTATTTAATGCCTCTATCATGTACAGCTATTCAAAATCTTAAAAGACGATGCAGTAAAAGTGCTACACTCAATTTGCCAGCAAATTTGGAAAACTCAACAATGGCCACAGGATTGGAAAAGATCAGTTTACATTCCAATTCCAAAGAAAGGCAGTACCAAAGAATGTTCAAACTATCGCACCATTGCACTCATTTCACATGCTAGAAAAGTTATGCTTAAAATCCTACAAGCTAGACTCCAGCAGTATGTGGATCAAGAACTACCAGAAGTACAGGGAGGATTTCGAAGAGACAGAGGAAGTAGAAATCAAATTGCCAACATACGCTGGATCATGGAGAAAGCTAGGGAGTTCCAGAAAAACATCTACTTCTGCTTCATTGATTATGCTAAAGCATTTAATTGTGTGGATCACAACAAACTGTGGCAAGTTCTTAAAGAAATGGGAGTACCAGACCATCTTAAATGTCTCTTGAGAAACCTATATGTGGGCCAAGAAGCAACAGTGAGAACTGGACACGGAACCACTGATTGGTTCAAAATTGGGAAAGGAGTCCAGCAAGGCTGTATACTGTCACCCTGCCTATTTAACTTATATGCAGAGCACATCATGAGAAAGGCAGGGCTAGATGAATCAAAAGGTGGAATTAAGATTGCAAGGAGAAATATCAACAACCTAAGATATGCAGATGATACCACACTAATGGCAGAAACTGAAGAGGAACTAAAGAGCCTTTTGTTGCGGGTGAAGGAGGAGAGTGCAAAAGTTGGCTTGAAACTTAACATTAAGAAAACCAAGATCATGGCATCTGGCCCTCTCAATTCCTGGCAAATAGATGGGGAAGAAATGGAGGCAATGAAAGATTTTATTTTCCTGGGCTCCAAGATCACTGCAGATGGGGACTGCAGCCAAGAAATTAAAAGACGTTTGCTCCTGGGGAGGAAAGCCATGGCAAAACTAGACAACACACTAAAAAGCAGAGACTTCACCCTGTCAACAAAAGTGCGTATAGTCAAGGCTATGGTCTTCCCAGTTGCAATGTATGGCAGTGAAAGTTGGACCATAAGAAAGGCTGAGCGCAAAAGAATTGAGGCCTTTGAACTATGGTGCTGGAGAAGACTCCTGTGAGTCCCTTGGACTGAAAGACGTTCAAACCAGTCAGTCATAGAGGAGATCAACCCTGACTGCTCTTTAGAAGACCAGATCCTGAAGTTGAAACTCAAATACTTTGACCACCTAATGAGAAGGAAGGACTCACTGGAGAAGAGCCTAATGCTGGGAAAGATTGAGGGCAAGAGAAGAAGGGGATGACAGAGAATGAGGTGGCTGGATGGAGTCTCTGAAGCAGTAGGCGTGAGCCTAAATGGACTCCAGAAAATGGTATAGGACAGGAAGGCCTGGAGGAACGTTGTCCATGGGGTCGCGATGTGTCAGACACGATTTCGCGGCCAACAGCAACAACAAATCATGTACAGAAATAAACTTTTTGCAGAATAGTAAATTTCATCTTTATTTCACCATTCATTTATTCAAGTTTTTAAAGTATAATTGACAATATTCATAAGTATAAATATAACCATCAAAGTCAAGATGTCTACATTCTACTCAAAATCTGGACAGGTTCACAATACTTGCATTAGTGATAAAAAGTGAAGTAGGACATTTCATATACATGTGCATGCGGATTTTGTCTTTTTGAGTTCTATGAAGATAATTTTTTGACCGTTTTGACTGAATTAAGTATATGTTAACACAGCTTTGATGCTTCGTCACTCAAGTTAACAAGAAATAGTTTTATCTCTTTTCCTTGCATAGAAGACTTGATTTGCATCTCTCTGTGGAATGTGCCTGTGTTGGTTAGATCAGTGTTTCCAACTGAGCATTTTTGTGATGGGAGGCGTTCAGATCCCAGAATTCCCCGGCAATATGGCCTCTGCTAAAAATTTTGAAAAATGAACTCCACCCATCTCAAAGTTGTCCAAAGTTGCCCAGATTGGGACATACTGGTTTAGACTGATATTCTCAGGATTTTCATCACTTCCTCATTCTCTTGTAATCATGATATGTACAATTTTGATTCTCAGGTGCCTCCTCTCACCAAGTAATTTTAAGTAACTTAGGCTTCCCTATTCAAATGCTATTTCTTAAATAAAACACATTATTTTCTTGTATGTAAACATCACTCTCAATGGTTTTTTTATAAAAGTTAAATTGTAACATTACTGTTCCTTCATTTCTCCACGTTATTTCTCCTGTAGAAAACTCTCTCCTATCCAATAGTCACACTACAATAGCAAAATACTATGTCCCCTTTCCCCAACTACATGCTCTCCAGATATCTGAGACTGTACTTTCCAAAATTTACATACAGCTTCTGGAGGGCATCAACTTAAGAGGGCATCCCACGTTTTGCTCCTGAGGCATTAAGATTGTTTAGAAGGAGTAGGAGGGATACTTTGAACTCAAATCCCTCTTATATACCTTCCAGAAATGTGTTTATCAAAACAATTGACAAGACAACCCAGGTGTTTTATAGACACTAAGCAGTTTCTCCTATTATTAGTTTGCTGCCAGCAATGTTCTTTCCACCTCCCATTGCCTTTTAGATGAAGTGAACACAGAATAGGGTTGTTGTTTTTTTGGTCCTTTTATTTTTGGCAGCAATGGGAGACAAAATTTCAAAGAGCAATCTGAAGAAATAAAAGCAATTCTGTAATCTTGAAATTACCATTATTTTGCACTCCATTGCCTCAAGTGGCAAAAACTGTGTGAACCCTGTGGTCTCTTCTTTTATGAAAGATGTTTCATTAGGGACATGCAATATGAAATGTCAGTCTCTCCATTCATCAAATTCAACGTTCTACTCCCATATATATATATTTCTAGCCACTTCTCTCATACAGTACAGACATGTATTTGCAGGCAATTAGGAATAGATAAAATAATTGGAAATGATGTATTTCATTTTGAACCTTTTAATGAAATTTGCAGATGTAACAACATAAACAGCTCAAAGAAAACATATTGGGAAGGGCAGGAAACTGCCAAAAGTCTAGTGGCAGAAAAATGTATAGTAATAAAAGAAAACAAAACACCAAGCAATGTATCACCATAATCTGGACTTTGTGATTTCTTGCAAACATAATGTTTTGTTTTGAAGAGAGTAGCAAAAACTATTTACTTTTGCCATAAGAGATTAATAGGTAATTTCTAAGAAACTGCAATCTTTACTTGTGCTATACTATGCTCGATGTGCTACATCTGCATCCCCCAAATGTTAGTAACAACGTTCCATAAAATAAGTTTGCACAAAACTAATTTCAGAAATTATATGCCAAAATGGAACACAATTGCTAAACACATTGAAAAAGTCTGCCTCTTTGCTAACAATGGAAGGAGGATTACAACTCAACTTAATAGCATTAAGATGCCAATGGTGAATCATTTTCAACACAGATTTCAATCTCATGTCAGATAGTTTTAATAAGCTTTGTTCCACATCCTACTTCATTGAAAGTTAATGAAAGAAACATTTAAATCTGTTTCCCATGCTAATCTTTGACCAGGTGATTCTCTGTAATCACTGCAGCTTTTGTAAAGTATGACAGTTGTAACTTAGAAAACAAATCTTCATATTTAGTAACCAATCATATAGTCTACTGTTTAGCAAATTCAAGAGGTTAAAGTAATACTATTTGCAATGTATTTATCCATGTGAAGTGAGGTCTGAATTGTAATACTTCTGGTTTGTAATGTACATTCTGCCCTTCATCTCAAAAATGAAGAGGAAATAACTTCAAATGATCTAGAGAAATTGGGGGAATATAATTGTGCAAAAAATACACGCTCAACATTTCTAGCTTTGAGATAGGGGCTAAACATGGATTTGTCATATAGAGTGTCACTACCCTGAATAATATGGCAAATCAGTGGAAGTGTTGAATGGGAATTTCCAATGGGAACCAAGAAACAATACATTCAGTCTGTGTCATATCTGCCTCAGCATGAACCTCTAAGTAAGAATGATTCTTAACTCCATTTATTGAGACAGGTATAGGCTTATTAGAAGTCAAGTGAATTACAGTAATGCGTAGCTAGAACGGAAAATCATGTACAAAATCTCCAAGTCTAACTTTTCACTCCCTTAGTCACCTCTCATTACTGGGCCTCCATGTCCAATCAAATTCAAACAAGATTTTTTTTTCAGAACGGTCACTTCAGGCCCAGGTTTGCTATGCAGCTGCATTCTGTTCCCAGCCGGTTCTCCTAGAAGCCTATCTCAGAGAGATACTGTGAACTTTTGTTTCCCTCGAAGCATCCCCCACTCCTATCCAGCCCCACCTTACGTTCATGGCAGCTAATACTGATTGATTGCAAAGCGCAAGCATAAGGTGGCAGCTGTCTGATTAAAAGCATTATATTATGAATATGACTTCACCAGATATAGCTGAAAAGCTAGGATTTCCAAGATCTCCCTCACCCATTTCCCTTTTTATTTTTACTTCACAGTAAAAAGTTTTCATACTTTTTTCCAGAAAAGATTGCCAAGCTCTGACTTGAATTGCAAGCAATGGGAAGCAGCACCGCAAGCAAGATCTATGTTAAAAGCATCATCTTGATAGAAGCAAGACATAACTTATACAAAGATAGTTATACCAATCTTTTTAAAAGACTACAGTTTCCAGTACTCACTGGAATGAAGTTTTGAAAGAAGTATCCCAAAGTTTTTGGAGACTCAAAAATCTAGGATAAAAGCCCCCAAATTGCTAAAGCTTATTCTGTATATATCATGGAATTGTTCAACAAAAAAGTTCTGATTCCAATGTAGCATGGAACTTGGGAAATACTATAAAATTTGAGTTTGGAATGACATAATACATCAGTTGGAATAGAAATTCAACTTTCATGTTACCAACTTTCAACTCCTCTCCCCATTTACAAATGCTTTCTGATATGTACTGAGAGACTGTAGTCACAATGACAAAAAGTGGCAACCTTGTGTGTTATGTCTTCTCCTGACTCCAAATACATATACCGTATTGGAACACTGCTTTATGCAGAGAGAAGGGAGGGAAAGAATGCTGTCTAAAAACAATCCAAAATGTATTTGATATTTTTTCCATAGCCTATTTTATATAAAACAGTAAGTAAGGCTAGTCCAATCTATATTAGTTTTTAAATATCTACAGTAAATAAAGCAGAAGCAAGTTTAGTGGTGCTGCAATGCTGACTTATATTTAATATCTACCTATATGCATAAAACAGTCTTAGTCTGAATACAAATAAGCTAA
Organism: Vipera ursinii; assembly: GCF_947247035.1. NCBI lineage: Eukaryota > Metazoa > Chordata > Lepidosauria > Squamata > Viperidae > Vipera > Vipera ursinii. Next base: position 177,215,640 of record NC_139512.1, on the reverse strand, counting down.
TTTTGCAGACAAGAATGGCAATAGAAATATTATAGAATGGTATAGAAATATTATTAAATTAAATTAAATTAAATATGCATGTGCACACACGCACACACACACGCACACACACACACACTTTTATTTAATTATGCAGTTAGAAGCTCATGGTATTATGTTCACTTTAAATTTAGATAAAATCACCAACTCTTAGGCATCCCATGACTTTGTAGATAATACATCATTAAATAAAGGTTTCATATACTGTATTAAAATGTCTCAGAACCTTCTAAAGTAACCAGAAAAAAAACCCTATCCATTTCAGGTATGCCATGTTAAAAGAGATGTAATAATGTTCAAAATGTCTTGATCTGGGTTAATAAAAGCTGTTTCATATAGATTAGAAAGGGAAGTCAAGTCAGCCTAAAGAAAAAAATGAATTGCTCTAAAATCTGGATTAGGGAAAATATATAACATATAATACAACAATTAAGATACCTCAAATATCTCCCAGTTTTAATTTGAACATTTCCTTGTTTTTTCTTAATAAAAGACAATGCATGAACCTCTAATTACCAAATTTATAAGATGGATCAGAGACCTGAATCTGGCCTATTATACATGGCCCTGACATTCTACTCACTCATGAACCAACCCTACCTTTTGCTCCCTATTAATTTCTGACAAAAAATTAAAATCTATTCTCTTCATTGAAATAAATAATAGTGCATATTTTTATGTCTTTAGCAAGGAAAATCTTCTACCCTTTAAAGGCAGAATACAATACAGAACTGAATACAGTTCTCAGCCTAAAAAAATGACAGTTTTCTTTTCAATTTTCTCTACCAGTGATTGCCGATCTTTAAAAAAAGCTGTTAGAAAGATACAAAACAGTAAGTAAGGCTAGTCCAATCTATATTATTTTTAAATATCTACAGTAAATAAAGCAGAAGCAAGTTTAGTGGTGCTGCAATGCTGACATATTTAATATCTACCTATATGCATAAAACAGTCTTAGTCTGAATACAAACTAAACTTACACTACTCTGACTCCATCTGATACACCCTGAGAGATTCTAGGGAGTGTCTTTACTAAATCACTTCCACTTCCTAACCCTAACCCTAACCCTAACCCCCCTCCCCCATTCCTTGGACTGTGCTCCTTCCATCCTGGGAACCTGCTGCATTACTGTAGCCCATCACATTCTCTTTCTCTTTTTAGCCAATTACATCTCATATTTTTTCTTACATTTTTTTCCAAAAGGAGGAAAATATCCACTGTTCCAAAATTATACCAAAAGTATAATAATTATATTATTTTACTTTTAATATAATAAATGAAAAATTAGAATAAAATCAGAATAAGGGATAAAAAATCATTCTTACAATTTCGAGGCAAACAGTTATTTGCCAAATCTCATTGACTATTTTTAGGTTGTTTGCTTTTAAGTCCAAGGAATTTATAGACTAGAAAATGACTTACTTATAGATAATTTCCCTACCAATTAACTGCATTGGTTTTGCTATAGGGCAGATAGCCAGTAGCTACTTATTTTTTTCTTCCAAATTCTTTCCATCTTTTTACTCATTTAATGGCAAAGGATGGGACAGATATTTTCACTGGACAAAAAGTACCCCAAATTTACTTCTTTCAGATTTCAAGTTTTATCTACTAAGAAACAAAATATAATATGCTGAGGACTAATCCATGAAATTTCTATCCCTTGTGTATTAAAGTGTAAATAGCTAGAAATATGGCATTTTAATCTACAGGAGATTTACCACTGCAAAAACTACCACCTCCAAATACTACAAGCTTTTTTTATGGCTCACACCCTCTACACTGAATAACAGATGAAAGTTGACTTAATTTTCCCTTTGAAAAATTATTCTCTTTCACACATTTCAACCCAATTAGAGACAAGGCAGATTAGTGTGAAAAAGGCAGTTAATTTTAGAAAATGTATGCATAAAAATCAAATGTGTTTAATTATTTAAATATTTTTAGTATGTGACAGATTTATTTTAAACATGTAATGAAATCATTCTTTACAAAATGAAATAAGAACACTAGATTAAACTGTGTAGAGCTCTCTAAATGTTTTTATTTGTACTTCCATTCAATGAGTATGTTAATAAACAACCAAAACTGCTGAATCTGAACCATTCAGATTTTTCACAAGAGGCAATGAATGTTCTGCCATGTATGTGATATTAAATATCAAACTATGTTTTTCTATACTCATACTTAATATTTATAATCCCTGTTATTAAAAAAACTTTCCTAAAAATTTAAATGCCTTGTTATGGTTTTTAGTATAAATCATTTTGCCAGTATGTATTGTTTTCACCTGAGAAATGAAACAAGGCTTTCAGACACCTGAACAAGCAGCACCCAAAAACAAAAATAAAAACAATGGTGTACAAACTTAGAAACAGAGAGTCAAAGTCAAAGTGAAAACAACAGTGTTTTTGAAGACTGGTTCATTACATCTGCCAAATTTATAGCAGAGGCAAGATTTGATCCAGGAATATTCTTGTATACAGGATCAATTCTGAAGACCAGGAATTTGTTACATTAAAAGTGGTATTGTGCAATTCTCAGCTATACCATAGAGAAGAGCAATACTGACCAGTCCTCCATATATACTCTAAATCAGACATGTCAAACACAAGGCCCGGGGGCCAGATCCGGCCCACGAAGTGGTTTCATGTGGCCCGCGAAGCCATCCTGGAAACAGTGAGGGAACGGCCCCCACTGCCTTGGCCCTGGCCCAGAGACCCTCAGATCTGTCCCATTCCTGCCCAGGCCCCCATAGGCACCCTTGATGCGAATGATGTAGAGCTGGCCACGCCCACCCAGTAGGCCATATGCACTTAGGCCACGCCCACCCTGGCCATACCCACCCGGCCCCCTGAGGGCAACCGCAATGCTGATGCGGCCCTCAATGAAATTGAGTTTGACACCCCTGCTCTAAATGATACAAAGACAGGATAGTGTGTTCTAAGTAATTTCTTATGCTTTCTTAGAATTTCTATACAGTTTTTCTAAGTATTATTATGGTTACAACCAAATGATTATATGTGGGAGTGAAGTATTCAACCATGTGTTAAATGCTAAAAAGAAATGCTATTTAGGAGGTGGGGACAGAATGGAAAAGGAAAAAAAAAGTTTTAAAAAAAGAGCAATAAGGCACAGAAAGCAGAGAAAATAAATACTTGATAGCCTACGGTAGATTTTGTCAATAAACTGAAATGACCTCAAGACAATATACTGCACCATTGATGCATCAGAAAAAGATGGTCCAAAAACAAGGGGGGGAAAGCTAAAGGGAAAGGAAATATAGATATATTTGGTTAGAGAAACAACTAATAATACATTGTAAAAGGTGCAGTATATACGAAACTAAAGGTGAATGAAAAACAGAAGCTGAAAGATACTTGCCTAATCTTTTTGATCATGGATGTTTCCTGTTTTTTCCCTCAAAGAATTACAAAATGTAGGAATATTTTGTTGTTTTGCTCATCACCTCCAAAGCCCTCCCCATTCTTATTACCTCAAACAGCTGTTAGCAAGCTCTTCTCAAAAATCTCAACAGTTAATTAGCAACAAGACACAGTAAACATGTACAGCATGCCACATTTAATTATATTATAATTTTCTTAAGTTAGAAACAGCACATTATTCAAAATTGTGTCATTTTTTCCTTTCTTAGAAAAAGAAATTTTAGCCTTCCAGTTAAAATTGCCACAAGTTTCCCTGACAACCCCAAGACTGTTGAATTGTTTGAACAACCCATTTCACCTTCACAGAATGAAAGATGTAGAAAGCTAATAGTTGTAATTTTTGAGGGGGGAAAAATCCTCTACGTTGTTTGGCAGTATGATAATTGGAAGCAGGTAATGCCTACGCTTGTTTTTACTTCAGGCTTGCAACTTTCTATGGTAGAGAAACTATAGAAAGTATACACTAGTTTAAGATAATCTATAAGATTACTGCAGAACATTCACATTATCAAAATATATGTTTCAGAAAAAAATACATTTTATCTCCCATAAAAATCACAAATGAACCACTAGCCTGATATATATCCTCATATTCCTCAGGTATTTTCTAATTACTGAACAATCAAATAATCTTCCCAACTCCCAGAATTTCCTATGGCCATTGCTGAAATTAATGGGAGTGGAAAGGTTGAAAAATCTGATACAAAAGACCAGATACTACACAATTGTTTTTGCCGAGCATACAGTACCATGAAACAATGATTAAAACATTGTAAATAGAACCCAGAGTTCAATCTGTTAAACTGAGAAGTCCAAAACCAGTCCAAGTATTTCTTCTACCACCCCCAAACCTACCAATTCAGGAGAATATGTTATATGGATATATTTTTCTAAGCTGCTCCCTGGAAGAGAAGGAAGAAAAAAGCTGTCTTTCTCCAATTATCTTTCCTACTACTCAAATCCTATGATTCAGCTCTTTTTTTTAACTTTGTGAAGGAGGACAAAAAATTCTTTTGTATAAATATTTTTTCTAAACCATGCTCAGTAGGAAAATTAAGAACCAATCATTAAAAGTAATGAATTCATTTAGAACAAGTGGACTATTTCAACTTTCATATTTTTTCCATAGAGAAGAGATAATATATGGAACAGACACAAATAAAAGGCACAAATTTGTTTGCTATTATTAATCAGTTTAGGGGCAAATGAAATTTCTATGAAAATACTGTACTGTCTGGAGGATGCATACATTGTCTCAAATTGTGGATCAATTAAACCTTTTATAAAATATTTAATGAAGAAAGACATGTATTCACGCAGAACAATGCCATTATCTTTGTGAAATCATAGAATTAAATCTATACATCTAAAATCAATGCTTAGTTCCATGAGCTTCTCAAATTTCAAAATCATAAGGTCACGCAAGATTTTTTCCCCCCTACTGAATACTTAATACATGCTAACAATAGATAGCAGGTATTTTTTCAACAATTTTTGCCAAGTTCAACAAAACAAAAGTGAGACTGTAATATAAATGTTTAATGCATTCATTATATGACTAATATTAGTCATATAAGCATCTATTACACATACGAATTTAGCATGAGATTATTATATCCAAATCATATCTTAATTTAACCAGACACTTTCTCTTTAAAAATTAAGAAATTATTCTCCATCAACCTTATCTTTGTCTTCCACAACATCTGCTAAGATGTCATCTGGATCCAGGATTCCGCCATCTGTGTATTCCAGATGGTGAACATTCACCCAATGTGAAGGATTCTGCAAATGAAACATAAGTATATGTTCTCATTAATCACTATTTGAGCACACTTCTGTCTACAATATGAAGGTTTTATATTATATTTTTAGTTATATTTTTTCACACAGTATACCATTATATCTAATATCAAATTCTAAAAAATATAATTGCTGAACACACACTGAAAAGCAAAGTACGTAAATGAAAATTTAGTATCAGAAAAACAAATCCAAGCAATGTTACATCACTGCAGGATTTGTTGTGCAAGAGCCAGTAAAAGAACAATGCAAGGCTTTTATATATGTATATAAAAAAACAGTAAAAACCCTGTGTAAGACACCTTGAAAACTATGAATTTGTCTGTCTTATCCTAATTTAGAAGAGCATTAGTGAACATAATAATTAATTGAAATATTAAAGTGTCACTCTTTAACCATTTCTGATAAACCAGCCATAAGGTTCATATGTAACACTAAATCAATCCATATGGGTCCTCAGAAATTCTGCATTCTCACTTTGTTACTAAAACAGCCATTTGTTACATAAAACTTCGATTCCTTGATAAACCTCTACAACAGGGCTCTTCTGAGGAAGCTACCTCTTACTTGATCTACTTGAATGTACCTCTTCTATTTGTATGATACCTGGATCCATGTTAAAAGGTAAAACATAATGTTCAGCTACTTGGTCTGGGTTAACAGACTCACCTGTACTGAACTTAATCACAACTCAAGTCTAAATATTATAGGGTACTAGGGTTTATTTTAACTGATGCTAAATTATATCCTATAGTCCCACGATATCACAAGAATATCCAATGTCTCAAAAAAAAACCATTTGCCTCTTGCTTCCACCAATGTTAACTTTTTAACATATGAAAAAGTTGCTGAAGAACATTTCTTATAGCACAAGAGCATTTTTTGAAGAAAGTATCAAGACAATACCAACTTTATTATAAAAAATGGAATGTTAGGGTACAAGGACTTACTCACTGTATAAAGAAATTAGGCAAGTTTTTATTAGGCAGCAAACAGAAGCTGTGTTTTATAAAAATTAACAAATGTTACCTGCTGCAAACCTATATCATTTGGTTCCATTAAATATAAACCATTACCCACCCCACAGAGTTGTTTTTTTGGGAATAACAGGACAGTACTTTGGTATACTAGATGAGGTTCAAAAGCATTCAAGGAGGGTTAGAATTCACCCTCTTCTGCCACATAGGGATAATAATAATAAGTTGGAAGGGACCTTGGAGGTCATCTAGTCCAACCCCCTGCTCAGGCAGGAAACCCTATACCATTTCAGGCAAATGGCTGTCCAGTCTCTTCTTAAAAACTTCCAGTGTTGGAGCATTCACCACTTCTGGAGGCAGGTTGTTCCACTGGTTAATTGTTCTAACTGTCAGGAAGTTCCTCCTTAGTTCTAGGTTGCTTCTCTCCTTGACTAGTTTCCATCCGTTGCTTCTTGTCCTGCTTTCAGGTGCTTTGGAGAATAGCTTGACTCCCTCTTCTTTGTGGCAGCCCCTGAGATATTGGAACACTGCTATCATGCCCCCCTCCTTCTTCTCTTCATTAAACTACACATACCCAATTCCAGCAACTGTTCCCTCTATGTTTTAGCCTCCAGTCCCCCAATCATCTCTGTTGCTCTTCTCTGTACCCTTTCTAGAGTCTCGACATCTTTTTTACATCGTGGTGACCAAAACTGGATGCAGTATTCCAGGTGTGGCCTTACCAAGGCACTGTAAAGTGGTATTAGTACTTCACGTGATCTTGATTCTATCCCTCTGTTAATGCAATTTTAGACTAAGTCCCTATTTGACTCCTTCACCTGGCTTGACCAGTCTCTCTTCTATATATTTTGTTATTTAAAGTTCACAATCCACTCTGAGGAATTTATCAACTCTGTCCAACCATTACTGTTTCTCTTCCCCTTCTCTTGTCTCATTCATTCTTCTGTAATATATTTGTCTTGGTAGTGCAGTGGTCAGAATGCAGTGTTGCAGGCTAACTCTACCCATGGCCTGGAGTTTAATCCTGACTGGCTCAAGGTTGATTCAGCCTTCCATCATTTTGTAGTTGTTAAAATGAGGACTAAGATTGTTGGGTGCAATATGCTAAAGTTGTAAACTGCTCAGAGAGTACTGTAAAGGACTATAGGGTGGTATATAAGTCTAAGTGCTATTGCTATTGCCTTGCAAGCTGATCTTCATACATTCTGTCTATATGACAAAATCTCAGTATACATTATTATAGTGTTCACTGACTTTTGAATCAGATCATCAATCTCTTGTTTTATCACACATATTTCATACGTTCCCAGTTTCTATTGCTGCCAATTTATTTTTGTACCCTCTCAATTTCATATAACAGAGTGAGAAGAAGCACACTGTTGCACAAAGACATTTTAATTTCTTTTGATATTCATTCCTCACAGCAAGCCACATGCCTCTTAACCCTTTCTAATAGCATTTGCACATTTTAAAATTTATAAACATTCAATATCTAAATATGGTGAACTGATTTATATAAATATATAAACATATTAACATTCAACCAAGGTACACAAATTCATTCTCACATTCATATATTTCTCAGTAACCTTCTGAAGAAGAGTGTCTGTTGCACATTCTGCTGACCAGCATAAAGCCAAATTGCACTTCATAAATTTTGCTCAGTCGCCTCCTGTACCTTCCTAATCAGAATTCTGTCAAACATCTTTCTAGGCACACTTTACAAACTAACCCATCAGTAATTTGTGGAACAGCTTGCCTCCAGAAATCGTGGGCACTCCATCACTGGAGTGCCAGCAGGCTCAGGAATTCTGGGAGTTGAAGTCCATGAGTCATAAGAGCTGAGGTTGCCTGCCCCTGGACTAGACAGTTACTTGTCTCAGATGGTAAAGGTTCTCCTGCTCTAGCAGGGGGGCTGCACTAGAAGACCTCCAATGTTCCTTCCAGCGCTATTCTATTCTATTCTATTCTATTCTATTCTATTCTATTCTATTCTATTCTATTCTCTGCATTCACTCTTACTACATTTTCCCCTACAAAGGGTAACAATAGCATTCTTTCAATTGTCAGACACAGATGTTACCTTCATAATAATTTTCTGAATTTCCTCTCCTTCCCACCCATCTCTTCACATCATCTAAAAAAAACCATTTTCCCCTGGATTACATTCATGCCAAATATTACATAATTTTAGCCTAAATTTGTCTCTGGTTCCTTCATCACCATCAGTTACAGAAGCATAACATGCAATTATCACCAATACGTAGACTCCTACATTTACATGTACTCACAACGTAAATGACACTAATTCATACTTTCTGATAAATATTTTAGAGTCTTAATTTATATTTGTCAATTCTATTCCATATGATCAAATCACCTTCATTTAAATATGTCTGTCTCACACTCAATGTTTTTTTTCCATTCAACACTTGTCCTTTATTATTTAGTAAATATTAGTAAATATTTAGTAAATATTTAGAGTCATGGTGGCGCAATAGTTAGAATGCAGTATTGCAGGCTAATTCTGTCAACTGCCCCCAGTTTGATCCTGACCTGCTCAAGGTTGACTCAGCCTTTTATCTTTCCAAATCAGTAAAACGAGGACCCAGATTGCTAGGGGCAATGTGCTGACTCTGTAAACCACTTTAGAGGGATGTACAGCACTAAGAAGCAATATATAAATCTAAGTGCTAAGTGCTATTGCTGTGTTCCAAGTTGTAATCTTTCGTATGCCAGACTTCAACCAAATGATGACAGATGTTTGTCTGAAATAGTTTAGGGCAGGAGTATCAAGCCTGATTGCAATGTGGGCTGCATTGTGACATAGTGGGATGTTTTTTGCCCTTGTGGAGCCGGGTTGAGCATGGCATGCACGGGCTGCATCTGGCCCACAGGTCACGTGTTTGACATGCCTGCTAAAGGGTTTCCTGCCTGAGCAGGGGGTTGGACTAGAAGACCTCCAAGGTCCCTTCCAACTCTGTTATTCTGTTTAGGAAAAGTTTAAATAGAAGTATGGGGAACCATCTCTTCATCAGCATATAACGGCATCTAACAATAAGAACTGAATGACAACAAGCAATACTGATGATAGAAAAAAGTCTCATAGAGGCTGTAGATATCATGCAATCATAATAATTATATAATTATAACTGGGCTAGGCATGGTTCTATGGTGTAATTTGAGTGGCCAATAATTAAACTTTATTAAGCTTGGAACAATATTTTACTTAAGTATTAAAAAACTAATTATTGATACTGCAAAAATGTGTATGCACACTATTTTGCACATAAAAAGATATAACAGATTCGGAAAATCAGTAGGGGAAGGGAGAAAGAGGCAAGCTCTGTGAAGATTAGTAGAGTTATGACTATAAGATCAAGACTGAGCAGGCTGATGGGAAAGCAAATTTGTTTTTATTTCTGTTATTTTCATATTAAATTACATTTTCATTATTTTTTGTTAGAAGGCAAACCATTTCACCTTATTTTAGTTAAAATGTACATCATTTTGTACTTTATTTTTAATTTTAATTATGAAATTGGTTTTTCATAGAATAAAAAGGGAGTGGATTCAGTCGGAAATGGAGAGTCATGAGGATGATGTCAAAAAACAACAACCTTGCCCTAGATAAATGACAAAGAGAAGGAAGGATGAAAGATATACTTCAGTTCAATGAAGGCCAGAGAACAAACATCTAAAATTCCAAAACAGCCATGAAAGTTCTGTGACATTACTACTCAAATTGTAATATATATTGCAGATTGAAATATATATTAACCCACCTTGTCAACCACTGCAAGAAACAATAAAAAGCATGGATCAAGTCATAGAGGAATTTTTTTAACTGTGACTTACATTTCTGGTTGCAATTCTTGATAACTATGTTTACAAGAGAATTTATAGCAGGTTCACCCATTTTTAAAAAAATATTGGCATTGAGAATCCCAGGTTTGTACACAAGAATTACATTCAAATTAGAGAGATGTAAGAAAAGAACTACATTAGAGGACGGAAACAGATTGATTGTCTGAAGGTATCGTTTTAAATTAATTTCATTATTGCCCAAATTGGAGTTTTAAATAAGTGTACTTTGGGTCTATAATCAATAAAATAAAAAGAAGCTCTCATACAATTAGTACTGTAGAATCAGAACCAAACAGATCAAAGACTAAAACAATTTCTTCAAAGCCAATTCACTGCAAAATCTTCTATGAATACAAGAGCTATCTTTAAATTTACATATATTATGTAAATTTTAATATATTATAAAATAACATATTGACAGATATTAGCTTACCATTACAATATCTTAACTCACAAAATTAAGAATTTATTACATCTGCTGCCACACGCTTAATAAATCTTTATTTGCTTATAGTACAATAATTGAATAACTAATTGCTAATCTCAAGTAGGTTACTTCAATCAATTAAAATGTACTGCTCAAGGTCAGATTCTACATAACATAACCTTCATAGGTTTCAGTTTACCTATTATTTTTATACTATATTTTAGAGAAAGCCATAACTTTTTATGTACTTATATGCTGTATTTTGTTCTCATACATATTTTTATCCTTATTTTTACTTGGGAGAAGTCTTTGCTTCCCAAACACAAGAATACTTTTATAACAAATCTTTTAACTAATAAAAAGTTAATTAAAGATAAGATATATTATTTTTATTTATTTTCCCAAAAGTGTATTATCTCAGGATTATGGACCAAATCAATTCAAGGAGCCAAAGAAAAGCAGCTACACAAGGATATTCATGTGGGGATAGTCAAGAACACCTTCTGAATCAACCACACGACTTGCAAGAAATACTGATGCTTTAGCATTTCAAAAAAGATCTTTCAGATGTGCTCTCGTAGAGTATCGTATATAAATATATATATATGTATTTATAATGTATGTATGTATGTATGTATGTATGTATGTATGTATGTATATAAAAAGGGACGCGGTGGCTCAGTGGGTTAGGACGCTGAGCTTGTCGATCAGAAGGTCGGCAGTTTGGTGGGTCGAATCCCGAGTGCCACGTAACAGAGTGAGCGCCTGTTACTCGTCCCAGCTTCTGCCCACCTAGCAGTTCGAAAGCACGTAAAAATGCAAGTAGAAAAATAGGGACCACTACGGTGGGAAGGTAACAGCATTCCGTGCGCCTTTGGCGCATGACCACGGAGACATCCTCGGACAAGCGCTGGCACTTCGGCTTTGAAACGGAGATGAGCACCGGCCCCTAGAGTCGGAAAAGACTAGCACGCATGTGCGGGGGAACCTTTACCTTTACCTTATGTATATAAAACCAATCCCATGGGAGCCCCACAGCCAATGACACAGCCAGCTCTTAAGGGACTTCCACAAGATTAACAGGAATTGAACTAACCTCACTGTAGGGGATAGAATGTTCCAAAGGTGTAAGGGCTGAAATGACTTGCCTCCTAGGACCCACCAAGTGTACTTCCCCAATAGATAGGATCAGCAGCATGCCTTCTCTATCTGATTGGATGAGAAGGACAAATATACTGTAACTGGGTTGAGGCGCTGTTTCCAATAGCAATAGCACTTATATACCACTTCACAGTGCTTTACAGCCCTCTCTAAGCAGTTTACAGAGTCAGCATACTGTCCCCAACAACGTGGGTCCTCATTTTACCAACCTCGGAAGGATGATGAACAGTGGTTTAGCCTGCAGTACTGCAGATAATATGATCCCATGCCAGGGCTTTAAAGTCTTGCAGAGGTTTGTGGAGGAATTTATTTAGCATCTGCTAGACAAATCTGCTCGGATTTTCTCAGAATTGGATGCCGCCAACCAAAACTTCAGATGGACCTTGCAACCAACCAGCAGAAACTGTCCCCAGCTCCTTCTGAAACCCATCTGGGTCCATCAGTTGATCAATCTAATGGGTTGAGGCTTCCTGCAATGGATAGTGGCAGTAGAGAACTCCAAGGTTATCAGGCATGATCTGATCATGACAAGGGATACATCAAAAGTTCCCCCAAATACAGATCCAGTCAAAGCCATTGCTCTGATCTGGTACCTGAACACTGTCCTGTGTCAGGCTCTGGATGAACTGGGATAGTCCAATGGCCATCATGGTAGCCATAAACTACCAAACTGCCTCAGATCACACACCAGACAAGGCAGATTGAAGTCCCCCAAATCTTCACACCAAGTCAAGAAGCTAAGCTTGGAGTCAAGGAGCTAAGCAAGAAGTCAAGGAGCTGTGAGTGAAGGAGGTAAGCACAGAGACTGTTGTATAGCGGGGAGGCTGGTACAACAGCAATAATCCAAAATGATCTCTAGACTTCAAATCAATAAACAAGTTCTCATATCTGGTGATGCAGAACCCCAGAAAGCCATACAATATTCTCAAATGACAATCACCATACCTCCATCCCTGCCCTCAGAAACCCAGGTAGCTGAAAAGACCCCTTTCAGACCCAGCCAGGTCTCAGTAATACATGACTTGCTGGCCCTCTCATCAGTGAATAAATCATTCATGAGGGAGGCCTTGCAGATCAACCTGGCATTTAGTAGCAACAGCCAAAAGCCAGGGTCTCCGAAGCTCTGCTTACAAAGTACCAGAGCTGAGACCAGGGAGATGGAATTCAGAACTGGTATAAGACAACTGTACTGCATCCCGAGTATGGTCCACTCCCTGTTTCCCACTATATGTCCCTATGCCCATCACCACAATAATATTGTAGTCCATCCCTGTCCTGTCCAATGGCAGTCCCAGCCTAAAATCTATCCCACCCTCCCACCCCCATTCCCAAGACTAGGAACCTCCCATTTTCTTTAACCACTCCAGGAGGAGAAGCTGGGCACCCCAAGGCACTAAGCTTTACTAGCTCTCAAGACAGCATCATTTGGCACCCACTCCTACCATCATCTTACCAGAAGGAAGTTTCTCAAGGATCTGTGAGTTCAAAAGTTTTAAATATTTTCCAAAGCCTCACTAAACATTTATGAATTGCAGTATTGTAAGTTCAAAAACACTGATTTTGTTTTTGAACTACAGTCTTTCTTACAACATTTTAGGACTTTTAGGAAAAGTTTAACTTGACAAAAAACAATCTGAGTTATATATACCATGGAGCTATAAAAAAATAAAAACAAATCCAAATTAGAAGATGATTGAAAGAAAAATATCACAGCAAATAGGTTTGCAGATGTCCAGATTTTATTAAAAAATGAAAACAGCTAATCTTAAGATCAACACCTAAAAATACAGATTAGCATTATCTTAGAGTTGTCATCACAAGAAAGAAAACATATCAATATCTGAAGTTGACAAATATGTAAGTTCTGCTTGCGCATCATAACAAACCATGTTCCCATTTGGCTGGGTATGATAACCTAAGAGTTCTGGTTTGTTCTATGAAAATTTCAACAACAAAAATACTTCCTGGTTTCTAGTCTGCACATCATGATGTTCCATTGTTACTTGAGGTGTTTTTTATTCCTGGGTTAACAGAAAACTATGAGAGAACAAGAGCGCCTATACCAGGGGACCTGAGTTTGCTTTCAATTTGTAGCTGAATATTGAGATTGCCTAAGTAAGTCTTGGGTAGTTGTTTTATTTTAGGTTGGGGGATTGGGAGAAAGGCAGAATTTAGAATGTAATAAAATTAATTGCTGTAAACAGCTTGTTTATATCAGGAACAGACAATCCATGGCATAAAAGCTGAAACTTGTCAGTCCTTCCACTCCAAAAAAAATAAAATACTTTTATGTGCAATTACTCAGAAAAATCACACTCGTTGTGTCTGTTACAACTGCATTCCTGAGTCAAAATGGATAATCAGCTAAAGCATTACATAGACCTTTCTTTTGAGTAACTTTTATTCTAATTATGGAAATAGCAACACTGTCTAGATATGACAAAAATTAGGCTGAATTTCTATCTATAGGTACCATATTACACTTTTTAAAAAGGAGAAAGGTTGAGGGCTGGAACTGCGTTTAATTTATCTCAGCACTTCTTAAATGAATATTGAATAGCAACATGAACACACATGCTCCTTGCCTAAGAAATACATCCCATGTTTGTGTATAACATCAAACCATTCCAACATTATTTTATGAGCATATCCTTTATGTAAAGAGTATCGCTTTGGGACATATTATGCAAATGTTTTCCTAATCATATATTTAAAAAGTAGTCAGTTGAAATTAATAAACCCTAAGTAGGAACTATAGTTGCTTATTTAGACATCTCTATTTCTTACCTTGCAATGAAAACTATTCCCAAAAAACAAATTAGTACCAATAATTTTACCTTTCTTAAGGTTGGCACTAAATGTCAAGGTCATTATCACAAAGACAACAAAGCAAAGGAATAGAACAATAAGAGAGCTGAAATATATGAACATTAAAAAAAGGAATGCATCTATGCTAGTAATTCACAACCAGTGGCCCACTTGATAAAACACATCAGCTCTATAGCAACCCAGGAAAGATACAATACACCCTATTTTGCTGATTGCAAATACAAATTAGGTTTTGTAAAGTGCCTAGTTGCTCACAAGACATAAATCAGTGGAACATATTCAACTTGATCAGAGTGTAAAATTACAGGAGTTTCACCAGACTCTGACAAATATATTTTGAGCTTCAGATATAACATAAAAACACAAAAAATGCTAATATAATGCAGTAGTAATAGCCTCGGTTTAAGGTAACATGCATGTGGCCAAAAGTATTGGTAACCATCGACTTTTTCCCCAAAGAAAAGGCATTCTGGAGCAAAACACAATGCCCTGTGTTAGAAAGTCGTCTCAGTCCAGCAAGAGAATGGACCAAAACATGCATCTAAGAAAATCCAAGAATAATAGAAAAGCAGACATTGGATTGTCCTGAAGTGGCCTGCTATGAGGCCTGATCTGGATCCAATAAGAACATTGATGGAAAGCACTAAAATTCAGCTGAGATAAGAACCATCAAATCTAGAAGACTAGGACAAATTGCCAGTTGAGAGGTATAGAAGCCTTACTCAAAACTACAGAAAGCACTTAATTGCTTCAAAAGAACATGCTACAAAAGTTACATTAGGAATAGCAATAATTATGTACATACCATATTCTGGTAAATAATAATGGAAATGAAAATAGCAAGTTATACATCAAAAGCATGAGACCGCTCCATGTTTTATGCAATAAAGAATTTTGGATGCCGTTTACTTATGTGAGTTTCAACTTTTTTACGCCAAATCGGGATTTTTTGTGCAAAAGTGCAGTGCCTATATTTTTGGCAATATCTATCTTTAGCATAAAGAAAAATCATAAATTAATATGAATATGAATCACCAACAAATGACTTTAGTTGGACTAAATAATCTAGGCTAAATACAACTGATTGATTTTGAAGCAAAATAACTTACTGTCTGAACAATAAGCCTTTAAAACAGCCAGTAAACACTGTCCCCTTCAAAGGTGCTTCACTCTTTCACCCATTTCCTAAGTTTTACCCAGCATTTTTTATTAGATGGGTAGATAATAAATAAATTCCTATAAATTCCCTGTCATAGGGAAAGAAGAACTCCATGAAGGCTGAAAAGACAATGTAAGTTGCCTCTCCTAAACTTCAAGCTCCAGGAGCAATAGGTGACATAGCAAATAAAATTTATGTGCTAGCCCGGTAACACAATTATTAAATTACTCTACCCACTTTCATAGAACCATGCTGGAGCTCTGCTTCATCCACACCCGTCTGTTTGGATTCTTAAGTTTCCTTTCCAATTTCAGGGAAGTGTTCTAACTTTTCTTTGGACCAAAGAGTGTAGATAACATTCCTCCTCAGGTATGCTTTCAAAAAACAAAACTGCTTCTTTAAAATGCTGGCTCCCTCTTTGTCTAATGCAGACCGGGGCAAGTCATGGTCCACAGGCCGCTTCTGGCCCTTTTACTGTCCCTGTCTAGCCTCTGGCAGGGGTGGCGGGCTGGACAGCGACAACAGTCCCTGTATCTCATGCGGTCCCTTGGGGAAAATTGATTGCTCACCCTGGTCTAATGGAAGCACACTTGAGGAAACATGAATTCTGATGCAAATATTATTCGATCTAAAAGTTGTTTCTACTTTATTATTTAACAAACTATTGTAATTACTGGCCATCCTTAATGAATACTGCTATATTTGCTTAATACAGTTGCAAGAAAAAGTATGTGAACCCTTTGGGATTACGTGGAGTTTTGCATGAATTGGCCATAAAATGCGCTCTAAACGTCATGTAAGTCACAACAATAGAAAAACACAGTCTGCTTAAAATAATACTACACAAACATTAGCTGTTGTCATGTTTTAATTGAAGATAAGTTGGAAACATTCACAGTGCAGGGTGGAAAAAGTATGTGAACCTTTAGACTTAATAACTGGTTGACCCTCCTTTGGCAGCAATAACCTCAACCAAACATTTCCTGTAGTTGCAGATCAGACCTGCACAACGATCTGGAGTAATTTTGGACCACTCCTCTTCACAAAACTCTTTCAGTTTAGCAATATTCTTGGGATGTCTAGTGTGAATCGCTCTCTTAAGGTCATGCCACAGCATTTCAATGGGTTGAGGTCAGGACTCTGACTGGGCCACTCCAGAAGGCGTATTCTGTTCTGTTGAAGCCACTGTTTTGTTGAATTACTTGTATGCTTTGGGTCATTGTCCTGTTGCATCACCCATCCTCTGCGAAGCTTCAGTTGGCGGACAGATGGTCGTACGTTTTCCTGCAAAATGTCCCAATAAACTCTGAATTCATTTTCCCATCAATGACAACAATCCGTCCAGGCCCTGAGGCAGCAAAGCAGCCCCAAACCATGATGCTCCCTCCACCATGTTTTACAGTGGGGATGAGGTTTTGATGTTGGTGTGCTGTGCTGTGCCTTTTTTTTCTCCACACATAGTGTTGTGTGTTTTTCCCAAACAACTCAATTTTGGTTTCATCTGTCCACAGTATATTTTGCCAGTAGTGCTGTGGAACATCCAGGTGCTCTTTTGCAAACTTCAAACGTGCTGCAATATTTTTTTGGGACAGCAATGGCTTCCTCTGTGGTGTCCTCCCATGTACTCCATTCTTGTTTAATGTTTTCCTTATTGTAGATGTGTCAACAAAAATGTTAGCATGTGCCAGAGATTTCTGTAGGTCTTTAGCTGACACTCTAGGATTCTTCTTTACCTCATTAAGCATTATGCGCTGTGCTCTTGCAGTCATTTTTACAGGACGACCATGCCTAGCGAGAGTAGCAACAGTGCTAAACTTTCTCCATTTGTAGACAGTCTGTCTTACCGTGGACACATGAACATCAAGGCTTTGGGAGATACTTTTGTAACCCTTTCCAGCTTCATGCAAGTCAACAATTCTTGATCGTAGGTCTTCTGAGAGCTCTTTTCTGCGAGGCATGGTTCACATCAGACAGTGCTTCTAGAGACCAGTAAACCCAAAACAGGTGTGTTTTTAAAGGGCAGGACGGCTGTCAGCAACACATCCAATATCATCACACTGATTGGAGTCAAGGTTGGCTCACTCCTGGCTCCAATGAGCTCTTGGAGAAGTCATTAGGCTAGGGGTTCACATACTTTTTTCACCCTGCACTGTGAATGTTTCCATCTTATGTTCAATTAAAACATGACAACAGCTAATGTTTGTGTAGTATTATTTTAAGCAGACTGTGTTTTTCTATTGTTGTGACTTACATGACGTTTAGAGCACATTTTATGGCCAATTCATGCAAAACTCCACGTAATCCCAAAGGGTTCACATACTTTTTCTTGCAACTGTACAGGGAGTGCAGAATTATTAGGCAAGTTGTATTTTTGAGGATTAATTTTATTATTGAACAACAACCATGTTCTCAATGAACCCAAAAAACTCATTAATATCAAAGCTGAATATTTTTGGAAGTAGTTTTTAGTTTGTTTTTAGTTATAGCTATTTTAGGGGGATATCTGTGTGTGCAGGTGACTATTACTGTGCATAATTATTAGGCAACTTAACAAAAAACAAATATATACCCATTTCAATTATTTATTTTTACCAGTGAAACCAATATAACATCTCAACATTCACAAATATACATTTCTGACATTCAAAAACATAACAAAAACAAATCAGTGACCAATATAGCCACCTTTCTTTGCAAGGACACTCAAAAGCCTGCCATCCATGGATTCTGTCAGTGTTTTGATCTGTTCACCATCAACATTGCGTGCAGCAGCAACCACAGCCTCCCAGACACTGTTCAGAGAGGTGTACTGTTTTCCCTCCTTGTAAATCTCACATTTGATGATGGACCACAGGTTCTCAATGGGGTTCAGATCAGGTGAACAAGGAGGCCATGTCATTAGATTTCCTTCTTTTATACCCTTTCTTGCCAGCCACGCTGTGGAGTACTTGGACGCGTGTGATGGAGCATTGTCCTGCATGAAAATCATGTTTTTCTTGAAGGATGCAGACTTCTTCCTGTACCACTGCTTGAAGAAGGTGTCTTCCAGAAACTGGCAGTAGGACTGGGAGTTGAGCTTGACTCCATCCTCAACCCGAAAAGGCCCCACAAGCTCATCTTTGATGATACCAGCCCAAACCAGTACTCCACCTCCACCTTGCTGGCGTCTGAGTCGGACTGGAGCTCTCTGCCCTTTACCAATCCAGCCACGGGCCCATCCATCTGGCCCATCAAGACTCACTCTCATTTCATCAGTCCATAAAACCTTAGAAAAATCAGTCTTGAGATATTTCTTGGCCCAGTCTTGACGTTTCAGCTTGTGTGTCTTGTTCAGTGGTGGTCGTCTTTCAGCCTTTCTTACCTTGGCCATGTCTCTGAGTATTGCACACCTTGTGCTTTTGGGCACTCCAGTGATGTTGCAGCTCTGAAATATGGCCAAACTGGTGGCAAGTGGCATCTTGGCAGCTGCACGCTTGACTTTTCTCAGTTCATGGGAAGTTATTTTGCGCCTTGGTTTCTCCACACGCTTCTTGCGACCCTGTTGACTATTTTGAATGAAACGCTTGATTGTTCGATGATCACGCTTCAGAAGCTTTGCAATTTTAAGAGTGCTGCATCCCTCTGCAAGATATCTCACTATTTTTGACTTTTCTGAGCCTGTCAAGTCCTTCTTTTGACCCATTTTGCCAAAGGAAAGGAAGTTGCCTAATAATTATGCACACCTGATACAGGGTGTTGATGTCATTAGACCACACCCCTTCTCATTACAGAGATGCACATCACCTAATATGCTTAATTGGTAGTAGGCTTTCGAGCCTATACAGCTTGGAGTAAGACAACATGCATAAAGAGGATGATGTGGTCAAAATACTCATTTGCCTAATAATTCTGCACTCCCTGTATATGATTGTGAAAGGATAAGATCTTCATCAGCCAAACACAAAGATACGAAGATAAAGGGGAAAAATGACAAATGGGAGTAGGAAAATTATAAATACTTTCCTCCAAGAAATAGATGGAATAAAAGATAGAACAGATTAATAAATTTGTCCATTCTCTAGACTTCTAAGCTGCACCCAGAAATATAAAGTTGATTTTGCTAGAACCAAAGAAATAAATTATCTGTTTAACTGAATTATGACAATCATCACCCAGTCGTATATTCAGCATTGCACTTGCCTCAAAATATAGTAAGATGATGATGATGATGATGATGATTATAAACTTTTATTCATAAAACATGAAACTCAGTCAACTGAACACTCAAATTGGCTGGCACTAATGGTTGACATGGGTTGTTTATCTTCCTCCAGTGGTATTCTTCATTCTCTGTGTATATGAAGAGGGAGCCTGCACAGAAATTATCTGTTCCAAAACCAATCCAAGCAACAATGTAAAGCCTCAGTCAGACCAGGCATCAGTGCCCCATCATTTATTACTATATTTAAGATAATTATTATATATACACCAACACACCGACACACACACACATACACACATAACCTTTACTATTCCCAGTAGGGCAACCTATTATGTAAACCCATTTAGCTGAACCATTGAAGCAGTCTTTTGTTCTCCAAACACTATCTTTTCAGTAAGAAAGTTTACTGGTACACTGGAAGTTTTTAAAGTAACAGTATTACTCCCCTGTAACTTAGATCAAGAGAGGAAAAATTTCTGGTGCTCCAATTCCTTTTTTTTTTTTTTTTTTGATCCAGTATAATCAAGTACGAGAACCATTTAGGGTATTTATAGTAGATATTTATGTGGCATCTATCTCTACAATCTAATCTAATCTAATCTAATCTAATCTAATCTAATCTAATCTAATCTGGGCTGGGCTGGGCTGGGTTGGGCTGGGCTGGGCTGGGCTAGGCTAGGACAGGGATTTTAATGTAGCAAAATCATTCATCTTTATTAATGAAGAGCTGGGTAAGAAAAAGTCTCAAGAAATCTGTCTGTCCCGCACTATCCATTTGCATATTTCCCCATATCCTATTTTCTAAGCTTCAAAATGACTGGGCCTTTTATCTATGAAGACCCCCATGAGTGTTTTGTCCCCCCCATTTCATTGTCATTTTCATTAGCTTGTTAAACACCGTGCTTTAAGATTTGATATTTGTTCAGTCATACGTTAACAACCGGCTCAAATAAGACCTTCCACTTAAAATAATTGTTACTGTTTTATCAGTGCTGTAAAATATTTTGGTTTGTAGCTTTTGCAATTTCAAACAATCATTCTTATTGAGCCATTAACAAAAATAAATGTAAAGCATTTGATGGCTGTATTTTATCTGACAGTGTACAGAAATTATGTGCAACAATCAAATTTCAACAGTAACTGAAAAAGGAGTTTAGGGGTCAAATAAAATTATTGGGTGGGGCCAAATGTGTCCAGTCAGCTGTCAAACTTCATTTGAATTGATTTCTGATAGTCAATGATGAATGTTCTATTCCTTCATTCAAGTGGATAGAGCTATGATATGAATTACATCGACATGTTCTGTTTAATAAAATGTACCTTCTATGATAGTTTAAAAGGGAGTTAAAGGGAGCTGGATTCAATATGATGTAATCAACAATGGCAAATGGGTGACTCTTCATTCAACTCTCTCCAGAAACTTCCATTGATTTAGAAGTTCAATGAAGGTCAAACAAAATAACAGGTGATTTTCGAAGATGCTGTGAATGGCCACCAATTGGCAACTTTTCAAAACAATTTTTGAAATGTTATATTAAATCAATACCCAAAGGATAGAACATGTTTTTGCTTATATATTCCTTATGTCTGCGAAAAAGAGATTTTTAAGAAAGGAAGAAATACCTAGGAGTCTTTGGGATCAATGCTTTGTAAAGCCACCAAGAGGAACACTGTCTGGAAGACATTCAAGTGTTAAACCTAATATTGTATATCTCCAAGAATTAATCAACTCATTCCATATGAATACTATCATCTATATCCAACAGGTAATGAATGGCTCATCATTTGATCATAGATTAGAGAGTGGCTAGCAAAAACAAATGTATGAAAGAAAAAGAAGCCTTTGTTATACATCTTTTTAAAAGGGTATACTACTGAGATTTGTTCAAGTTTCATCTTTCACACAGGTCAGTTTTACCTATAAAGAACTCTCAGTTATATAATAAGACAAAACTTGCATTTTCTTTTAATTAATTTGAGTTCTAAAACTAGCAGCATTACTCAACTTGGT
This sequence comes from Vipera ursinii, assembly GCF_947247035.1. Lineage (NCBI taxonomy): Eukaryota > Metazoa > Chordata > Lepidosauria > Squamata > Viperidae > Vipera > Vipera ursinii. Next base: position 177,193,719 of record NC_139512.1, on the reverse strand, counting down.
TATGCAGGCTGGGAGGTATAAATTTTACAGCTAGACGACTATACATTTCTCATTCCTATCCTATCTTTTTATATCATAAATGCCATCAGATGTGGAGAGAGTTTTTTTTTTAAAATCAACATCATGTTACAGTGCACATGTTTATTTTACATATATAAATAAGGAACAGGAGAAAATCAAATTGGTTTATACTAAAAAAAACACCAAATATTTTTTTAATAAAATGCCCCACCTAAAAAAATCTAACTATAAGCAGGTGTGATGGAAAAATATGGGATATGAATGAAATCAGACCTGGACGCACAACAGACCCCAAAACACAGATTTAGAAATTAGACAGACAGATGCTGTAATCCTAAACATACCCTAAACATTCTTGGGTATAAATATTACTGAATACAATTATAAGTAGGTATCAATCAATAAATATTTATTCAGAGACCAGCAAATAAAACAAAAAAGGCAATTAATTAGGGTAAAAAGAAAAAAAGTTCTAAAATATTTAAGATGGATTAGAAAAGAACTATGGCATACTGTACAAAATAAAGAACAGTACTTAGCTCTGATCAAGGAATTCAGATCAGATTAATCTGATAATAAAACAAATCAGAACGACTAAGATGTTTAGTAAAGAAGAGAAATAATAATAATTCCTGGTAGCATCTGCATTGAGGGGACAATAAAAATATGTTCCATCATTTCAACTGTTCCTCCACTGTACGGACACAGTCTCTCTTCAAAGGGGATCTTTTGGTATCTCCCTCATGGCTGTTGGGAAGGCATTGCATCTGCCAAGGAAAAGGCCCTTCTAAATTTTGGAACTGTTATGTAACTAAGGTATCGGTAATAAAGAATAATATCTTTAAATTGAGTTCAACTCCAGATAACTACTTGGATGTGTCCCTGAAGAATGTCCCTTGGTTAATAACAACAGTGGGGTCTTCTGGTATTGCTATTGCTAAGCCATACGATTGTAAAGTGCAACATCACATGACTGCATTGCTTAGCAACAACAATCCCAGAAGTCCCCATGGCTTTTGCCAACTGAATCAGACCAACTATTAGGCAATGATCCATCCTGATCCAAGTCATTCCTACCTTAGTCCCCCTGAGACCCAAGCTTCTGTAAGGTAAGAGACTGCCTTCTCCTGAACTCTGCCCATATTGCCCTCATCTCTGCCCTTTTGACCCTCAACCTACATGCTGCCTCCAGGTGCCACCGTCCAGTTCTGCCCACCTGTGCCCCTGCCATACCCCACTATTGTATTACCCTGGGCACTAGTCTAGCACTCCACCTAGGGTCTCCATTTGTGCCCTGCCCAGGGCCTTCTTTCACAAAAGAAACCCAGCACATCAAAGGCCTTGCTACACCAGCACAACAGCAGAACCCAGTTAGAAGGGTCCTTCTTTGCACCAGCACAGCCAGGATCTCCTTTCACACACTGGGCTTCTTTCACGAAAGAAGTCTTTGGGTGGGGCATGCATGAAGACCCTGGCTGGTGTGCAAATGGAGGCCTTGAGCAAGATGCAAGAAAAGCTCTGGCTGCACTAGCATAAAAGCCCCTGGCTGATACAGTTCTGATGAGTTAGGTAGTGACCATGGCAGTATGGGGACAGGACAGGTAGCAGAGGCGACTGGTAATAATGGGTAGGCAGGGGGAGATCAATGCAGGTATGCCCAAGTGGGCTCAAATTTTGTTCACACTTCAATGGCCAGAACTTCAATGATAAGTTGGAAGACCCTTTGTTTAGTGCCACTGTAACTTTGAATAGTCACTGAACAAACAAAGCTACCTGTAGTTTTTCTGGACAGGTATTGCCTTCTTCCAACATACAGAAGCAACCATTTCAACTTCCCAATCTAGCCACAGCCTGGTGTTCTCTGAAGGTTACCCATCCAAGTAGGCCTTATCTTGAAGAGATGGGAGGGGAGGGGAGGGGAGGGGAGGGGAGGAGAGGAGAGGAGAGGAGAAGAGAGGAGAAGAGAGGAGAAGAGAGGAGAAGAGAGGAGACGAGAAGAGAAGAGAAGAGAAGAGAAGAGAAGAGAAGAGAAGAGAAGAGAAGAGAAGAGGAGGTTTACTAGCCTCCCTATAGCTTGTTATACTTTAGAATCTAGTAGCCAGCAGATTTTCTTGATCTTTACTAAAGGTAAACACACCGGCTTAGAAGTAGGCCTATTATTATTGGTGCTCTTACTCTCAAATAATTACTTCTATAATCAGGACAAATCCTGTTTTCTCTTTTGTTTCCTTAGTCAACTACTGAAGGTGACATGGGGGGAAGGAGGAGGTATTAACTATGCACTTCCAGTCTCACGCTCAAAAAAAGTGACTTTGGTAAATGTATAAGTTTTGTGTGCATCTTGCTAACACATTGGGGTATCCTGGTTCAATTGTATTCTTCCCTCCATTTTTCTAATCCCACTGGAGGCTCTCTGGGAGTAATTGTATTGCTAATTCACTAAAGAAAAATGTGAGAAATGATCTCCGTTATATTTAAGCATTTGACTTCCATACAACAGAAAGAAAACAATAATGCTCAGGTCCACTACAAACTGTGATTTACAACTACCCCGATAATCATAGCACACTGCGTAACTTACACAGATCTGATTAATGTAAATTATACTACTGTATTGGAGGTTATACTTTTAAAGTAGAAAATTATCCAAAAATAGTTTCAGGAATTAATTGTTGCCAAGGGGGTAAAGCAAATATTTGTATCCATTTCCTTTTGTAATTTAATGTAGTTGATTTACAAGACCTGCAAATATGCCTATAGGGAAGGTTTCCAAATATTAAAATTCCTATAAAAACCATTCACGTTTGTTATTACTACGGATAAACAAAATCAGAGCACCACTTACTTTAAAAAAGCAGCAAGCTTTACTCAATTAGAAGACTCACAGCTTATCTAATATAGAGACTGCTACATTAGTAATGTTCAATGAGTTTCAAAAATGCGGCTCACTGCATGCAATCTAATTGTACAATTGTCAGAAAATGAAAGCATTCCAATTGTGACCTGTTCAACTATAGCAGTGGTGGTGAACCTATGGCACGCGTGCCAGAGGTGGCACTCAGAGCCCTCTCTGTTAGCACGCACGCCACTGCTGCCAGCAGCAGGTCCATCAGGCCACCACCGCCACCTGGAGCAGGAGCCCCACCCAGCCTTGTATCTGCACCCCACAGCACGGTAGCAGCCATTTTTGTGCCTTGCAGCACGGTGGCCCATTTTTGCGCCCCCGGTTTTTGCGTGCCACAGGTGGCACTCAGAAGCACCTCCCTCCCCCCCAAGGGCACCACAATGCTGATGTGGCCCTGGCACTTTGCGATAAATAAGTGGGTTTTGGGTTGAGGTTTGGGCACTCGGTCTCTAAAAGGTTTGCCATCACTGAACTATAGCAATGATTTCAAAAGTGTATTCCATAATTCTGTTCCATATTCCATTTTTCTTATGGTAAAAAGGTATTAGTTTTTAGACTGGTGGACACAAAACCTGCACTTAGACCATGAAAGCATGTAAAATCATTTAAAGGATGGGAATATTATATGATTGCAAATCCACAAATACTTGCATTATGAGCAGGAGATAAAGCTCACTACAAGAAAGAAAAAAAATGGTTGCACCCTTGACTTACAACCATTCATTCAGCGACCATTCAAAGTTACAACAGTGCTTAACAAATGACGACAAGTAATTTGAGTCATCTCAGCAACCCCACAGGAATCACATGATTGCAACTGGGCACTTGACAACCGGTTCACACTTATGCCCCACAATTAGGTGATCACCATTTGTAACTGTTCCTTCTGATTTCCACGGAAAAATCAATGGGGAAGACAACTGGGAAGATCGTAAGTTGCTGGGTAAGTCTCATCTTTGCACTTTCCTTCTGCCTCTCTGTGATCACACTATGCTGGCCACTCCCCAACTCTCGCCTTCCTTGTACCCTTCTCAACCTGCACCACACCTTCATATATCCTTCCCAATCTTCCCCTGCACCTTCCCCAATCCAGCTGTATCTCTTGCACAACCCCTTGCAGCCTCGGACACCCTCCCTAACCCACACTGTCTCTCTCACATACACTGTCATACACTGTCACACACACTCTCCCAATCCTCCCCTGCAGGGTCTAGGACATCTCACTGTGCCAAACCCACCACCGCATCTTGCCATGGAACACTTGCTACAGGACAACTCGCCATGGCCAACTTGCCCAAAGACAACTTGCCACAGGACAATCCATATGGGATAACTCAACGCAAATAAATGTTATCCACCACAGTTTGTTCTACATTGTTTCCACTTTTATCAATGGAAATAATGTCAAAGAAACAATGGTATTAACCGTGGTGAGTTATCCCACTTGGAATTGTCCTGTGGCCAGTTGGCTGCAGCCAGTTCTCCCATGGCAAATTGGTGTGGTGAGATGGCCACAGAGAGATGGCCACACAAAGTTGGCCAATTCCACTCCTGCAACCTCACATGCCTGACCCATGCCCACCCCAAAACACCCATGCTTACCTTTGCACCATCCACTCTTGTGCATCCTTAGCTCCCACTGCACCCTTCATGTGCCCAACACCCTCCCCGACACACATCTCACATATAACCTCAAGCATCCTTCCTAACCTACACCTCATGCATCCCCATGCATCCCCATGCACCCCCTTGATCCTACCTTCACTCATTAGCAGTTTATTTATTTATTTTATTTATTTATGGGATTTGTATGCTGCCCTATCTCCCAAAGGACTCAGGGCGGCTAACAACAATAAAAACACAAAATACAAACATTAAAAGGTATTAAATCAAATTATCCCATAAATAGTCTGATTAAAAACACAATAAAACAAAATTAAGAAAACCTCCCTTCCATCAGTCCAGGTCAGCCTGTTGAAAAAGCCATATTTTAAGGTCGCAATGAAAGGAACAGAGATCCGGGACCATCCGGAGCTCCAAGGGGAGTTGATTCCAAAGGGCAGGTGCCCCCACAGAGAAGGCCCTTCCCCTGGGGGTCGCCAGTCGACATTGTCTGGCTGATGGCACCCTGAGGGGGCCCTCCCTGTGTGAGCACACAGGGCGATGGGCAGTCATTCCTGGCAGCAGACGGTCCTGCAAATATCCCGGACCTAAGCCATGTAGGGCTTTATAGGTAAGAACCAGCACCTTAAATCTCACCCGGAGGACAACCGGTAACCAATGCAGCTCACGCAGGAGGGGTGTAATATGGGAGTATTGGGACGCTCCCATCACAACCCGCGCAGCCGTATTCTGCACCAGTTGAAGCCTTCGGGTGGTCTTCAAGGGCAGTCCCATGTAGAGAGCATTGCAGTAGTCTATACGGGAGGTAACGAGCATGAGTGACCATACGTAGGGCATCTCAGTCCAGATAGGGGCGCAACTGGCACACCAGACAAACCTGGGCAAATGCCCCCCTGGCCACAGCTCCTATATGATCTTCTAAACAGTTAGTTAGTTACCGATCTATGGACCAGTGACTTGGAATTTCCTGCCAGTTTTGCCAATGTCTTTAGTTGTCCCTGCCATGGAAAGACATGAGATTTGATTAATGACGGCAATCAGGATTGCCGTCATTAAGCAATTTTGTCATGCTTTATGATCATCTCACTTAGCTATAGAAATTCCAGTCCCAATTGCTGTAGGAAGAAGAGGACTACTTGAACACGCATTAATTGAATATATTTTCTAGGACTTTGAAAGGTATACCTCCTTTCAAGTTGCCGTGGTAGCAACGGCAGCAAGATTGCTCTATGCACAAAAGTGAAGGAGGCCTCGATTCCTACCATGGACGAATGGTTACAAAAGCTGATGGAATTAGCAGAGATGGCCAAATTGACTGTGCTGATAAAAGAAAAGAACATAAGTACTTTTGTTTGTACTTGGAAATCACTTCTGATTTACCAATCAGACTGATTTGCCGATACAGAAATGGCTAGTGCATACTACTATAGAAATGTAAAAAGTTGAGATTTGATTTTAATGTCTGATTTTACTGCAAGAGTCAGAAGTCAATGCCTTTTGTTTCTTCCCCTCTCCTTCTTTACACCTTTTGTTTTCCCTTTCTACTATTGTCCCTTACTATTTGCTTTTGTATTTTCACATTTTATGTTATAAATGAAGAAATCCAATAAAAAATAAAAAATAACAAATCAAGTTATCATGGTAATTACAGGTAATCCCCGAGTTATGAGCGTACACTTAATGCTTGTTCTAAGTTACATGATAAGCAACCCCTAGTGCTTACGAGCAAATCCCGAAATTATGATTATTGCAGCACCATGGGAGTCATTCAAGTGGCTGAAGAGACTCTGCAACATTCACCCTGGTTATTCCATTCCTCCCTACCCCCGCGACAGGTCTCCCTAGGTACTAGGCCCGTGGCGGCAAACCTGTGGCCACTGGTGGCACGCAGATCCCTCTCTGTGGGCACACGTGCCGTCACCCCAGTCCTAGGTCTTCAGCTGGGTTTTATAAAACCTTTTTGCTTTAGGCCTCCGCCGCCGTGTACAAAAAAAAAAGGTTCAATCAATCATTTTCAACTTCTCATGGGGAAAAAAAAGATTTTGCAAAGTTGGAATTGATTGAACTTTTTAGTCCCACCCAGTCTGCTGTTACCACTGCAGCCACGCCGACCCAATGGGCCACACCCACCCAATGGGCCACGCCCACCCGGCACATGACAATACATAAGTGTGTTTTGGGTTGCAGTTTGGGCACTTGGTCTCTAAAAGGTTTGCCATCACTGCACTAGGCCTTCAATACTCACCTTGTGAAGCTCGAGATCCTTTACTTTCTTGGCTGCTCCAGGTTTTCGGTGTGTTCGTAGAGAATGGAGGCCTAAAGATCACACAAGTTCAGTGGGGCAAGATCTCACGATACTGATCTTGCATAATCTCATGGTACTTTAGGCCTCTGTTCTCTGCAACAGAGAACAGAACTGAAGCCAGGAGACACTTTTGCGTGCCTCCAGAGGCTGGATTGGGACGGCAGAGGCATTTTCCAGGCCGCTGTCACCTGGATCTGAGGCAGAGAGACGCTTCCATGTGCCTCCAGCAGCCCGGTCCAGGCACAGAAGGCCTTTTCCAGGGAATGCAGCCCATTTCCAGGAGGCAGCAGAAGCAACCCCCGGCCTCAGATCTGGGTGACAGCAGCTTGGAAAAGGCCTCCGACACCCTGATCCAGCCTCCAGAGGCACGCAGAAGCATCCCCCAGGCTGATCTGGGCAGCAGCAGGAACCGCAGTAGAGAGGAGACAGATCTTTTCCAGGTGAGTCCAGTGCGGCAGGGAAGAGGAAGAATGAGGTATCTTAGTGGGTTGGGGAGGCCTTGGGGGCCTGTTCCATAACTAGGCCCTCCATGGCCTTCCCTACCGAGATAACTCATGTTCACTTAACAAGCTGTGTGCATCTTAACGAGCAAGGGAGTGATCTTGTTCGAGATCCAAGATTCACTCACAGGTTTTCGAGGCTCCATTACACTCATAACTCGAGGACTACCTGTAATTCTATAGCACAAGGAACAAGGCTGAGATGCTGGTTTGCAGGGTTATATAAGGCTTATCCGAACCTTAGGTGGAGTTCCTAGGGTCGTGGTGGTGAAACTATGGCACGCGTGCCCACAGGTGGCACGCAGAGCCTTCTCTGTGGGCACATGCACCGTCGCCCCAGTCCTAGGTCTTCAGCTGGGTTTTATAAAACCTTTTCACTTTAGGCCTCCGCCGTGTGCAAAAAAAAAAGATTCAGTCAATCAATCAATCAATTTCAACTTCTCGAGGGAAAAAAAAGATCTCGCAAAGTTGGAACTGATTGAACTTTTTAGTGCCACCCAGTCTGCTGTTACCACCGCAGCCATGCTCATCCAATGGGTGACACCCACCAAATTGGCCACACCCACCCAATGGGCCACGCCCACTCAGCACCTGACAATACGTAAGTGGGTTTTGGGTTGCAGTTTAGGCACTCGGTCTCTAAAAGGTTCGCCATCACTCTCCTAGGGGTTTTTAAAATTATTTCCATCAAATCACCATGGGGCAAAAATAATAGAAACTGTAGTTATTAAAACAAAATTTTAAAAAATCAGGCTAATTTATCATGCTATAGAAAGACCATTTGATTATTTTTTTAAGTACAACTCAGTAATGTAGTCAACAATTCTGGATGCCAGTTGTAACATTTAAACAGGTTAGATTTTGGCAGGGTTAATAACAGTTATGAACTTGCCTGATTATTAACACGTGTATATATTTGTTTCATCTTTGTTATATGCCACTCAAAGTCATTTTGAATTGGGGGGCCACATAAATAAATAATCCATCTTGGTAGTTACATGATGTAATGAGAAAAATACTTTTCTCAGTGTCACATTCAATAATTGGATGTACCACCATATTGTTATAACTGGTCCTTGTTTTCCTTAAATTTAGGAAATTTAACAGTATGACACAGCATTATTCTAATGTTTATGATTCAGTGTTTCATTTTTAATAAGCAAAAATATTATTTATTTTTATTTTATTTAGAGCATTTATATGATATATATGTATACATATAAATATATGAATATGACATATAAATATGATATAAACATATACATGAGAGCCAGTTATTTAGAATATTTATATAGAGAGCAAGTTTGGTCTAGTGATTAAGGCACCAGACTAGAAAGTGGGAGACCACAAGTTCAAGTCCCCCTTAGTCATGAAAGCCTGCTGACTAACTTGGAGCCAGTCACTCTTTCTTAGCCCAACCCAAGTCACAGTGTTGTTATTGTGGTGAAAAGAGGAGGAGGAAGGGGTGTTGGACATGAGTTATTTGTAAACAAAGCCCCATCTTCCATCAAACTCTGTAAGTTATACATAAATGCCTTAGATTTCTCTTCCGAGGTTGTTTTTAATTTCCAGCCGAGTTCCTCTGTATGTGCAAGTACATGATAGTTGCATCAGCAAGCAATATTATGTTTTAAATTTTCCTAAAATAATTTCACATTATAATACATTTTAATCCTCTGTTAACAATCCTCTGAAACAAGAAATACTGAATTCCTGTTGGCATAAAACTACAGAAATAAGCCAAGCATGGAACAACCAACCATCTGAAAGCCACAAAGAATAACAAATACTGCTTAAACTTTCTTAAAACAATTAAAATGGATATTATTTAAGCAGATGTTTTAGCACAAAGAAAATGTTAATTCTTAGGAAGTTACAACTGACTGCTACTCTTAGGTTACATAACAAGTGTCAAAAATACATATTTTAAATGTGACCTTATACATTATTTTAGCATTTAATTATTTTATTTTAGACTGGAAATAAAATATTACTAACATTAAAGTAAAAATCACTGTAATTCTTAGTAATTTTATCCAGAACTGTTCTCTTATTTTCCTAGAGAAGTAATCTAAACCTATCATTATTATATTCAAGGCAACAAGAATGCCCTTTTATTTGTTCATGACCTTTAACGTATATAGCTACATTACCAAGGTATTGCTATTGTTAAATACCTTCTTTAATAAGCCAAGTATCATTCAATCAAAAAACTGAATGTAAGAGATTGTGTCACAACCACAAAAAAGAACACAATCACTCCATTCATTACTGAATGACAGTGAAACATAAAAGCACATCAAGCATTTAACCATCTGCAGATTATATGCTTTGTCATATTATCTATTCTTTAGCCTTTAAAAAAATAGGTCAGAGGTTGATTCCAGGCTATTTAATGCCTTTTCATTCGATGGGTACAGCTGTTTTACATACACAGAGAGAGAGAGAGAGAGAGAGAGAGAGAGAGAGAGAGAGAGAGAGAGAATAAAGATCATGAAGCCAAGTCAAAAATTGTTTTCCCTCTGGTAATTCTAAGCTATAATGCGCATCTATGTATTTTTCCATGCAAATAAACAATGCTATAAGATACAGATACATATGTGAATATAATAGAAATAGTAATCCGACTACATATTTTTCATGTTTTGAAGTTTATTAAAGACACGAAAATGGTTGGGAGAAATTTTAAAATGGGCTAATATCAATATAAAGCACTAGGAAATCAGTTTTTAGAAATTAATGTTTATTGAAATAAAATGACTATGTAGAACATGCTTCTGCCCATTTCATCATATCAAGTATCACTTGAGAAATACAAAAGTTGAATGTAATGGGAAGGAGGTACTTAAGAAGCCCATAGCATTCAAAAAAGAGAGAGAGAAGGGGAAGGGAAGTATTAATAATATTTTTGGAGCCAGAAGGATACCCAGCTTTCAAGTTCACCCATAGACATAGCAGCTCACTGGGGATTTTGGGCCACTCACTCTCTCTCAGCTCAGCCAACCCACAGGTCTGATGTTGTAGGGAAACAGGAGAGAAACTGTACCTACTGTATCCAGGGCTTTCACAAAACATTTTTACAGGGCTAACAGAAGACACTAAGAAACCTGCATTGGAAAATCCAACTTTTAAATTCTGAATTCAGTCTATATATTGCAGTTTTCATTCTGACAATAACTGTCAGCTGTTTTTCATTATTACAAACCCTAACTCACTTTTAAAATATATTTTAGGCTATTAATAAAAAGTTAACTTTATTAGCAGACATAAAACTGTCAGAAATAGGAAAAGAAAGCCACAGAAGTGGAAGGAAAAAAAATATGCCACAGAAAGATGAAAAAAGGAAGTTGTGGTTTAGCGGTGATAACTATAGGAAACACCAAGTTCCCCTAATATTATAGTCCTTATAGAAGAAATTGATACGCGTAGTACATTAAGGTTTTAGTTCTTTTTAATGCTATGCTACAAAATCGCCTTTCAATTATATAGGACCCTGCCTATGATGTATACTCAGATTTCTCTCCTAAACTTGACAAGCAATCATCCCTAATTCTCACTGTACCATGAGGCACTGATATACAAAAGTGATACTTGAGCTTATTAATATGCTTGTCATGATGAGCAAATTTGAGTGTTGTACAGCTTAATTAAGATTTTCTATTCAAGAAAATATATTGGTGCACCAGAGGCAAATTAGAGAATTGTTAATGAACTCTGATTTAGAAAAGGATAAATTTGTATTTAGATAGATAGGAGAGTACATAGTTCTGCATATGTTTGAATAAGCACATCTAAAAATTCAGCTTATAGCTACTACTGCTATGACATATAATAATCCTGTCAGTCAGGAAAATTAAGCATCACTCTTGCAGAACAAGCAAACTTCAATCCATGTTAAACTGAAATTATTAAAAATATTAGTTATTATAGCCATTAATTTTTCTACACATTTGCACAAATACATGATATTGATTTAGAAATGTACCAGAATGCTAATCAAGAACTCAATAGAGTCTTTCTCTATTTGAGCAGGGGGAAGAGGATAATTCTGTAGTAAACTTATAGGGCTGAAACACATTTCTGCAAATTTCACCTCTTAGCCTCTTATAGGTAATATATTATAAATAACCGGTATAGTATGGTATGGTCTGGTATGGTGTGGTAGGGTAGGGTAGCATTGGTGTGGTACAGTACGATACAGTACGGTAGGTATGGTATGGTATGGTAGGTAGGGTAGGGTAAGGTAGGGTAGGATAGGATAGGGTATGAGGTATTGAGGTACGAGGTATGAGATGAAATATGAGATGAGATTACATATATGATATATATGATATGATATATGATATGATATATGATATAATGTAATGTAATGTAATATATCAAAGCTTCACTTTGTAAAATGGGCATAGACTGCCGGCTGCTTAAAACAGGAGTCCCCAACCCCCCGGTCCATGGACTGGCAACAGGCCGCACGCAGCATGTCAGAAACCGGGTCATGCACACAAGTGAAGCCCTATCCATGGGATGCAGGTAGCATGCAAAACCACGCCCCCTCCACTCCACGGAAAAACCTCTCTCCATAGAACCGGTCCCTGGTGCACAAAAGGTTGGGGATTGGTGGCCTAAAAGTAGCCTGCAATTCAATCCTAAAATTCAATTATTGGAAATAAGTATAGTTGTTTGCATTTGCAATGAAAAACTAGTTTCCTATTCTAAAACCTGTTGGCTAATTTGGCACTGATTTATAAAAATCCATGTTAACTACTGGTAAATCATCTTAGTTTTCTTTAACTGCTTGCAAAATCAGTTATAAATTATAGTCATAAAGTATTAAGTTGGTTGCAATCATGAAGTGTTTCTAATTGGATTTACAGGTTATAGCAAAATCCTCATTCCTCTAAATAAAAGAACACAAAACCCCTAAATCATGAATACAAATCTCTGATTGTGTTAGATATCAGAGACAAGGTCTTTTAAAAAAAAATCTGCCACAGCAAAGAAATCACATTATTTCATAAATATACCATTTGTTTTAGTCCAAGCTTTGCTATTAAACTCACTTACAAAATATCAGATTGTTACATTAATCAAGAATAGATTAATTTGAAGCATTTTTTTATTTAAGCATTTCTTTAAGCATTTCTTTTCTTTAGTATACAGTCTTTTTGTTATGCCCAAAACGTTTTTTTCTCTTTCTGGAAATGTATTAATTGGCTGTTACTAATTTCTACCTGAACACTGGACAAAAACTTCCAGCCAATCAGCAGTAATGGATCTATTTTATTGACTAATGCATTCTTTATGTCTCCTGCACCTGGAAGACTTAAAAAAAATCTGCCAAATTGGGAAATGTCAGAACACATGAAGAATTCTATAATAATAATGCTTCACATTCCCCCCAAATTTTGGAACATGAGTTGATTTGTTCTGAGTTTGGACAATCTGGATGAGCTGCTTTGATCTCACAGAAATGTACACTTTTTTCTTTTTTGTGTGCAAAAGTTAAAGATTTAAAATCTTTCTTAACAATGTACCAGACCACATATAACGAATATATAATTTTTTCTATGCTTGATGGAGTTTAACACAACTGTGGCTATTTAAGAAAGGCATTGCCAAATAAAACTTAAAAATGACTCACTGATTTCAATAAACCAATCTCTCTACAAATAACAAGATTATCTCCTAAAGTACAACATTTTAGCTCTTCTTAGCACTAGCACTTAGCAATAACACAGTTATATACCTCTTCGTATTGCTTTACAGCACTCTCTGAGCAGCTTACAATGTCAGCATATGGCCTCCAACAATCTGAGTCCTCACCTCAGAAGGATGGAAAGCTAACTCAACCTTGAGACCCATCAGGATCGAACTCCAGGCTGTGGGCAGAGTTATGCTGCAATACTATGTTCTAATCACAGTGTCACCATAGCTGTTCTTAAATGGATGCTAACCTTACTTTAAAATAAGATGGAGGGGGACTGGTTCCTTATGATTCTTATTCTTAAAAGGCAGGGTACAAATAGAAATAATCCTATGATTCTTCATCAAGCTTTCTTCTATACAACCATGCACCTTAATTCATACATTTATCTCCAACTACCTGAAAAGTATGTATTAGAAACAGAAGTATCCTTTCAACTTTAGACACACTCTCTGAAACAGAAACAAAGCTACAGCTAAATATGAAGAGAACTGTCAACATCACTATCTTTATGCAAAACCTTTAACACAGACATGTCAAACACAAGGCCCGGGGCCCAGATCTGGCCCGCGAGGTGGTTTCATGTGGCCCGTGAAGCCATCCTGGAAACAGTGAGGGAACGGCCCCCACTGCCTTGGCCCTGGCCCAGAGACCCTCCTTCTACCAAAGACCCTCAGATCTGTCCCACTCCTGCCCAGGCCCCCATAGGCACCCTTGATGCGAATGATGTAGAGCTGGCCACGCCCACCCAGTAGGCCATACGCACTCTAGCAACACCCACCCAGTAGGCCACGCCCACCATGGTCATACCCACCCGGGCCCGAGGGCAACCGCAATGCTGATGTGGCCCTCAATGAAATTGAGTTTGACACCCCTGCTTTAACAGTATCAACATTAATGATACTGTATAATAGACTTTCCCAAACAGCTGATTTGGTCAATTATGTTGTATCATAGGTTGCAAAGTACACTACATTTTCCCCAAGTTTATCTATAAATCTATAACAATGTCTTAACATAAGGCACACCTTGTTCAAATACACCAGATGTAACAAGTGACATTGTTTTTAAATGTGGATCTATCACACCAATATTGTATAAGTATTCTGTTATATTACAAATACCAGCTTATTCCCTTCTGTCCCTTTTAAATGTTGTAGGGTCTTTTATAAGTATAAAATGTCTCTTTTAAAATTTATGCCCACAGAGGATACAGGAAAAAGATTGACCTGGGACTACAAGCTAAACTGGAAAACCTCATACATTATAAATATGACATAACAAACTGAAGAATGTTTCTTTCAAATTCTGTAACTGCCTGATGAAATAAACTGAAGAATCTGAATATTCACTTTACCATGAAGTAATTACTAGTGTCAGTTCAGGCTTGAGATAAATAATTAGGCACTTCATATGCTATGTACTAAAAACTCAAAATATTTATCAAAGGGGGAAAAAGCTAAATCTTCATTTTTCCTCTCTGAAAATACTGCTCAAGAGTAAAATTTAATTATCTACCCAAAACAATCCCCATCCATAACTCTGATTTCACACCAATATTTTTATTTTTAGAGATAATTTGCAGGAAAAGATTACTGAACTTCATAATACCTGATGCAACTGAGCAAAGAACAAATCTCTAAGAGAACTATAAGTTTCAGAGAAATGTAAGATTGTACAAGACTTTCCAGCCTCTTATTGTTTCAAGACTTGTTCATTCAACTCTTTATTAATATTAGAATTATAAGGCAAGTATTTAAAATTTACACAAGTAGAATACACAACTTCCAGCAACACAAGGATCACATCAGGCCTTGTACCTTCCAATGGACAGTGGCAAGATACATCTTTGAGAAGTTTCACTAGCTTTGTCAGTGGAAGAGTTAAAAATTCAGGTAGCATTATCAACAGTAGGTTTACAGTAGAGGCGGTGAATTGTTTTCTCTCTCTGCTGAGAACATACTTGATCTTTGAACAAAAAAGTAGGGTAATAACAAAAACTGAATCTAACTGTATTTCATGAGCATCTGTCCTTAATATAAAATGCAGTTAATATGATCACTCTTCAATAAAATATTTACTAACTTCCCTTTCATGTTAAAAATTATAATTTGGCAATCACTTTTGGAGGTTTACACAGGCCTGTGCTCAAGACATTTGGGGACTGCCCGTAATTCTAGAACTTCAGACTGTGTGTGTCTCACTTACGAGTAATATTACAATCATACCTCTCCTTAATTCTCTCCTAGCAAGCTAAGAAGAAACGCAGACCCAAGAAGAAAGCAACAAGCCATGAATTCCAGTTCAGATCTAATGGTGAACTAAAAAATTATGAAGACATTCTGGATTTAGAGACACCATGGAGGAGCAATAAAGTAGCACTGATCAGAACACAAAATCCTTGTGGCTTACTGTTATATTCGAACACATTCAATGTGTTGTTCTGTATAAAAACATTACATTTTTTTTTGCAAAATAAGTATACAGTGCCAAGGCTAACTTGGGAGTTTTCCCTAGATTCTTTCTCAATGCTTTCCATGTATAGGGGGGTCTTTTTGATAAAAGATTATCTAGAATATGCATCATCATCAAGAAGAAAATGTTCCTGCAATCAGCTCAATTCTAAATTGATGGTATGGTACATACTCAGGTGCCTAAGTTGCATGATGTTTACAGAGCAGTAAAAATAAACACTCCGAGAATGTCTGATTTACATTTTACTTAGACAGAATTTACATACTGAAGTTATACACTGGCGACAGTCTGGTAAAGACAAATTACCACAAATGCATTCACTTCAATATCAAGCCTCTGAAGAGGATTTGCTCATATTGGTAACATATTAACAACAGTACTTGTATATGCTCTACCACAAGGAACCATGAGGCAGATTCGATTCATGGGTTACAACCACTAATTCCAGACCTCTGGTCGCACTTTTTCACTTTTTATTCACTGTTACTTGAACTAGCTCAGACAGGTCACTGAGAAAATGAACAGAATTTTCTGCATTAAAAAAGTAAGTCACTGTACTATCACTCCTCATTTATCAAAACTAGTAATCCATAATTATGTGGCTCTGACAGCCACACTGCCTGGAAATTTTGGGACTTGTAGGCAAGGATTACCCAGAACTTCAAATTTAAAGGCAAAAAGGTGCTTGAAACAGCAGCCTCTAGCTGTAGTACCTTAAATCATTTTTAGGTACTAAACATGGCTGCAGAGGACCTCATGAGTTCAGGAAAAGACACAGATGCTTTAATTAGTTAGAGGAAGGTGCTATGTAGGCAACCCAGTACTGAAGTTTCCTTTGAAGCTAAAGCACTGTACAGCCTTGTTGCAAATTCAACTCATCAGGTGGGAAGATGTTAAAACTACTATCAATAATATGGAAGAAACAGGATCCAGATGTCAATAAAAATATGGTTTGTGCCATTTGTGCACTTTAAGGGAGTGACAGGAGAAAAATTGACACACTCAGCTTATAGTATAAAAACATCATAAAAATTTAGCCCCATCTTCATGCTGTTTTAGAGATTGCCAGACACATTGGTAAGGAAACTTCAGAATGGCTGATTCTTGTTTCTATTTGGGCTTTCTCCAATCACTGAGATAAACAAGGAACTTCAATCCATTATTTAAGAGGACATGAAATCAGGAAAAGAGGACCTGAATGTTGTAGGTGGAGCAGTCATCACTCAGCAGGGGATGCTTTTGAAGGACACTCTTGGGATTCTGGTAAATGGTATGACTACATTAATGTAGATGTTTAGGTCTTTCATAGAAAATATCATTCTCCAGTTTAATCCATTTCTGGTAATTGGTCATCAGTATTATTAAATAAGAGTCATATAATAATGCTCTACATCCAATCTCCCGGTTTTAGTTATTCAGAAAAAGGTTAGTTGCCAGAGTATTTCAAAATACTTTTCTAGTCTCTTGCTTTTGAGTTTCAGTAGCCACTAATGATTGGGCAGGGCCACAGAAAACTAATGAGATCTGGATACCTACCTCTGATCCTGCTGCACCTATTTGTATCAAATACTAAGCTTTAAAGATGAATCAACTATCACATATGAAAGTTCTGCCTCTGTACACCCACAGAGAGAAAAGATAGAAGTTTCACAATCTCAACCCATTTAGTGCCATTTCTGATATTAGCAGCTTTTGCATAAAAAACTCAAAGCAGATTTTCCCGTTCAAAATACCTATGCATACAATGCCAATCCCCGTGCACAAGGAATAGTAACAGGTGACTTTGCCTACAGTGTGTTACAGAAGTCAGTGCTTACCTTTTCTTTGGTTCTTAGGTACCTCTGTAGAGCCTGGTGGGTTAAATCTCTAACCCGGATTTGTCCATCTTTACAGGGAACTACAATCCCCGTCTTGCCAAAACAAACTGTCACTTTCATCTCATCCAAATAAAAACAAAGGCAGCTAAGGATTTTTTTTAAAAAAAATGGCACATTCAGAAATTTGGGGGGGGGGGGAGGTCCAAGCGGTCTCGCAGTAATTGGGACCTTGTTTTGAAATGTAAAACTCAGCAAACTGTAAACTCCAGAAGAAAAAGGGAAACTATTCTCGGCAGTAGCAGGTGTTTATGTTTAACACTGCGGGAAGGAAGGAAGGAAGGAAGGAAGGAAGGAAGGAAGGAAGGAAGGAAGGAAGGAAGGAAGGAAGGAAGGAAGGAAGGAAGGAAGGAAGGAAGGAAGGAAGGAAGGAAGGAAGGAAGGAAGGAAGGAAGAGAAAGGGGGGGGACAAGGAGCCAGAATTCCTCAGAAAGGGCAGCAAAGAGGCCTGGCAGGCAAAGACAAGCTTCAAACCACTCAGCCCTCGTCTTGGAGGGAAGCGAAACGGCAACAAAGGTCACACAGAAGTTTCTCAAGGAGGAGAGAGAGAGAGAGAGGAAGGTAGGGTTTAATCTGCAGAAAGTGCCGCCCGAAGCCAACCAACTCTGCAACTGAGCACGGGGGGGGGGCGGGCGGGAGATTGAGCAACTACTCTGACTCCCGCTTTTGCACGCGCACCCCTTAAACGGGAACCCAGAGATGCGAGAGGTTGGGAAGCGGTAGTAGCCCCACGCGACCCCGGCAAGCAGACATAGAAAAAGCAGGTCGCTGCACTGACTCTCCCCCCTCCTCCCGCCGCCTCTCCTCCAATTGCTCTCCTCGGGGGCGGGAGGAAGAAGGAAGCTCTCGCAGGCCGAGCCTAGGGCTACAGCAAACCGCAGCACCCGCCGCGCCCCATGCCGGGCCCGGCGACTCTTTCTTCTTCCCACCCCGCGAATTTCTCTCTCTCTCTCTCTCTCTCTCTCTCTCTCTCTCTCTTCCGGGCCTCTCCGCCGCCCCTTCAAGCACGGCAACTTCAACTCCCGCCCCTTCTCGCGCGCCCGCGTCCCCGGCTCTCTGGTTCCTCCCGCCTCCCCTCCCGCCCGCGGCTCAGCGCTGCAGCAATAGCTCCCAAGGTCTGCGCTTGGGGTGTGGGTGGGTCGGTGGGTGTTGCTTCCTGTCTGCTCCCACCCAGCCAGCGAGCCCTGGCCTGGCTCTTAAAGGGTCCGCCGCGCTGCCTCGCTTGCCCGGCGCTGAAGTCCGGAAGAGGGACGCACCCGCAAAACCCAACTCCAAGAAGTCCCGCTGGGCCTGGCAAGAGAAGGCGGGAGAGCCACGGGAGGAGGCACCCTCCTCCCGTGCAACTGGCCTTTTGAGTTATAAGGAAAGCAGATCCGGGAGAAACAATAAAGTCCTGGGCTTGTTTCTTTTCACGACAGTTAAGGCAGCGTTTCCCAACCTTAGGAACTTGAAGATGCGTGGACTTCAACTCCCAGAATTCCCCAGCCAGCTATGCTGGCTGGGGAATTCTGGGAGTTGAAGTCCACGCATCTTCAAGTTCCTAAGGTTGGGAAACGCTGAGTTAAGGGAACCTTTTGTAACCACTCCAGGTCTACGCGCAGAAGTTTTTTTTTTTTTTGCTTTATAGTAAACGGGCCCGAAAACTCCGTTTGGGCCAACAGCCAAATTCTCTCGCTCCAACGTTTCGGATTGGTTGCTTCGGATTACGTCTTTTGGAAAAAATGCTGCCTACCTCCTCTCCTTTATGCAAAGCAGCTGGAAAAACAGGCGGGGAAATTCTTAAAATGTCCTATTAACTAGTAAAACAACAAAAAAAAAGCAGGACTCTAGTGTATTTTGGCATACTGAGATTTATTTCCGGTCCTGCAGCATAGATGCACTTATTTTGTGCCTTCAAGTCAGCCTTGCCTCCAGGTGACTACTAGGACTACTACTGGCAGTTTTCCTGGCGAGGTTTTTTTGGAAGTGTCCTTGCTTCCTTTCTAGTGCTGAGAGAATGACTTGCCAAAGTCACCCAGATGGTTTTGTGGTTAAAGCAGAACCAGAACTCTTAACTGCTACATCATAAACTATTTTAACAATAAGCATTGAGTTTGTCCCAAAGCCAAATAAACCAGATAATGGTGGAGCAGTGGGCTGATGCCTCCTTAAGTAACACCAGCTGCCTGCAATTAGTGCAGGTTCGCATCCCACCAGGCTCAAGGTTGACTCAGCCTTCCATCCTTCCGAGGTAGGTAAAATGAGGACCCAGATTGTTGGGGGCAATAAGCTGACTTTGTAATAATGCCGCTTGGGGGGGGGGCTGAAAGCCCTAATAAGCAGGCATATACATAGAATGAAGGCTATTGCTAAGCACATTGATTTGTGCTTAGATTGTGAGCTGCCCTGAGTCTTCGGAGAAGGGCGGGATATACCGTAAATGGGATTTTAAAAAAAAGGACAAAACTCTTAACTTTCCTAGACAGAGTGATTTTTTTTAGCTCTTAATAGTTTTATTCCACTTTTAGTTGCTGAGATATGAAAACAGTAAAAACATAAAAGACAACCTAAGTCTTTTATGCAACCTAAATCATTAAAAGACATATTAGTTGGAATCATGTACTATTTTGTGCTGTACTGTACTGTACTGTATGTACTAAAAAGAACTAAAATTAGTGAATATAAGTAGTAACCCAAAGTTTGAAACATTTCTGGGTCTGAAGGTGTAATCTTTCTTTCATTCCTAGTGCCCAACTGAGGTGCCCGTATTCCAGCTTCAGTTGTATAAAAAAATAATACATTTTGACATCCATTGCCTTAGAAACAAAGTCAAGTGACCTGTTCTGGGTGTGATCAGAAGCGTCTGGTTACAATTCTGCTTCCACTGCAGCCATTTTATTTCCCAATCTTTAGCTTTCTTCATTAACTCTTTGTTTCCTGATTTTATTTTAGATCTGTCTTCCACCACCCCCTTTCCCCCAAAAAAGATGTTTATGACACCAAATGCTCTTCAGATTTCTACAAAGCAAGAGGAAGCAGAGCTCCACTAGCTTATGTGTGAACAAAGAACCGATGCTTCTCACTATTTTGCTTGAACAGTATTGTGAAATACATTGATCCCTCAAGGTGCAACACCACTGCTTTCCCTTGCACTTCCGGAAAATATAAGAAATCTTGAATACAGTAGGAATTTTGTTGTTTATTTGCCCTTTCCCAACATTTATCAGTTTTAATCACTTTACTCCCATGAGCAAAGAGGATTGTCTACCAATTATTCATTTTCAATTGGGACACTACAGAATCCAGCTAGCTGCAAAATCATGAGATCTACTTCCCTGTTCTCTAGAGCTATTTCTGCCCTAGGGTTTCCCCACGATGTTTGCTTATTTCCTATTACTTTAACTTTGGAAATAGAATGTTTAACAAAAAATACGCAACCCAGTCTAGAGAAGTACAAATGAGGATCAAGAGGCAAATCCTATTCCTGCTGCAGTACCTTGATGGGTAAATGTTTTTCATTGGTGGATTGTGATATGTTTTAAGGAGATTGTGGTTCACCTTCCCTAGAATGACAGACAGAAACTTCATTGCTACCAGAAAAGCACTTTTATTTTTATTTTTATGAAGTTAAGGATATACGGTCATTTCAATAGAACATATGCATCCTCTACCCACAAACACCCAAAGTCTGTTTCAGAAATTAGAGAACTTTCCATAACTCTAATTTCTAATTGGGGAAGAGGAAGGAAGGCATGCCCCACTGTTCAAGTGAAAGTCAATTTCAAGTTGGATTGACCCCCATGGGAAGCCATTGTATTTGAATTTGGCCACTGTTTTCAACTAGTCTTGCATATTATGCACAAGGACTGCCTTCAGGATTTCAGAAAGGGTTTTTTTTTCCCCAGTCCTGCTTCGTTTTCAGAAAATAAACCTAGAACTTTCTGTATTCAAAGCATGTGCTCTGCAGGGAATGACAATTTGCTACTTGGCAGAATGTCATCTCTGATCAATTCTCATCTGTGGTAGGTAAGTGGCCACCTGTACCTATCTAAGCAGTCTCTTCCCTATTTAATTAGCATATGAGCAGCTATGTGATCTGAATCCACCCTAAGCAGATGAATCACAAATTTTGCAAAGATGGGGGGGCTCACAAATTTGGAACATCATTCCTCTTCTAATTTGGTAGGGCTTATCTAATTTACAGGTGGTCAAATGGCAGCCTAAGAACCAGATGTGGCTCCTCTGTATATTTTATCTGTCCTGTACTTTTAAGAAACATAGCTTTAATATACATTCCAGGATAGGTTTTGCATATACAGTAATACATAAGCATTATTGTGTGAAAAACTACATCTGAGCATAAGTGTTTCAAAGCTGGAAAGCATTTACTTCTGGACAGTGTCAATTTTCCGTCCACCCCATCTTACCTGAAGGCAAGTGGCCAATGCAATAAAATGATGATAATCTTTTGCTCTAGAGAATCAGATCAAAATATCCCATTATCTCCATACGTAACATGTTTCTTATGGGAAAAGAAAAAAAACTGATTAAGCTTTTCTGGTATTTACCCTTCTCATGCTGGGTGACTCATATGGAAACTGAAAGTCTGGTTCCAAAACAAATTCTAAAAAAACTGCCAATTTTTATGTTGGACCAAGTCTGCTCAAATTTCAAACTAAAGTACAGAGGATGGCTATTAATGCTCAACTGCCAAAACTTTTGCTATTCCTTTGTCTTAAGATGATCTAGTGATCTGGTTCACATATAACATTAAACCATAATGTTTTCAGCTTATATAATGTAAGAATCCACCCTCTGTGGCTTGGCAGTATGTGTGAAAGCAGTTCTGCGACATTTCTCTCATACAGGCTTAAAATTGTTTCACAATAAACTGCAGTTTATTTCTACTGATGCATTCAAGATTATGTTGCAATTGAAATTCCCAGAATTCTGACCCATCTATTGGCAATAGCTGGGGGTTTAACTGGAATTTTCTAGAGTTGTTGCTTTAGCACATCTGGAGGAAATATTGTAGAAGAAAATGTTGTGACACTGGATGATGACAATGGTAATAATATAATTCTAGACACAAAGACACACTATGGGGAAAATTCATTTTCTAAGAATGATGGTTTGAGTGTTGGGAAAAGATATTTGAGAGAAAAAGCAGCATGAGTTCTCCAAGAGCCTCCCAAATCTCAACCACCACATTCTAAAACCTAAAGATGAAATATACTAATTGACATAAATATGACATTCATTTTCAGGCAATCATTTTAGTCCAGTTTTATGTTCTCTGTCTCTTGATACTAACCATGCATGTACAAGATATAACTTTTAATCTTTTCATTGATTTGTGTGGGGATTTTTGTGATTTTACAACCATTTTTTATGATTGGAAAACAAAAAGATTATAGTTTAGTTGCATTATATTTTATATTTTGCATTATTCTGCTGAAAATATCCTGAAAAATTAGGTGGTTAGAACCAATCTATCCTCAAACAGGTCTGCTGGAAGTAAGAAATGGAATAACATCTTGACAATTGATGGTTTGATTCACACATCATTACAAACCCAAATGCAGTTGGCTTATAGTTAGCATAAATTCAACCATTTGGTTTATACATCATGGTTTAGGGCTATATGTTGTATGAGGACAGCAACAGTATCTTATTAAAAAAACTATTGTGACTTAGAGAGTTTGCTCACACATTGCCCTATCTGCAAAATCTCCTAATTCTACCTTTCCCCATAGCTTTTCACCACAGACCCCAGCAAAGTATTCCTCCTAATTTTATCCCTTGTCCACTATTTTGGCAGTCCCTTTTTGTCTTCCCATACCTTTTCAGGGAAGAATGGATGATATCACTATGTGATAGTTACAGATTGCCATGCTATCTTAATACAGAGATGGAGAACCTACAACTCATGTATCAAAGGTGACACACCATGACACTTTGCGTGACATATATTCACCAATACCCGACAACTGTTCTTGAAAGCACACCCTGTTCTCACAGTTTTTGGAGGCTGCAGAGTCCATGGAAGAGCATTCACTGAGGCCAGTTCAAGAACGAAGCCCTCATGCAACCAGAAGCAGCTTCAGGAGAACACCACCTGAAGGTAAACAGTGCAGGGCAGATTCTGGAAAGCACTGGACTGCAGCAGCAATGGGAAATGGCATGAGGTGTTTTTGAGAGACAGTGGTGGGCCTAGAGCTGCCACTACGGGGGGGGGGGTATTACACACCAGCAGAATCAGGTTAGGCATTTTCTAAATTTTTTCACTGATGTAGTATATAACGTGAATATAAGGTTAACTGTTCCATGGCTCCCCGAATTAATAAATTCTTAGTTTATGCACACTCTGAAGGATAAATTAAAGCTGCCTTACTGTACCCAAATCTACCCAGAGCCTCAATTACAAGGCCCCATCACAATCACAAGGCCCCATCACAAGCTAAAGTGGAAACAGTGTGGCAGATGTTAGAGAAGCTTGATATGAGTACCTATTTCATGTAATATCTATTGTTAGTGTCATTGTTGTGAGATGAGTCGAGTGAGTTCAGGCAGGAACATGCTTTTATTGAAAACAGGAACTGAACTGGGAAACATGGCTGTGAATGCAGCTATTTATTCTCTGGCCTCTAGGTGGCGGCCAATAGGTTTAAAGTAACCTATTGCCGCCCTAGAGGCAGCCAGTGGCAGCTCCGGAGACAGGTTGTCTGAGGAGCTGGGAGCCGTTAGCCAGTTCCTTGCATAAACAACCTTCCAGCATTTAAACCCACATGGTACACTTAGTAAAAAAAAGGCCCAATACATTACACCCCTCCCCCCTAGAATGTACACACGTTATAATAACAAGAGTAGAAAAAAATAAAATACAGCAATTACAGAATTTGCAACAGTACAAAATAACAGTAGGCAAAAGTACAGTATTGTTCAAGTGTATTCACTAATATAGAGGCTTTCCTCAGCAGGCAGCAATACATTAATCCAGGGCTTTTCAACCAGTGGTACGCGTACCACTAGTGGTATGCAAGCACCTGGCTGGGGCTACGCAGTGTCGCCTTCCTCCCCACTGCCTCCCCCCCACCGCTGCCTCCCCACCCCTGCGCTCCGCTCCTTCCCAGCAGCCTGCATAAACCCTACAGAGGGCGCGTGCAGGAGCAGAGCGAGGCCCCGCCCTCCCCAGGGACTTCTTATGCAGCAACCACATTGACTTCTGATCGGCGTTTCTTCGGGGCATACATGGCCGGGAAGGTGCGTAGGAGTCCCAGGTACCTGTAAGGCAATCAGCCTGCTCCTCCCCCATCGCCGCCAGCCCCGGGAAAGCCCCATGTGAGTGCCTCGCCAGCCTCCGAACCCTGCCTTTTGAGCAGGAGTGGTTATCAAGCCCCGGGCTCAACAATCAACCGAGGGGGGGGAATCCGTGCCACAACTTGGCTACCCGCCGATCAGCTGGGAGGCTGAGACACCAGATTTGAGCCGCGGACCAGAGGAGAACACTGCTGATTAGCTGGGAGGCTGGTACTTTGGATCCAATGCTGCCAGCCAGCTGGAAGTCCAGGCAGGTGGCCCCCACACCACTGAACAGCCGGGAGCATCGGCAACCTTCTCTAGGGGCTGCCAGTCAGCTGGGAGCCCGGGGCTTGACAGCCGCTCCTGCTCAAAAGCACCAGCGCTCCCAGGTGACCAGCGGCCACGAGAGAAGGTTGCCAATGCTCCCAGCTGTTCGGCGGCAGTGGGGCCGCCCGCTGGGACTTCCAGCTGGCCGGCGGCATCGGATCCAGCCTCCCACCTGATCAGCAGTGTTCTCCTTTGGTCCGTACCCGGTGCCAGTCGTGAGCCACATCCTGGCATCACTGCAAGGTACAGTGCTCAGAAACGCTGATTGGGGCTCCTGCCTGGAAAATAAGCTGCTTGCTAAGTGAGCAGGCAGCAGCCCGGGATCAGCGTTTCTGAATGGGATTTCTAAGCACGACTCAGCTGATCCCGGGCTCCTGCCCAGCTCACTTGCATGCGGAAAAGAGGCTGCTTGCTAAATGAGTTGGGTAGCAGCCCAGGATCAGTGTTTCTGAGTGCGATTTCTAAGTGCGACTCAGCTAATCCCGGGCTCCTGCCCAGCTCACTTGCCTGTGAAAAAGAGGCTGCTTGCTAAGTGAGCCTGGGATCAGCTTAGTTGCGCTCAGAAATCGCGCTCAGAAACACTGATCGGGGCTCCTGCCTGGCTCACTTGCTTGCGGAAAATAAGCTGTTTGCTAAATGAGCTGGGTAGCAGCCCAGGATCAGCATTTCTGAGTGGGATTTCTAAGCGCGACTCAGCTGATCGCGGGCTCCTGCCTGGCTCACTTGCCTGCAAAAAAGAGGCTGCTTGCTAAGTGAGCCCAGGATCAGCTGAGTCGCGCTCAGAAGCCACACTCAGAATGCTGTTCCCAGGCTGCTGCCCAGCTCACTTAGCAAGCAGCTTATTTTCCAGGCAGGAGCCCCAATCAGCGTTTCTGAGCACTGTACCTTGCAGTGATGCCAGGATGTGGCTCACGACTGGCACCGGGTACGTGTGCTACTTAAGTGTCCGATTTATCATACACTTGTAATCAGCACAAATCCTGACCTCTCTGTTGGCTTTAAGAGGTGTGACAATTGGAGTTTCTCATTCACCCCATCTATGGGCTGTAGTACCCCCTGTTCAACTAGCTTGTCCAACTTAGCATCTATCTTGTGTTTAAGAGCAAATGGCACTCTGCGGGGCTTAATCCTGATAGGCATTACAGCAGGATCAAGTTTAAAGGCTATCAGAGGACCCTTGTACATTCCAAGGTTTGTGTCAAAAACATCTGTGAACTCCTCGCATACTGACGCTAAGTTTGCGGTTTGTGTCCGGTTGAGTCCAGTGACCTGGATGCCTAGTGCATCAAACCAATCAAGTCCTATCAGGCTCGTTTGCTGACCCTCCACTACCATAATGTCCAGAGGCCCTGAAAACCCCTTGAATTTAATGGCCAGTGTGGACTCGCCCTTGACTGTGACTCTAGCATTTTGAAAATCAGTCAGGATGATGTCGGATGGCCTAAGCCTGCTGCAGTTGCAGATGAACCAGAATGTATTGAGTGAAATGATGGACACGGCTGACCCAGTGTCCAATTCCATCCTTCAAGGGACACCTTGCAGCTCGACCTGAAGTCAAAATTTCGGCTTAATGGGACGGCGAGCTCCTGTGCAGCAAACGCTCCAGCGGGTGGAGCAAAACCCTATCCTAAATTATCCCAGGGCCCCGGTACCTCTCCTGATCAGAATGTCCGATTGGTGGTTCAACTGGTGGTCCCTCTGGTGACCTCTGCTGTTCTGTTCCCCCTTCCCAAGGTACAAACAGACAAACAAGCAGGCACGATTCACAAGGGTTAAGTCTTTATGCTGTAGTAATTGCTTTCCGATAAAGCCTTGGCAGCAAGATACCCACAGTCAGCCAAAAATAAGCTTGTTACCTCAAGCGTCCGCTGAAATGAGATAACTGCCAAACAATTAATCCAAGTAACAATCCAAAAACAGAAGTGAATAAGCATTGTCAAGAATCCAGACCAGAGTTTCAAAGACGTGACCAGAAGTTGTTAGAATTATTGTTCGTCACAAAGTTCTGAGAGCAGCCACACCCCCTTTTATACCTTGTGGGGTGTGGCTCAGTGACTCAGCTAATCCCTGCCGTCATACTCTTCCTACGCTGCTGTAAACACTTGGCCCTGCATCTTTCTCGGGGGTCTAGCCATGATTCATCTTCGCTAGCCTGTATCAGCTGCAGCTGCTCGGGCTCCGTCCCACCCTGGCTAATTACAGGCTGCTCCTGTCGGCCTTCAGATGGAGACAGAGGCCTTGCCAGAGAGGAGGGCCCTGGAGAGGGAGGCCTTGCCAGAAGGGAGGGCCCCAGAGAGGGAGGCCCTGCCAGTTCCTCCCCATCATCCTCAGAGTCCTCTTCCTCAGGTAGGACAGGATCAGGGGTCGGGGCCACAACATCTGCAGACTGAAGCAATGTGGCCAGTCTTCCCGCAGGCCCGACATGTGGCTGTCTGGAACCTGCAGTCCATGCGTTGGTGGTGGCCTCCACAACCTGGACATCAAAGGAAAGGACTTTCCTTGTAAGTAGTCCCTTGTTGCTAGGCATTTCATCGTTGTTGGTTGTTGTGCCGTTGAAGCTGGTCCATTTCATGGCTGCTGTCGGAGTCTTCTGCGTGTTCAGCATCCTCGTGATGGATGGCCTCCTCGTGCTGTGCGCCTTTGGCGGGCTGCATGGCTTTCACGGCCCCGCCGGTGGCTTCATCCACCATAATCTCTTTCAACGTGTCTTGGAGTGATAAAGTCTCTTTGGCGAAGAGCTTCTGTTGCAGCTCTCTGTTGCGAAGGCCACAGACGAGTCGGTCTCGAAGCCTCTCTTCTAAGTCAGTGAACTGGCACAGGCGTGAAGCTTGCCTCAAAGCTGCGATGAATTTGGTGGCTGTTTCACCCAGCTGCTGAACCCTCTGTTTGAATGTGTGCCTCCAAGCTATTACTGAAAGCTTGGGCTGGAAGTGGTCGCCGAGCCGTTTCTTCAAATCCGTGAACATTACGGACTCCAGCTGTGTCGGTGCAACCAAATTCTCTTCGAGGTCGAATGTTGCTGGGCTGCAGATGCACAGGAGCTTTTCAGCCTTCAGGCCATCTTCGGTTACTTGGTTGGCCTGGAGGTAGTTCTTGACCCTCAAAATGTATGAAGACCATCTTTCTGGGTGAGTCACATCAAATTCTTGCAGCTTTCTGACCTTCGGCATCTCGGGATGTCTTTGCGGCTGGGGCTCGTTGTCTTCTTCTTGCTCCTCCTGTTGCTAGCGTGGCTGTGCTAAGCCAACTGAGAGGGGGGAATGCTTTCCCTGCAAGGCGCTTGCTGGCCTCACCCCCTAGTCACTCTCAGCTCATTGGGAGGAGCAGGATCCCATCCTCGTTGCCAGTGTTGTGTACTGGAGTTCTTTCTTGAAGGAAGAGATGAGTTGAGTGAGTTCAGGCAGGAACATGCTTTTATGGAAAACAAGAACTGAACTGGGATACAGGGCTGTGAATGCAGCTATTTATACCCTGGCCTCTAGGTGGTGGCCAATAGGTTTAAAGCAACCTATTGCCGCCCTAGAGGCAGCCAATGGCAGCTCCAGAGATGGGTTGTCTGAGGAGCTGGGAGCCATTAGCCAACTCCTTGCATAAGCAATCTTCCAGCATTCAAACCCACAAGGTACACTCAGTAAAACAAGGACCAATACATTACACCCATATTCCTTAAAATTCTTTAAATATGCACTTAAGCAAAAAACCAAATGGAAGGTTACAAATTTCTTGAGATTTAAATGGGCAGTAGGCCTCATGGTCCAATAGCAGACGATCAGGAAAAGAACTGGTGGATTCTCAGTTGAAGTTTGCAATAGAGAGATCATTCATGAATAAGCCTTATGGTATATTTCACACTTTGAAAGCCATTAATGTAGAGTATGTATAGATATGAAAGATCATAAAGAATTTTTAAAATCACTATTTTTTTTATTTTAATTCCATTTATATCCCGCCCTTCTCCGAAGACTCAGGGCGGCTTACAAGCTTAGCAGTAGCCTTCATTCTATGTATATGCCTGCTTATTAGGGCTTTCACACACTGGAAAGTCCTATGTTTATTGTAAAGTTCCCTTCTTGATAAGCCTTCAAAGTGCCAAGTTCTTGAGCAGCTTATTTGATTAAAGAAATAGATTTTCAAAAGTGCTATAAAGCAACCAAATGACAAGGGTGAGCACATAGCTAATAGGAAATAACAGTGTATAACACCTAGCATTTCAGGATTAGCAAAGAAAAGGGTATTGTAGGGAACTGATATACACTTAAATATAAATGAAAACTATTTCTCAACTCTCTCTTTTTTCCTTAGCCTAGTTTTACACAGCCATCTGGAGAAGTTGTGCTGAATTTCCTACATCTCAGTTTTAAAAAACACAAAAATCAATGCCACTCCCTTTCATTATCCTTTCTCCAGATGAAGTTTATTCATTGCAGATAGTTAAAATATGCAAAACTAACTCTTTTTAGCTCCTGTAACTATATATGAACAACAAACTAGATAATAACCATACAGTATAATTTTACAGTATCTTCTTTGTCTCCAACACCATTAATTTTTTCATCATCTTTAGTATGGGACAACTTTATGAAATTGTTCTTTTGTTCATTTGTTACCTTTAATGTGATCATCCTGACATTTATAAAAGGAAAAGTTAACCTGTTTGATTTTGGCAGTCAGTAATGTATTCAATTCTTTTTGATGATTTTGCATACAACAAAATTAAATTGCTGAAAGCATAGCATCACTTGTAAATTCATAGTAAAAATATAATGCACTGTGAACACTGATGACTTGTTCAGACAGAGGTTTAAAATGTATATCTGTATGTGATTTAAAGATATATCTGCCTATGATTGCATATAATTCTAAATAATGATACATGGAACATATATACATACATATATATATATATATATATATATTTGTTTTATATACCGCCCTTCTCCCGAGGGACTCGGGGCGGTGTACAGAGCAACGTATGTATACAGTTAAACAATATTAAAAACAAATGAACCCCAAGAGCTGTCAGGCCAGGCCGGCCTGTTGGAACAGGTAAGTTTTTAAGTCGCGCCGGAAGGTGCGAAGGTCGGGGGCCATCCGGATATCGGTAGGCAAGCTGTTCCAGAGGGTTGGCGCACTCACTGAGAATGCCCTCCCCCTGGGGGCCACCAGCCGGCATTCTTTGACCAGTGGCACTCTGAGGAGGCCCTCTCTGTGGGAGCGCACAGGACGGTGCAGTGTTGACGTTGGCAGTAGGTGCTCCCGTAGGTATTCCGGACCCATGCCATGTAGGGCTTTGTATGTCATCATTAGCACCTTGAATTTCACTCGGAAGGCAACCGGAAGCCAGTGCAGCTCACGGAGGAGAGGTGTGATATGGGAGTATCAGGAGACTCCCAGAAGTGTTCGTGCAGCTGCACTCTGCACCAGCTGAAGCTTCCGAGTGGCTTTCAAGGGCAGCCCCATGTAGAGAGCGTTGCAGTAGTCAAGGCGAGAGGTCACAAGTGCATGGGTGACTGTACACAAGGCATCCAGGTCCAGATAAGGTCATAGTTGGCGCACCAGCCGAACCTGAGTGAAGGCCCCCCTGGTCACAGCTCCTATGTGATCTTCCAAGGATAGCTGTGAGTCTAGGAGGACACCCAAGTTGCGGTCCCTATCAACAGGGGATAATAACTCACCCCCGATGTTAAGGGATGGGATGCTCTGAGTATCCTGGCATGCCGGTATGTACAGCCATTCAGTCTTGTCCGGGTTGAGTTGAAGCCTGTTCCTCCCCATCCATTCCCGAACCGCTTCCAGGCAATGGGACATCACGTCGATGGCATCACTGATGCTGTTTGGAGTTGAGATGAAAAGCTGGGTGTCATCAGCATACTGATGGTACCCTACTCCAAAACCACGAATGATCTCACCTAGCGGTTTCATGTAGATGTTGAACAGGAGAGGCAAGAGAACCGACCCCTGAGGGACTCCACAAACGAGAGGCCTCGGAGTCGACCTCTGTCCCCCTGCCAACACCGACTGCGAGTGTCCCAGGAGAAAGGAGGAGAACCACCGCAGAACCGTGCCTCCCACTCCCAATCCCCTGAGGCGCCGCAGCAAGATACCATGGTCAATGGTATCGAAAGCCGCCGAAAGGTCTAATAAGACTAGGACAGAGGAATGGCCCCTGTCCCGGGCCCTCCAGAGATCATTCTAGATACCAATCTAGATTAATCAAGATGAGTGGTGGTTTTCTAGATGTAAATCTTCCCAAATAAGTAGTTGTTCAAATTGTTCTGGTCCCCTAAGACCTAAGAACAGTACATTGTTCACCCAGTTTAACCAGCACAAAAATAATATGCTCCATCTTCACTAGTAGCTGAAGATGGTATTAATGAGGTGCTTATTGCACAACCAGGATCCTGCAGTAAAAGGCTCATTCCTCTTGCCACCATTTCCATGTCCTAAGCCCATCTAAGCAGACTGAAAAATGATCTATAGTTGTCTTAACTTCTCCAACTTCTAAATACCAAGAACAAGGAGCAAAGAATGCAGAGAGCTAGCCCGCTCTTAGCTGATACACCTCTTCTCCTGAGGCCCTCCCCTTCTCTCCAAATACAAGAGAAATTTTAAAACTGACATCCTTATTGTACTCCATATTCTGTTCATTGGTCTGGTCATTAATACTAAGGTATTAATCTACCTTTCTCACTGACCGAGCCCAGAATCTAGGAAGCGTAGTGAGGCAGGAATTCGATCTACTTCCAAACTCCACAGAGCCACACCATCCAAATAAAAGATTTTTTGTTAAATTCACCATGGCTAAGGAGTAGAACTGTTTTATCAATACATAGTCCTTGTGAGGAGATGGCCAGAGAAAGTACTCTTCTTTGTTACCATACAGTGGGTTATAAATAGTAAGAATACTTAATAAATGTTACTAGGGTGAGATTCAATGGTCCTCTTTTACTGACAGGAATACCTGAATCAGCAAGACTAGGGGAAAGTAATTACCCTTGCTTGATATCCTTTAAAAGTCTATTGCATGGAATAACTTTTGGGAGTAAATCATGAGGCTATGAGAGGGAATGCAGAGAGAAGGAGGTGGACATGTACTTATGGAAGCAGATGCTTACTATGAGCTATGGATTCCATCCATTTTTAATCTGCGGCTCTTTCTAGAATTTTTAGCCAACTTTACAACTGGATTTCCCCATTCATTCAGTTTAGGCTTTATCAACTCGACATAATAAAAGGTATTGAAATTAAGTTAGTAATATCTATGTATGTTTTAAGATAAGAACTCTGTCAGAACGGTAACATTTTATGATATATAAGTAACACAAAAAGACACTGAAAAGTTCACAAAAGGATGTTATCATTTGACATAGCAGGAATAAGAAGAGATACTTAAATAAAAAAATAAATAAGAATACAATACTTAAGAATACTAAAATTGTTAATTTCAAATAATATGTTACACTATTTCTGAATACTGAATACTGAAACACTATTTTTCTTAATTTTCTCTAGTGAACAACACCCAACGAATATTAATTATATAGAAACATATTTTTGGTTTTGTTTGTTCATTTAATTAACATGTTTATTAAGTTAACATAAATTCTTGATCCTGTCACACTAATTTGATATTTATTTGGACTCCTCATCTCATAACATCAAAAATAGACTGTTTATTGTAACAATTTTATGAAATTATTTCATGGTGCTTTAAATTGTGCTAAATTTAATTCTCAGAGTGAGAAATCTGCATTTTTAACCCTTCTACTTTTCTAATTACAAATTTTTATATTAAGTTAAAAAGTGGGGGTACCAGAATGCAATCCTTCCCCCCCCCATTGTGAATGTTTTTTCTGTCTCTTCCATTTCATAATTATGTTTCTCAAATCAACAGATGCTAGGACTATTCTGAATTTTGGTTCTTAGATTTAACATTCGCATCCCCAAATTCAGACATTTGTGAAAGATTTCAATGCTAGGATGGGATAATGAGACTCTTCTTCAAAACTATAATGTCTCATATTGCTCTTTGATTGGTCTGTCCTCATGGAAATCTAAAGATGCCAGGATCAACCCAGTGGGATGGAGACTGTTGCAACTGATGATAAAACTCAACATGAAAATTCTTCATGAATATATGTTCACTGAGGGCAAACTAACATTTTGGGTTTCTAGAGGGATTTTTGCTTTAGATTATGTGCTAATTTCTAATGGTTTTGCCTCCCATTATAAACATTTGTATATTTTTCCTCTGCTGGTTTATGATTGAATAATGATTGATTGATTGATTGATTGACCTGGATATTTCCAACTAGCAAGTGATCACCTATCAGTAGTAGATCCTTCTCTATTAATTTAATTGAGCGTAGCCAGGTTTATAAGCCCGATTCCCTTGACACCAACTGTTGGTATTCCAAAGACCTTGGGCTACAGTGGTTGGTTCCCCCTTTGTTGGAAGCCAATTGTTGGTGGGATGTTTTGGGGGTTTGCCAGGTATGCCATTTTGCTCTTCTTTTTTTCTCATTTGAGTCTTGTTCTGTTTTTGTTTATCTCTGTTGTGCTGCCTTTAAATTGTTTTGGTGTATTGTGATCGTTTGGAGTTGGGTGACATTTAAGTGAATAAATAAATAAAACAATTATTTTCATCCGTATGGTCCCTTAAGCTGCCTGTGGTTATGGCTCAATTCTTTGCAGCCTCAGCAGTTAATTGTTTGAAATAAACTGTAAGTGTGAGCAACAAGGCCTGTTAAACAATCACTCTATGCCAACAAATTATTATTTTAGCTCAAACAGCAAAACTGCTGGTGAAGATATAATTTTAACAGAACTTCTAAAATCTAACCTTGCTTGGTGGGCATCGGTGCTAGCTCTCCTTTTTAGAGCTGAAAATATATTACAATTCCCTTTTTAAAAAATTCATCATTTCCCCTAGGTACAAAAAGAAAACAAGTCAAATCCTGCAAATTATCAGTCTATTAGTCTTTTATATGTCATTAAAATTAATTATAGTCCAGGTTTTTACAGTATAAAGTCTTGAAATAGATATTTTCTAATAACACTTTGGCTGCAGACCAGGCGAGCTTTAGACCTTGCCATTTAACTATGGATCGATGTACAATATTGCATCACCTACCTAAGATATATAATCTCTCCAGATGCACGCACTATATCACTTTCATAGATCTCAAGGCAGTCTTTGGTTCTATATGACATGGGAGACTTTGGAAAGAATTAACCATAACACCGATCCATCATCTTCCTAAACTGATAATATATCTATAGTTTGTCACCACCATGCAAATCAAAGTACATTGTCACAGGGGCTTGACTGAACTTATCCTCCTATTAAAAGATACAAAATAAGGCTTTATTTCAGCTCCATTATTGCTTAATCTATACATTAATGATATTGGTGAAATTTTTGCATCATCTTTTGCTCATTCCACTCTTTAGTGATATGTTGGAATGAGCTTGGGAGACAGGAAGGAGAATCACAGAATAGACAACAATCAAATAAGAGGTAACTGAACTTGCAGAAGCATTAGAGCAGGGGTGTCAAACTCAATTTCATTGAGGGCTGCATCAGCATTGTGGTTTCCCTCAGGGGGCCAGGTGGGTGTGGCCAGGGTGGGCGTGGCCTACTGGGTGGCTGGAGTGCATGTGGCCTACTGGGTGGGCATAGCCAGCTCTAAATCATTCGTGTCAAGGGTACCTATGGGGGTCTGGGCAGGAGTGGGACAGATCTGAGGGTCTCTGGCAGAAGGAAATGGGACTGGGGCAAGTGCAAAGGCATGGTCCACTGGAGGAGCCTCACTGTTCCTCTCAGGCCATTCAGGGGAGGGGGGCTGGACGGTGGTCTGGAGGTCAAATGCTCAGCTAAGCCCTCAAGCACCTGTGGCACTAAGCCCAGCCCCATTTCCCCAAGGGGGTGCCCAGCTGCACTTACCTCCTCAAGGCTGCTGCTGCTGTGCTTGCTCTCCTTAGCCAGGTTGCCCATGATGGGTACGAGGTCCCTCTCCATGTAAGGAGACCTGGCTTTGTATCCAAAGCTTCCTTAGCAATAGGATGGGAGACCCCCCCCCAGGATAGGCCAGGAGGAGGGGGCAAGGTGATGGTGAAAGGGCAGCAGGGAAGGACTAAGGCAGAACTTCCCTCAGACCTTCCCTCTCCTTCCTTCCTCCCTCTCCTTCTTTCCTCCCTCTCCTTCCTTTCTTCCTTCGAGTGGTGGGAAAATATTTGAGATGAGGGAGGAAGAAAAACAGGCAAGAAACGCAGCTGGGGAAGTGTCATCCTTTGTGAGGAATGAAGAAATGCGCCATTACCTGGAAATGGCCAGCACATGGCCCTCGCCTGCTTCACATATCCGGCTTGGTAGACTCTGGGAGAGGGGATGCCATGAGCAGCATGAGTCGATGTTTATTTATTTATTTATTATTGGGACTTATATGCCGCCCTATCTCCCGAAGGACTCAGGGCAGCTAACAACAATAACATACAATAAATACAGAAGTTAAGATAAAATTAAAATTAAAGGCCTCTGTACAATAAATTAAAATTAAAATAAATTAAAAATTAGAGTTAAAAAAATAAAAACATAATTAAAATCCCTGTCAGTCCAGGTCAGCCAGGTGGAAAAGGAGTGTTTTGAGGCCGCGGCGAAAGGACTGGAGATCTGGGGCCATCCGAAGCTCAAGGGGGAGCTGGTTCCACAGGGCTGGTGCTCCCACAGAGAAGGCCCTCCCCCTGGGGGTCGCCAGCCGACATTGTCTAGCCTGTTACCTGCACAATGCTGCCCAGCCCCCAGTCTCCCCAGTTTTGGCAGGCAGCAGGGTACTTTCCTCACAGTACTGAGAGGCTGAGCTGGGTGGCATGAATCTGAAGAGAAGCGCAATGCTGCCCAGCCCCTAGCCTGCCCGAAGTAGGCAGGGCCATGTGCTGGCCACTTCCAGGCAATGGTGCATTTCTTCATTCCTCACAAATGGTGATACCTCCCCAGTGCGCACCCAGGGGGTGGGGCCAATGCAGCAGGGGCTGGTCCCTTGCTGTTTCCAGATGGCCTTGTGGAGCTAAGACTGAATGCGTTTCAACATAGATGGCCACCACGAAATTGTTCATTGGCTCCCAGCCGGCCTGGGCCAGGGCCAAGGCAGTGGGGGCCGTTCCCTCACTGTTTCCAGGATGGGTTTGCAGGCCACATGAAACCACTTTGTGGGCCGGATGCGGCTCCCGGGCCTTGTGTTTGACTTGTCTGCATTAGAGGCTGACAAATGTCTCAGAAGGGATGCTACCTACTTTCCTGGACTGTAAAGGCAAGTGGGGAGAGATGTACTTTCAGACTTGCAAGACTCTGTTAATGTAGTATTACAATAAATTTAGAGATAGCACTGTTGGGTTTGCTTCTTGTCTGACAATCCTGCAAGGCTGATACATTCCTATTCTTCCCTATGCTTATAATGTGGCTATTCTTGTTAACCCAGGTGGGCCTGTGTAGATTCCTTGGAGCATGATCTTCTTACTGTTTTAGGGGAAATATTGAGATTAATTACTCTAAAGCTAGTATTTTTCAGAAAGCAGTTCAAGTCTCTACTTAACTGGAAGATTTATTGAACAGGTCATGGCTTTTAAGTGTTTAGGTATTCAATTTTCAGTTTTCCACTGCCTGGACCAATCAAATAAGAGAGTTCAGAAAAACGTAACATTTGCCTTCCTGGCTTTTGCTAAGATCAGATCACTTCCAGCTGCCTTGCTGTTTTTTTAGTTACAAAAGGAGTTTAGCAGCCTGAGGAGGAAACCCCAAATGTTAGTTTCACATGGTTATTGGAGCAGTGACCCAATGAGATTGGAATCACTAACTCAGAGTCAGCCAGGCAGTGAGGCTTAACAGAGGATGGAAAGAAGGGAATAACAAAGTGCCTGACTACTGTGAATTTTATTTTATTATCTGGACAAGTTTTTTACCAATTATATCTCTATGTTAGGTTTCTAGGTT
Source organism: Vipera ursinii (assembly GCF_947247035.1). Classification (NCBI taxonomy): domain Eukaryota; kingdom Metazoa; phylum Chordata; class Lepidosauria; order Squamata; family Viperidae; genus Vipera; species Vipera ursinii. The sequence continues at coordinate 177,156,715 of NC_139512.1, read as the reverse complement.
AGAGAATTCTTTACCGTCTTTGATTGAACTAAACCTCACTTCAGCACATTCATGATCAAACTATGTGTTTGAGTGGCATCTATTTAATAATTTATTTTTATTTCTTTATTAAATTGGTAAATTTGTAAGGCGACTATTGTATTTGGAAGATCCTCAAGAGATTTAAGATGGAGTGCTTAGGACCAAAAAAAAAAAAAAGCCCACACGAGTTGCAGAGCAATGGCTGAGTTTAAGATGGCAAATTCTATCTGTTTCATCTGTCTGATTTTCAGAATCTTTTCTTTGTGAGGGATTAAGTCAATCAGCTTCATCTTGTCTGTGAACCTGGGTGTTTGTTACTAGGTTCACAGTGAAAAGAAAGTGGTTGGTATCAGGCTGGATATCAATTGAAAAAGAGCTGGCATGATGTAGTAACCTAGTGGTTGATACTGAAGTAAAATCAATAGTACAAAATACCTACCTATTCCACAATCCTGTTATGGATGCTTAGAAGACCAATTTGGTGCTGTTTGGGTAGCCTCTATCCCTTATATTTAATGTTCATGTCTTCAGGACAGTACAGATAGTCCTCGACTTACAAGAGTTCGTTTTGTGACTGTTCAAAGTTACAACAGCACTGAAAAAAGTGACTAAAGACTGTTTTTCACACTTATGATTTCTTTATTTCTTTATTTATTAAATTTTTATACCGCCCTTCTCCCAAAGGACTCAGGGCGGTGTACAGGGCAATAAGTATTAAAAGACAAAATACAAAAGTTAAAAAACAATTAAATATTATGCCCGATATATACATTAATTAAAAACCATGTTTAAACCCCAACCCCAACCCATCAAACCAGGCCAGATTGCTCAAATAAATAAGTTTTTAGATCCCGCCAGAAGGAGCGAAGGTCGGGGGCCATCCGGAGCTCAACTGGCAAGCGGTTCCATAGCTCCGGGGCGCCCACAGAGAACGCTCTCCTCCTGGGGGCCACCAGTCGTTATTCTTTGATCGGAGGCACCCTGAGGAGGCCCTCTCTGTGGGAGCGCACTGGACGGAGGGAAGTTGAAGCCGGCCACAGGTGTTGCCGTAGGTAATCCGGACCCATGCCATGAAGGGCTTTGTAAGTCATTACCAACACCTTGAATCTCACCCGGAGGGCAACCGGCAGCCAATGATCATTGCCGCTTCCTCATGGTCATGTGATCAAAATTCAGACGCTTGGCAACTGACTCATATTAGGACAGTCGCAATGTTCCAGGATTATGTGATCATTTTTTACACCCTTCTGAAAAACAAAAACAATGGGGAAGCCAGATTCATTTGACAACCATGTTACTAAGTTAAGAACTACAGTGATTCATTTAGCAACTGTGGCAGAAAAAGTTGTAAAGTGGGGTAAAAGTCACTTTAAAAATGTCTCACTTAGCAACAGAAATGTTGGTCAAGTCGGGCACTACCTGTAGTGAAAGGGTGGGGTAAACAATTGATCAAAAGAGAGAGATTAAAGCAGGTAAATGAGATTTTGTCATTTGAACTTAGTCCGGCATTGAAGAAACCAGCATGGTTGCACAGATCTCTCTCTGATAAAGTGAAAGACAAAAGGAATAAGAACAAAAAATGGAAAGAGGGACACATACTAAGGAAAAATATAAGCAGAATCTGAATATAGCCTGAATCTGCAGAGATGAAATCAGGAAAGCAAAGACTCAGAATGAACAAAGACTTGCAACAAAAGTCAAAGATAATTTAAAAAGTTTCTTTCAACATATAAATAACAAGAAAAAAGTCAAGGAAACAGTTGATCCACTAAAGAGAGAAGCTGGCAAGGAAGTAACAGGCATTGGAGAGAAAGCAGAGCTGCTTAACTCATTCTTTGCATCAGTCTTCACACAAAAAGAAACTATAGCCCAACCTACCAAAAACCTAACTGTAAAAGACAGACTAGAAATAAAAATTAAACTAAGCAAGAAAATGGTAAGAGAACCCTGTCTGACCTTGAAGAATATAAACCACAGGGACAGATTACATTCCAGAGTTCTGAAGGAGCTGACAGATATTATCTCAGAACCATTGTACCATATTTTTAAAAAACCCTGGAGCACCAGGGAACTACCAGAGAATTGGAAAAGAGCTGATGTGGTTCCCCATCTTCAAAAAAGAAAAAAAATAGACCCAGGAAACTACAGACCAATCAGCCTAACAACAATACCTAGGAAGATATTGGAAAAGATGATTAAAAACAGATCTATGAACATCTAGAAACAAAGTTATAACTAAAAACAAATCACGCCAAACCAATATTATTTCATTCTTTGACAAAGTGACTAAATTAGTAGACCAGCAAAACGCTGTGGACATCGTATATATAGACTTCAGCAAGGCATTCAACAAAGAAGACCACAACCTACTTCTTCATAAGGTAGAAAAATGTGAGATAGACAGCATCACCACTAGATGGATTTGTAACTGGTTGACAAACTATACTCAACGAGTAGTCCTTAATGGTACTATGTCTACATGGAAATAAGTAAGCAGTGGGGTACCACTAGGTTCTGTCTTAGACCCAATAAGACATATCTTAATATCTTCATAAATGACTTAGATGAGAGAATAGAAAGGGAACTCATCAAATTTACAGATAACACTAAGCTGACAGGAATAGCCAACACCCCAGAGGAGAAGCTCAGTATCCTAAAAGATCTTGACAGACTTGAACAAAGGGCCCTATCCAACAAAATGAAATTTAATGTGAAGAAAAGCAAGGTTTTACATCTAGGCAGGAAAAATCAAAGGCATAAAGACAGAGTAGGCGAAACCTGGCTCTAAAACAGTAACTGTAAGAGGGATCTTGGAATCCTAGTGAACGATCACTCAAACATGAACCAGCAGTATGCTGGAGCAGCCAACAAAGCTAATACAATACTTGGTTGTATAAACAGAGGCATAGAATGAAAATCATCCGAAGTATTAGACTGCTTAGTAAGACCACACTTTGAATATTTCATCCAGTTTTGGTCACCAAATACAAAAAAGATGTTGAGACTTTGGAAAAAGTGCAAGGAAGAGCAACTAAGATGATTAAAGGTTTGGAGACTAAAACATATGAAGAACAGTTGCAGGAACTGGGTATGGCCAGTCTAGAGAAAAGAAGGACTAAGTCTGACATAGCAGTATTCCAGTATTTGAGGGGCTGTCACAAAGAATAGTGGGTCAACTTATTTTCCAAAATGCCAGAAGGCAAGATAAAGAAATGATGGAAATTAATGAAGCAGAGAAGCAACTTGGAATTGTTGCTTAATTGTCCTAATAGTGAGGACAATTAACCAATGAAACAGCTTGCCTTCAGAAGTTGTGGGTGCTTCATCACTGGAAGTTTTTAAGAAGAGACTGGACAGTCATAATCACTACTCATGACCAGTTAGTAGTAGTGTTTTCAAAGGCATTAGATCTTTAAATACTATGTTAAGATTGCTAAAAGTTGTATAACTTGGTGAAGATATTTTACTACTGGATATGTGAGTGTGGTGTTATCCTTTAAAAAATAATAAACATAGAATTTGTGTGGGCCTCATATTTGAAAATTATTGGAGAGCTTATCTTGGACATCATAAAAAGGACACTGCGTGAGCATATGAATAAAAATTTCTGCCTCCCTGGATCCACAAGGGCAAAGTTTCCACAATTAAGAAATCCCATGAAATTTTCCTACCGGTAGAGCTGATGGGAGTCTCATAAATCATCCCACATCATATTTAGCTTTTCTCACAGAATTGTAGAATCTCACATCCATGCTTTGCTTTCTGTCTGATTGGCAGTGGTTTGATCTCAGAAGACATGCATTTCCTTGTTCCTGCTGTCATTCTCTGATTGATCAGATCTTGCACAATTTTGAAGCACCCCAAACTTTTTTAACTGATACATCTAAAGCTAGTTACAGGAAAGGTTGTAGAAGCGTCAGGTTTAGAAATGGTTTGCACTGTAGAAAATAGATGTCTCAATTAGCAAAAACAACAAAAAAAAAATGGAAACAAGTCCCTCCCCCAAAAAAAACAGGTTAGCATATGTTGCTGGCTATTGCCAGAATGCATTTGGTAAAGAACGAAATAACGAAAGACGCAAATATAGTAGCATAAAAAGATGCTACATTTCATATTTTAAATGAAATGCTCAGCGGTGGGAAAAATAATTTTGTGTTCAAGACCCACAGGTTGTACATTAAAAAGATTGTCTTGCTATCCATCACAGTAGGGAGCATACTTCAGAAACTGATGACATTCTTTTAATTATGCTGGTGTTTCACAAGTCTCCTACCTTACCTGAACAGAGTAATACCTTATAGAGGTAGTTATGCATCACAAAATTACATAAGATAGAAAGGGGATCAACGGAAAACAGATATATTTAGCAAGTTTTTAAAGAAAAGGGTGTTGATTAGTAGTGATTAACTATACAAGCAGGCAAAATGCAGTGATTAGAGTTCAGAGAATTGATATACAAGGAGCTGTGTTTTACATTTTTGAGAGCCACACAATCTGCTTGATATGCAAGTTTCTCCATACTATTTATTTCCATTCTGAGTACTTGCTTCAGAAAATGAAAAAAATATAAAAGCAATTTCGATGCCATATTTCTTTACATGAAACATGATCTCTAAGTAAAAAAAATAGATTTTTCCCACTTTTATCAAATAATGTTCATGAAGGCATTAAAGTTTCTAAAAATGGTTTCCAAGGGGTCTGGGGATTTGCTTATTTATTATTTGAACTTTTGTTGAAAGAATTCTAATTTTAACAGTAATGTTTTGAGGCATGCTGTAAAAAGTAAAATAGCTAAGAAACATTCCTTAGTTTTATCAGAATTCTAAACTGTTACAGTTAAAAAAATTATACATGTTATTGGCTTATTTGGTATTGAAACCAACTTACAGGTTTTGTGAGTTAATTATTTATCTTTAGGCAAATTAGACTCTGAAGAGACTCACCAGGCACATAATGAAACTTTATATTTAGAATCCAATTTTAAGTTCTAAATGTCCAACATGTAAAATATGGTTTAAAACTATGTATGTATGTATGTATGTATGTATGTATGTATGTATGTCCAGTCTTTACTCTACAAATAGACAATTTGCAATTTAGACATTACACCAAACCTGGATTAATATAATCAGTATTCTGTCAGTCCATGACAAACCATTGTTTCTTTTACAATTTGTCAGTGCTGAATACTAGTATGCTAGCTCAGAGATCATGCTGAATCATAATTAATCTTCCTTCTAAAGCAATGCTTCAATTAACAGTATCTCTAATCTTCCCAGTCATAGTACACAGAAATATCTATATAATCATAATGACAGTTTAAGGCTTAAGGAACTCTTCAGTTCCCCCCTGTCTTCCATTCTTTATATTTTCAGAACATTAAATCAACTCTGTAAGCAGAAGATAAGGAACTGGTGGTTTCTTTTAACTGTTGACATGAGGGAGGCACAGTGCCCAAATGTGCAAATCACTCCCTTTTGAGTGATACAGCAAGTAAAAGTGATGCTCATCCAACCTGACAAATACAGTATTTCTCCAATGAATGCCTGCAATTCTACAATTGTCATATGAAAACCACCCCTATTTACTTAGAATTTTTCTGATTTTATGATAACCTCCTCTAGATAATTGTTTTGCTTCTAGTATATATTTGTCTTTTGGGGGTTGGGGTTATTTGTGATATTGGGGGTTTCACCACTTGTGTTAACAGTCAAGGATAATGGTATCTGGAACACCACAGGGTAATATTTCTGAAAGGAAGTGCTAGAAAAGCTTTTAATGTAACTGAATATGAGGAAAGTATGCAATTGGGCACAAAAACACTGGTTCACTTCTGTCGTGCCTTATTGCCAGATATTGACATCTGACATCTGAAAGTTCTAACAACAATGCAAAGATGTCTCTATAAACCTGTGTTTCATATTTATACCTGCACTTATGATTTTGATTTTGATCATATTTTAAAACTAATATTTGAGGTATTTGTACATCATCCAGAATCATGAGATTGGAACAGTAGAGAAATCATCTTAATTAAAAATCAAACATAAGTAATATATCATGGTGATTATTACTCAAGTCTATGTACAAAAAACCCTCTCCCTATACCACTGGGGGGGAGTTATAGGTAAGGGCAGCATGATGGCTCAGTGGTTAAGACACTGGAAAGCTGACAGCCTGGGTTTGAGTCTCGAGCACTGTGCAACGGTGTAAATACCCATCTTTGCCTAGCTCCTGCTCACCTAGCAGTTCAAAACATGCAAATAAGAGTACGTAAATGGGTAACATTCAGTGGGAAGGAAACAGTGATGTCCTGCTGGCCACATGACTGTGGAAACATCTTCAGGCAGCGTTGGCTCATGGCCTCAAAACGGAGATGAGCTCCACCCCCTATAGTCAGCAACAAGTTGCAGAGTAAAATCCACAGGGACTCCTTTCCTTTTTCATTATGGGTAAAGAGAGATGATATTGAGTGATACTGAGGTTTGATTTGTTGACAATATAATCTAGATGGGGCGAAGCTTGCTGCAACTGATTCTTTGGGCATCAGGGGATATGTGGCATCTAGCATATGGAAGCATATGGAAACGTTGCACTGTTGATGAAGTACATCCAGTCCACCAAGTACAACTGGAATGTCTATGGAGATCTAAAAGTAGTGGCTCTGCTGCCTAGAATCCAGACTGGATATACCAAGTACTGTTGTTACATATGCGAATGGGACAATTATGCAAGAGAGTTGCATTACATTAAAAAGAAATGGCCATTCTACAAGAATTTGATTCCAGGACAGAAGAACGTGATACATGAGCTACTTATTGATCTGACAAAAGATATTTTTGCCTCCATTTCAACTTGGACTGATGAAAAATTCTGCAAAAGTAATGAACAAGGAAGCTGAAGGTTTTCATTATTTGAGACAGATGTTTCCAAGAATAACTGACACCAAAATGAAGGAAGGCATATTTTGTTGGCCCATAGATCAGATATGTCATCACTTGCCAGCGTTTCAAAGATCTGATAGTGGGACCATAGAAAGTGGAAAGCATTCAAGGATGTCGTTGAGAATTTTCTTGGCAACTATTGAGCACCAAACTATATTCAGCTGGCTGACAAACTTCTTATAGCATAAAAGACAATAATAATAATAATAATAATAATAATAATAATAATAATAATAATAATAATAATAATAATAAACCTTTATTGTCAAAGTACAACATGTGTACATTGAGATTAGCTGAGCTAATTGCACAACACACCAGCCTTGCAAGCCAATCATACATAAAGTTATTTCCCATTCAAGACCCTGACAGCCCATGGATAGAAGCTGTTCTGTATCTCCTACCCGATGGTAGGAGAATAAAGAGGTACCGTCCAGGGTGTGAGTCATCCCTGAGAATCTTCCTCACTCTTCCAAGGCAACGAGCCCTGGCGATGTCATCCAGTGGTGTCAGGGAACAGCCCACAATGTCTTGTGCTGTGCTCACTACCCTCTGTAATACTTTCCTATCCGCGGCTGTCAGACCAGCATACCAAACCACAATACTATACGAGAGGACGCTCTCTATAGTAGACCGGTAAAAGAGGGTCATTAGCTGTCGTTCTACCCTGTTCTTCCGCAAGACCCTAAGAAAGTGAAGCCTCTGTTGGGCCTTTCTAGCCACCTGGGTTGTGTTGACTTTCCAGGTCAGATCTTCACAGAGGTAGACTCCCAGAAATTTAAAGGAGGAAACTCTCTCTACACAGTCCTCCCTGATGTAAAGTGGGGCAGGTTCCTCCTTTTTTCTCCGGAAGTCTAACACCATCTCTTTCGTCTTGCCGATGTTTAGGTGCAAGTTGTTGTTACTACACCATATGGATAGTTTTTGTACCTCCGCCCTGTATGCTGTCTCATCCCCACCTGTAATAAGACATGAAGTGCAACATGTCACGGAAGATTCATTTTCTGCCTTCACACTTGGACTTCTTTTCCTAAAGTCTAGATGCTGTCAGTGACAAACATGGTGAAAGGCTTTACCAGGACATTGCCATAATGGTAAAAAGATATCAGGGCAACCAGAATCCATCATTATGGGCTGACTGTTGTTGAACAATGCAACAAGATGAATCATACATTGAGCACAAACAAAAAGCAACAAAACATTCTGGCCCTGTTGAACTCATGCAGTGTGTCAGAAATATTATGCAATTAAATATTTATTTTTATTTAATCTCATTTATATCCCGCCCTTCTCCGAAGACTCAGGGCGGCTTACAATCTAAGCACAAATTAAATGTGCTTAGCAATAGCCTTCATTCTATGTATATGCCTGCTTATTAGGGCTTTCGCCCCCCCCCAAGCGGCATTATTACAAAGTCAGCTTAATTGCCCCCAACAATCTGGGTCCTCATTTTACCTACCTCGGAAGGATGGAAGGCTGAGTCAACCTTGAGCCTGGTGGGACTCGAACCTGCACTAATTGCAGGCAGCTGGTGTTACTTAAGGAGGCATTAGCCCACTGCTCCACCAAGGCTCTCTCTATATATATTATAATTTTTAAAAGTTAATTTTACATTTCTCAATATTCTTATGTGATACAGTTATTCAAAATCACCAAAAGGTCTGACATAATGAGCAAAAGATTTTTAGGAAGCAAAAGTTTAAAAAAAAAACAAAAAAAACTGTTGTTCAGCATATTTTATCTGTTCCTGTAGCCTTCTGATTAGAGTGCTGAACATACTTCATATTCTAATACTAGAGATTCATATATGTAGGGAGTATCTCCTTCATCCTTAGCAATCTCTTTACACATTCATCCTTAATGAATTTTTAAGTCATTTGGTTCTATATCAGTGAGGTTCAGGATTTCAAAGCGATTCCTAATGTTTTCATTGAAAATAGTGTATGTGCTCAAGTTCATATCGTGGAAAGTGGTTGGCTTTCTAATTTTTCTTTAGCTTAATTCGGAACTTGCACCCTAGCAGTTTGTGATCTGCAGTCAGCACTTAGTTATATCACTGATGTTATAATTGAGCTCCTCCACCTCCTTCTACCAATAATATAGTATGTTTGATTTATATGTGTACCATTTGGTAATATCCATGTATAGAGGCATTATTTTAGTTGCTTGAAGACAGCAACCAAAATCATCTGCTATGAATAAATCATTATAATGACAGAAAATTCCTGCTTCATTTCAGTTTGCTAAGCTATACAGTCCATCTATTTTTTCTTTAATGTTTCCAATTTTCCAGTTGCCAGTCACAAGCAGGCCCCTTGTTTGCATATTCTGACAATTTCAAATTGGGCTTAGTTTAAAAAAAAACAAAAAAAAATCCCCTTACCAAACTTCTTTTCTTCTGCATCCTTGGTTGGAGCATAAACATGAATGATCATCGTATCAAAGGGTTGGTTGTTTTCTGGCAGATATTTATTACTCAAACTAACTGACATCAAACTAACTGACATCATTACTCAAACTAACTGACATCAAACTAGCTGACATCATCAGTTAGCCAGCAAAATTGCATTGTAACCACTGATTCACCAGGTTCCATGTTGTTCTCTTGATCAAAATACAGAAGTTCTTTACCTTTGCCTTCTTCCATGCAGTATGACTTCATGCCTTAGCAATTGTCAGTGATCACTACCTCCAGCATCTTTTTATATTGCTGCTGCCTAATACTGTACAGGTGGGTGCTTGCTTTAGTTAGGCAAATTGGTATGACCATCATACCTTGGGTAACCTTGGTAGAAATATATCTCTGGACATACACTCATGACATACTTCATTGATCCCTCCTAGGAACACACCTCTGCCACTATAAGGCAGCACAGTGGGATTTTAAGGGTGGAAGGTACCGAGCTTAGTGATTTCTTTAAAAAAGAAATACAAATTTTGTTTCACAACAGACTCAGTGATGGAATCTTGCTTATTGCAGAAGAAGAGTTTATTTCCCAGACACGAAAACAGAGAACACCTACTTGTATTGTAGAATGCTACAAGCAGCAAAGCCTAATATGAGGAGCATAACTTTTCTGAAAATCATAGTGAACTGATTCACTGATGTAGATGAAGTATTTTGAAATAAATTTAATGACAAAGCTTCTTAAGGGGGGTTTATAGGAGTGGCAGCAACTTAACTCTGCTTTAGAGGCAAACAGACCGTGAATTTAGATCTTTCAGCATGGATGCAGTATACCTTTAAGGCACATTTATGCTACATTCTACATTAATTATAGCTTGTGAACCAGCCCTAAGTAATGTTCCACACAGAGCAATCCAGATATGAGGTTGCCAATACTGGAGCTCATTAGGTAACTATAGAAAAGGTCTCATTCCTTGTCACTCTACAATCAATCCCATTTCTGCAAGAATCAAAATTTAGAATCCTGTTGGTTTTTTTCACTTCTCATCTGAACTCACTGAAATGCACTTAAGTAACCAAAAGAGTAGATAAGAAAAATCAGAGGCATGGTTCTTGCTTTATCATGCTGTAAAGGAACCAAGTCTCTATTCAATTTTAGGATCCAGGGTATTTTTGCTTGCTTGTTTGTTTTTTTGCAACATTACTGTTTTTAAATGGTTTTAGAGCATTTCAAGCATTTTCTCCCCAAAGGATACTGCCTTTACGTGAAATACGGCCCTATTCCTCTGAGTTAAATGTGTATGAATAGGCCTGTATAAATTTATAGGCTTTTTTGGCATTCAAAAAAACTGTGCAACACCCAAGGTTGTAACATCACAGGTTGCAGAATGTTAGGCTGTTTGAGATTTTATAAGGCACATGTAAAATTATTTCTAAGTGAAAAATTATCCTCAGTATCCTATACTGAGATAATAAGCCTCCATTTGGGTTGAAGCAGAATGTCTAATTTAGGGGCTCAATTATAGTAATTTTCATATTTTCATATTTCTTTTTTTAAAAAAATAAGTTAGACTGACAAGTTGATGCATTTTCTCATATTGCAGCATGGTGTAGGTCATGTAATGGATAGCTTTATTTAATGCTGTTTTCTGTAATGCATAATTTTATTAATCATATCCTCAGAGATGTGGCAATTCCACTACAATGTTTGTGTTTGTCTATGTGTGTGTATGTAGTGTGTGTAATATGTCACACTGATAGTCAGATTATTTGATATTTTACAAAATGAAAGTTGTGGATTAGCTGGAACCATCTGATTTTTTTTATAGGTTCATTATCATACCTCTGAATAGTCATCCAATTTACTATAACTAGGTTCATACATATTGCTAAGCTATAATTTGATTTATTGGGTTTGGCTTAATGAGACTGTGGTTAAAGAAACTAGGACTTAACATGAATGCAATAACCTTCAATTTACCCCCAAATGTCAATGTTTTGTAATTAGAGCTAATATTTGCAACAGAGAAAAGAAGAGAGGTTAAAAAAGATACAATATCTAAAGTAGGAAAAAATAAAATATAAAGAAGAAAGAAAATATACAAGCTTCTGATTTTCTTTACAGCAGGTATAAGTGTAAGTTAACCTATGGTTACTCTATGGTCATAACATTACATATATTTTTTCTAGAATCTATTTTTTTCTAATCATCAAAATTATATGTTATAACTTCCTTTTTTTCCTGTTTCATACAAAAAGTTTATAAGAGGTTTCCAGTCAACATTAAACTTAGATAATGCATTTTTTCTGACCAAAGCATCATATTCATTCAGACATTTTTTCTAGTGACATATACCAATGATACATCATTTTATTAAAAATTTCTTTAATATTATAGCATACCGGTAATGTAAATTTCAATTCTTTCAACCACATATTCTCCCATTGCATAACTAAAAAAATGTTCAGCCCTTTTTATGATACATTCTTTCACTTGTTCTTCTGTTACAAATTTCAGTAAAAGTTTATACATTTTAGCAATACTCATCAGTTGTACACAGCTCTATTTCAATTGCTTAAAACCAAAGGTTTTTTTTAATCTACTTTAAATATCTGTAGTAATTATATATAAGAAAACCATTGGCAAATATATCCTTCTGACACCAGATCATCTCTTGATTTTGTCAAGAAGATATATCTAAATGGAGATATATGTAAACTTGTGTGGCAAGGGGAAAAAACACAGATTAAATATAAGGTATTACAAGATGTAAAAGAAGAAAGCAAAGGATTGGGTTGCCAGATTTAAAATTATATTTTGCAGCTACCATAATTGTTTAGTTTGGTTGAAAGAGTGGTGGTTGCTGAGAAACAAAAGGGTTTGGAGCTAGAAGAACACATCTTTCGATTTGGTAGCAAGAATATTTGTAGTATGATGAAGTTAAGGTTAATGTAGGTTTTAAAAACCATTTTGTTAGGCAAAGTGAGAATATGAAATAGATATAAAACCACTTTGTTTGTATATCCTATCAGCACAAGAAAAATATTTTAGAAAAGAAAAAAGTAAACACAAATGGGTATCTTATGGTGACATATTAGATAGAACTTTGTAAAATAATGCAAAACAAACTGTCAGTTTTTCATATGAATATGGATCAGTATTAAATTTCTATCCCAAAATCTTACAGTCTGATAGTTTTCAATGCTGGAAAAAGAACTAAACCTGTTGTGTATTTGGTTCTTGCAGGCATTGAGTGAGATGAATAGTTCAAACAGCAACAGGGTTTATTGAAGGTCAGAACATAACAGAAGCAACTAGGAGCTGCTGCGCAGCTATTTATATGGTTGGCTGGTAGGCGGCAACCAATAGTTTTAAAGCAGGAGTTTCCTGCCCAAAACCTACTTAACTGGCTGGAGACAGCCAGTCTAGGCTGGTCTAGCAACCATTACAAAACATACACATGAATTCAGTCTATAGCAAAGAGTGCAACATAAGCAATTACAGCATATGAGGCTAATACATTACAAAACCCTTGCAAAGGTATAAAAGGAACAGAATCATAATTTCCTAGTTGACCCATAAGGGATTTTTTTTTGGGGGGGGGAGAAAAATCACTTGAAATCCAAAACAAAACAGAAGCCTCATCCAGTTTTATTTGTACATCCAGTATTTCCTTTCCCCCCCACATCATTCTTGTAAATTGACATTTCCAAATTCACATTTAAATTAGTTTTATCTAGTACAGACATGTCAAACTCACGACGTCACGTGACATCGTGCAACATATCGGGACTGTTTTGCCATTGCTGGCAATGGGGTGGGCGCAGCTTCTACGTGACGCGTCCAGCCTATGGGCTGGCAGTTTGACACCCCTGATCTAGTAGAACTCTTTCATCTTTCACAACTTCATTTACAATCAGTTTATAATAGCAAATATTATTAAAATTTAATTTCTGAGACCATTTCCCCAAATATCCTTAAACACATCTGGTATTAAATATTTTGTTCCATTCTTGTATTTAGGTATTTCTGCTTTAAATATAATCCTTAGTTTCTTCTGGATTTCTCTAGTGTGCAAACTTCAAAGTCCCATCTTATTTCTTTTTAGAGTTAAAAATAACCTCAGCAGCTTCCTATGGGAAAGATTCATATAATTAATTTTAAAATATTATTTCACATCTCTATGGGCCCTTAATCCATTTATAACTTTTCAAAATCCACACTCTAATCACCCAATTGCTGTTTACTCCAAAAAAATCTTTTTCTGAATTTTTAACTTTGTATTTAAAAATAATTTTGCTGTGAACTTAAAGTCCTTAGAGGCTATGTTACACTTGTGAGCCTGATGAAATCCCTTGATTCCCAATTGCACAACACACAAGTGAGTGCAGAAACATGAGCAGCAGCTGTTCAGAGTGCATATGGATAGGGCTCGCAACTTGGGAGTCCTCCTAGATTCACGGCTTACCCTAGAAGATCATGTAGTGGCCGTGACTAGGGGGGCTTTTGCCCAGGTTCGCCTGGTGCGCCAGTTGCGGCCCTATCTGGACCGGGATGCCCTGTGCACGGTCACTCATGCGCTCGTGACCTCTCGCCTTGACTACTGTAATGCTCTCTACATGGGGCTTCCCTTGAAGACCACTCGGAGGCTCCAACTGGTACAGAATGCGGCCGCGAGAGTTGTCTTGGGAGTTTCCCGGTACTCCCATGTTACACCTTTGCTCCGCGAGCTGCATTGGTTACCAGTTGTCTTCCGGGTGAGGTTCAAGGTCTTAGTTATGATCTTTAAGTCCCTACATGGCATGGGTCCGGGGTACCTCGGGGACCACCTGCTGCCGGCTTCAACTCCCCTCCGCCCTGTGCGTTCCCACAGAGAGGGCCTCCTCAGGGTGCCTCCGGTCAGGGAATGCCGACTGGCGGCCCCCAGGGGGAGAGCCTTCTCTGTGGGTGCCCCGGCTTTGTGGAACCAACTGCCGGTGGAGCTCCGGACGGCATCGGACCTCCGAACTTTCCGTCGTGGTCTGAAGACCCATTTGTTTGAATTGGCCGGTCTGGCCTGATGGGGGAGTTGGGTTTTAAATTGTCTTTTTAGATTGTATTATTGTTTTTTAATTGGGCACTGATTTAATCTTTGTTTTAACTTTTGTATAGTATTGTATTTTTATTTATATGCCCTGTGAACCGCCCTGAGTCCCCAGGGAGAAGGGCGGTATATAAATTAAATAAAACATAAACATAAACATAAACATATGGGCAGTCTCATAAACTCTCCTTTCTTCAAAGAGATTTCTATGGCTTTTGTCCTATAGTAGCAATGGTCCACTGCTCAAATTCTGAAACAGGGCAATTAATCTACTATTTTCTACGGTTTAGCAAGGTTGTTAAAATCTGCTGATGGCTATTGGTAGGGAGACCAATTTTCATCATAAAGGAAATAAAAAAATACTAATCTCCTTAACTGGTGTCCTCCATGTATGTTGGGCTATAACCTTGATATTTCCTAGCCAATATGCAAATTACAGTCCAACATATTGGATGGCATCAGATTGGAAAAGGCCAGCCTAGTCCTTAGACTTGCATTGTTTTGTTATGGTAAATCACCAGTAGCCCTCATTTAACCTAGGATGAACTTTTTCATCGTATACAACCAGCTTTTCTTAAGCGGAGAGTTCTAAGACTGGACTTGGAATTTTCAATACACCAAGTAAATTCTATATCTATATCTATATAATTACTATATATAGAATATATTAATTCTACATTTACTTGTGGGTATATACTAGTATGGTTGTAAAAAACCTTTGTTCTAGTAGAATAATCATGACAGTCCTTGTTCTAGACAGCTAATAAAAACTCACATTTTGAATAGCAAACATGTTAGGCCCAAAACCAAGAATAACACATGGTAATTATTCCAAGCTTATTTATTGTTTCACATCTACAGAATTTTTTTTTGCCAGGGTACTATCTGCATCTACAATATACCATGGAAACTGTTATGGAAGGTCTGTCTTCATCCTCTTCTTGTCATATATATTGCCTCTTACTCCTCTGGAATTCTGCCCTTCCTTCTGGCAATCCACCTGATCACTACATTCCATCACAAAACATAACTTCATCTTTATTTCTTTTGGTTTGTGTGAAATCTTAGGGACTACTGCAAAGTGGTTTGTTTAAGGATAAGCCCAACTCTGAGGAGTTCTATTCAGGGCATGATTTTTAACATTTTACTCCAAAATCATTCATCAAAACACACCATCTTCTATAGGTCATCCATTTATTCCTAGCTAATATTCTTTAAATTGGCAGCTGAAGATGCCAGTACATTTACCTTCAATGATATTTATTTGAAAAACTGCCAAGAACTAACCTTGAAACTTCTTGCTTGATAAAATGAATTGCTGTTATTGGTAAACATAACTTTTCCAATGGGAACAACCAAAATAATTCTTGCTTCCAACATATATGCAGGTTTAAAGTTACCCCCACTTGCCAGCTGGCTAGCCCCATTGCCCTGCCCATTAAAGGTGGTCAGTCTTGGCCATTAGCAGCTGAATATTTTTCCAGAGAGAGAAAATTAAGGGAGGAAAATTCTTCATCAGCTTAATATTCATGTGCTTAGTAGCAGTAAATAATAACAAAATTAGCCATGTTATCTAAATTTTTAATGCAGGGAGGTAGTTTTTATGGGACAGTGCAAAGGCTTCTTGAAAATGGACAACATTATGAATGTTGGGTGCTACTGAAGACACAGCTGAAAATTCAATCCTCTGCTCAGTTCAGGAATCCAAATTAAAGCATCCCCATTAGGTGGCTACCTAATCTCCACTTGAATACATCCAATTGTTATGAGTTATAAAGCATTGCATTGCTTCTGAGTAGATTATAATAAGGGGATAACGAATACAGCTATACATGTAGCTCTCTACTACTGATGTGACCTGCAGACTACCAGAAAAGATTTTCAACACATTGGGTTTGTCTTTCTATGTGGTATTAACAGACATGGATTCAGAAGTCAACTGAGACATTTGGGCGGTGCCAGTGCGGTCGTGGACCACCTGCAGCTTCCAAACAAATTACATTTTGTTTCAACTGTACTGGAAAACTGGGGAAGGTGGAGACAAATATTCACTTGTATTGCATGATATCCCCTTCATGGATTACAGCCTTGTCGTGGTGAAGGGGCTTGTGTAATTCAATGAAGCTATGAGCTATGCCGTACAGGGCCACCCAAGACAGACAGGTCATAGCAGAATTCTGACAAAACATGATCCACTGGAGAAGGAAATGGCAACCCACTCCAGTATCTTTGCCATGAAAACCCCATGGACAGTACCAAAAGGCAAAAAGATGACACTGGAAGATGAGACCCTCAGGTCGGAAGGTGTCCAATATACTACTGGGAAAGACCAGAGGGTTTATTTATTTATTTTATTTAATTAAATTTCTATACCGCCCTATTCCCGAAGGACTCAGGGCGGTTTACAGGGCAGCATAAAATACAATATAAAAGATAATATAAATTAAAATAAATTAAATTAATTAAGCCCAACAATTAAAACAATGTTTAAAAAGCTAAAACCCCTTCAGTCCAGGCCAGATAGATCGAAAAGCCAGATTTTCAGGTCCCGGCGAAATGAACGTAGATCGGGGGCGGTCTGGAGTTCCGCAGGTAAATCATTCCAAAGGGCAGGCGCGCCCACAGAGAATGCTCTTCCCCTGGGAATAACCCGCCGGCATTCCTTAACCGGCGGTATCCTGAGAAGGCCCTCCCTGTGGGAGTGCACGGGACGAAGGGAGCTTGATGCTGGCAGCAGGTGTTCCCTCAGATAACCCAGACCCAGGCCATTAAGGGCTTTATAGGTCATCACCAGCACCTTGAATCTCACCTGAAGGGCAACCGGAAGCCAATGCAGCTCACGGAGTAGAGGTGTTACATGGGAGTATCGGGAAGCCCCCATCACAACTCGCGCAGCCGCATTCTGCACCAGTTGAAGCCTTCGAGTGGTCCTCAAGGGCAGTCCCATGTAGAGAGCATTGCAGTAGTCTAAACGGGAGGTCACGAGCGCATGAGTGACTGTGCGTAGGGCATCTCGGTCCAGATAGGGTCGCAATGGTGCACCAGGCGAACCTGGGCAAAAGCCCCCCTGGTCACGGCTCCTATGTGGTCTTCTAAACTCAGCCGTGAATCCAGGAGGACGCCCAAGTTGCGAACCCTATCAACGGGGGGTAACACCTCACCCCCATAGTTAACGATGGACAAAACTGGTTCTCCCGAGATGCCGGTATGCACAGCCACTCAGTCTTGGCAGGATTGAGTCGGAGCCTGTTTCTCCCCATCCAGACCCGAACCGCCTCCAGGCAACGGGACATCACGTCGAGGGTATCACTGAGTTGGTTCGGGGTGGAAAGAAAAAGTTGGGTATCATCAGTGTACTGATGATACCCCACCCCCGAAACCACAAATGATCTCACCCAGCGGCTTCATATAGATGTTGAACAGGAGAGGAGAGAGGACCGACCCCTGAGGAACTCCACAAACGAGAGGCCTCGGGGTGGACCTCTGCCCTCCTGTCAACACCGACTGTGAATGGCCCAGGAGGTAGGAGGAGAACCACTGTAAAACAGTGCCCCCCACTCCCAACCCCCTGAGACGTCACAGCAGGATACCATGGTCGATGGTATCAAAAGCCGCTGAGAGATCTAAAAGGACTAGGACAGAGGAGCAACCCCTGTCCCGAGCCCGCCAGAGATCATTCATCAGCGCGACCAATGCCGTCTCTGTGCTGTACCCGGGCCTGAAACCCGATTGGTACGGGTCCAGATAATCAGTTTCCTCCAGGAACAGAGGAAGCTGATGCGCTACCACACTCTCAACAACCTTCGCCAAAAAGCGGAGGTTGGAGACTGGACGATAGTTATTCAAAATGGCTGGGTCCAGGGCAGGCTTCTTGAGAAGGGGTCTCACCACTGCCTCCTTCAAGGCGGCAGGGAAGACACCCTCACTCAAAGAGGCAGATATCACTGCCTGGAACCAGCCTTGTGTCTCCTCCTGAGCTGAATAAACCAGCCAGGAGGGGCACGGGTCCAATAAACAGGCGGTAGAGCTCAGCCTCCCCATAATCCTGTCCACCTCCTCGGGAGTCACATGATCAAACTCAGTCCAGATAATACTACTCTCAAGACCGCTCGATTCCTCCCCGTCAGACTCTGCCCAGTCAGAGTCCAAACTGGTCCAAATCTGAGTACTAGTAGCGCCAGAAACAGTGTATTGACTGGGCCAAAGCTGTGGATGCATTGAGTGGTGAAAGGAAAGTCCGATGCTGTAAAGACCGAAAGGTCATAGCAGAGAGTTCTGACAAAATGTGATCCACTGGAGAAGGAAATGGCAACCCACTCCAGTATCTTTGCCATGAAAACCCCATGGACAGTACCAAAAGGCAAAATGATATGACGCGGGAAGACGAGCCCCTCAGGTTGGAAGGCATCCAATATGCTACTGGGGAAGAGCAGAGGGCTAGTACTAGTAGCGCCAGAAAGAATGAATCGACTGGGCCAAAGCCGAAAGGACGCTCAGCTGTGGATGTGTCTGGTGGTGAAAGGAAAGTCCAATGCTGTAAAGATTTTTTCTCCATAGGAACCTGGAATGTAAGATCCATGAATCAAGGAAAGCTGGACGTGATCAAACAAGACATGACAAGACTGAACATCGACATCTTAGGAATCAGCAAACTAAAATGGACAGGAATGGGTGAATTTAATTCAGATGACCATCAGGTATACTACTGCGGGCAAGAATCCCTCAGAAGAAATGGAGTAGCCTTCATAGTCAATAAAAGAGTAGGAAAAGCAATACTGGGATACAATCTCCAAAATGACAGAATGATCTCAGTTCGAATCCAAGGCAATCCATTCAATATCACAGTAGTCCAAGTCTATGCTCCAACCACCAGTGCTGAGGTGGTCACTTGAGCCAGACATCCTAGAATGTGAAGTGAAGTGGGCCTTAAGAAAGCTGAGCAACAACAAAGCTAGTGGAGGTGACAGTATTCCAGCTGAGCTATTCAAAATCTTAAAAGACAATGCAGTGGCCACAGGATTGGAAAAGATCAGTTTACATTCCAATTCCAAAGAAAGGCAGTGCCAAAGAATGTTCAAACTATCGCACCTTTGCACTCATTCCACATGCTAGTAAATGGACTCCAGAAGATGGTAGAGGACAGGAAGGCCTGGAGGAACGTTGTCCATGGGGTTGCAATGGCTTGGACACGACTTCGCAACTAACAACAACAAGAAAAAAATAGCAGGGCTTTAATGCCTTTCAAAAGGTGAGCCAGAACTAGCCCAATCTTAGTAGGGGGGATCCTGTCGAAAGACAGAAGCAGGAACAGACAAGGTTCCTGGGTATCCCCAGATGACGTTGGGATTGGAGTCTGCCAATCCTGTCTGATCGTGGGATAGGAAGTAATAATTGGGGATAGATAATCCTGCAAGACAGGTACTTCACCTACAAAAAAATGTTGCTATCAGAAATGGTTAGTTTTTTAAAAAAACTATGGTCAGTTCTGACCTTCATGTGTTTCAGTTGTTTTGCAGCTTGGAGTAACAATGTGGTTGATTGTTTTATATATGTTAATCAGAGAAGATCTGGAACTGTTACTTGACTATATGTATATGTATATTCCTTGATAAGATTAAAAATGCGAATCCCAGGCATGTTAAAATTAACAAACTAAACGAACACTGGGATAGAATAAGAAAAACTAAAACAGTTTTTATTGCTAAAAGATCAAGCTTTTCTTGGCTAACTGCCCATGTCGTCAGGATGGAACGCTGGGGTGGGGAGATTGTGTTTATACTGTTGGTGTCTGCACTCTGCTCATGGAGCACGTCACCGATCTGTTTGTTGAGGTCAGCCGTATTTCTTTGAGTTGTCGCGCATCCGTTTTTGGGGGATGTAGTTGTCTCTGGGTATCTGTTGTTAAAAGTGAATTACTGATAGTTGTAGCCATAGCTCTAGTCATTGCCCGTGTTCTCATACCAGAGGTCCTAAATGGTTGTTGCTCTTCTTCCCTGTGTTCTACATTGCAGGGTGGTTGTGTGTTGGTGCAATCTTGATTTTGATACAAGGCACTCTGTGAATGCTTGCGCTGTTTGTCTTTATATCGTGCACGTCATTCCTCTTCCCAATTTCTTAGTGCCTGGTATGTATATGTATATGTATATGTATATGTATATGTATAAGTATATGTATAAGTATATGTATATGTATATGTATATGTATATGTATATGTATATGTATATGCATGAAGAGTGGGGCTGATAAAAAAAGAGAGAAATCACAAGTCTGTTCCTGCATTTTGCAGGAGAGCAGTGTTTAATATATTTCAATTCGAAGAAGAGTCTGATAAGCAGAAGCTGCAGGTCTTGTTTAACAAAGGTGAAATTTACTGTGCATGAAGAAAGAATACTATATATGAGAGGCATGAGGTTTTTAGAAAGAAACCAAGTGAAGGTGAAGACATGAATGCCTATGTAACAGAGTTAAACCTTTTAGCACAGTCTTGTGAATTTGGACAATTGTGTCACTCCTTAATTAAGAACTGTGTAGGACGTGGAGTAAGATTTGGAAGAGTAAGAGTGAAATTATTAAGGATAAATCACTTAACACAGGAATGTGTTGTTGATGTTTGTAGAGCTGAGGAGTTGCTGTAACTTAATTAAAACAGCTTGGGAGTACTGATAAGGAAATGGATTTTTTTTTTGTGGAGTAAAGAGAAAGCATCTACAAAACCTAAATCCTAGCCATCAGTTGTAATGCTGAAGACCCAAAATATGTAGTGAGATGCAGAGTTTCTCACCTTCAAGAAACTTGCCCAGCTGTTGGGAAAGAATGCAGAAAATGTGGAAAGCTGAATCATTTTGCAGAATTAAGGACAAAAGGCAGAGACTAAAACATTATGTGCCCTGGATGAAGAAGATTCTTCAGAACTTTATATTAGACTGGTTAAAACAGAGGGTATAAAATATGAATGGAGTGATGATTTAGTTACCGGTATGAATGTTTGTAAAATTGTAACTCTTAAGACACATACTGGGGCACAAAAAACTGCTATGTCTCACAAACTCTCTAAAACCTTACAAGTCGAATCGTTAAAAATGCCAAATGCAAAGTTAGTTATCTATTCAGAACATAGATAGAAGGTTATAAGAAAATATAAATGAAATGTTAAGCATAAGAATATGAATTTTATGCTAGAGCTCCAAGAGGCACATTTTTGAAGTAAAGGCTATTTTAGGCCTAAAATAATATCATTAAAATGTTGTAGAAAAGTAAGTCTCCTCCTCCCACCCAGCCTTTCTTTGCTCCCATGCACCACATCCTTCTTCTCCCTTCACTCACATTGACCTTGTGCCGCCATTGCCCGGCTTCCCGGCACTCGCACAGATGCACACACTCCACAACCTCTTTTCCTGGCTTCCCTGCACACACTCTCTCTCCTTCTCCCTCTCTCTCTCTCTCTCTCTCTCACACACACACACACACACAACATGTCCCTTTTCCCCAGTTTCACTTGTATCCTGTGCCTTCTTTCCTTGGACTCCCTGTACATGAACACATGCATTCATCTCCAACTCTCTTTCCCCAGCCTTTTATGCCTTTGCTAAGATAAAAATTTAACAAGTGATTTCTCCACAGTTCTCCACTGGCTAAGTGATCTGTGCACTTCACTGGGTTGAAAATATTGGCTTCAATATCCAGAAAGCATATATTTAGAGATAGGGAATACGCAGTTGCTTGCTTGCTTGCTTTGTCTCATCAAAGCTTTTAGAAATTAACCATATTCTGCAGCTAATAAGATCTCAGCTGTCCATAAACCCAGGCACCAATGTATATGTTGGGAGTGGGAGGCACTGTTTTACAGTGGTTCTCCTCCTACCTCTCGGGCCGTTAGCAGTTTGTATTGGCAGGAGGACAGAGATCCACCCTGAGGCCCCTCACTTGTGGGGTGCCCCAGGGGTCAGTTCTCTCCCCCCTCCTGTTTAACATCTATATGAAGCCGCTGGGTGAGATCATTCGCGGCTTTGGGGTGAGGTATCACCAATTTGCGGATGATACCCAGTTGTTCATCTCCACCCAGAGCCAACCCAGTGATGCCCTTGACGTGATGTCCCAGTGCCTGGAGGCACTACGGGTCTGGATGGGTAGGAACAGGCTCAGGCTCAACCCCTCCAAGACTGAGTGGCTGTGGATACCAGCATCTCGTGTTGTCCAACAAGTTCCATCTCTTTTAATGGGGGGGAGGTATTGCCCCCCTCAGAAAGGGCTCGCAACTTGGGTGTCCTCCTTGATTCACGGCTCAACCTGGAAGATCATTTAATGGCCGTGACCAGGGGGGCCTTCGTATAGGTTCGCCTAGTGCGCCAGTTGCGACCCTTCTTGGACTGAGATGCCCTATGCACGGTTACTCATGTCCTCGTCACCTCTCGTCTGGATTACTGCAATGCTCTTTACATGGGGCTGCCCTTGGAGAGCACCCGGAGGCTTCAACTGGTACAAAATGCAGCCGCGCAGGTGCTTATGGGAGTATCTCGGTACTCCCATGTTACACCTCTCCTGCGCGAACTGCATTGGCTTCCTGTTGCTCTCCGAGTGCGTTTCAAGGTGCTGGTAATAACCTTTAAAGCCCTACATGGCTTAAGCCCAGGGTATTTGCGAGACCACCTGCTGCCATTGTCAACATCCCATCGTCCAGTTCGCTCCCACAGAATCAGCCTCCTCAGGGTGCTGTCTGCCAGGCAATCCCGGCTGGCGGCCCCCAGGAGGAGAGCCTTCTCTGTGGGTGTGCTGACCCTTTGGAACAAACTACCTCCGGAGCTGCGGACGGCCCCTGACCTTCGGTCCTTCTGCCGTGACCTGAAGACTTGGTTGTTTCAACAAGCGGGTCTAGACTGACTACGTATTTTAATTAGGTTTTACTGGGTTTTAAATCGTCATGTTATCATTGTATTTACTAGTTTAATTCTTTTTAAATTTCCATTCTATGTTTTTTCTTTTCAATTTTTATTGTTGTGAGCCACCCTGAGTCCTTAGTGAGAAGGGCGGCATATAAATTTAAGTAAGTAAGTAAATAAATAAATAAATATGTTCTTGGCCTGGTACAGAATTCTGAAAACCCAAACTCTTGCAATGAGTTTTTTCAACTTTGTTGCTCCAATTGCTTCTAAGGTTTTGAGGATTTTATGCTCTGGGGTAGCAGAAAATACTTCATTGCTTTTAGCACTAAAAAGATGACCACTCTAGCCTATGGGTTAGTTCACACTTAATGCTAAACTATTATAGGTGGCTTCACAATGAACAAACATCTTATTGTTTAGTGTTATATCAACCAAACTTCTCCTTAACAAAGCTCCTTTTTGTTGTTTTAGGATTTTCTTTTTTTAACCTCATTCTTCTTTTCTTTAAACATATTATTGTTTTTACTTTGTAAAAAAATGTTTCTTAAAATAAGAATTACTTTTGAAAGAGAGAGGCTTCTGTATGTATAATAACAAATGGTGAAATGTATAATAACAAAGATTCTGAAATATATTGCTGCTAGCATGGACTGGAGGTTTGTAAATGTTAAGTGATGGTAATAATCACAACAGCTAACAGTTTCAAGCATGACCTTCAATTATATACTTCAGTGTTCTGCAGATTTCAGTCTGTGCCCAGGGTGACGTTCTAGAGGTTGCTTTGACATTACATTTACACGTCTTCCGTCTCGAGCCCCAGTGGCTATAAACACATGCCACATCTTTTTATAATTAACTGGACTGTGGTATGGAGAATTAACCCAACTATTTAATTTGCACAATGCCCAGAATCATTATCTAAATCCAAGACCTGGGTTTGCATAACATGCTAGGATAAAATACAGGTGGCTAATTAGTGGTAGAATGTCATGCAAACACAAGTGATGAATTCAATCTCCCCTCAGCAAAGAGCCACAGCTCACATAGACAAGCCAAAATGCACGAACTGGTTCATACGTTATATTCACATCTGTTTAATTGTGGTTTATGCATGGTTTATTTAGCATGGTATACGACACTTTAAACCCTAATCTGTAATGGACTGTATGGATGATCTTGGGAAATGAGGAGAAGAGATGCTGCTTAGGAAACAATTGGACAGGAGAGGAAAGACCCCCACAGTGGTTCATCAGAGAAAGGAAGAAAGGAGTTAAAAGTGGTAGTGGAAAGTTTGTTCTCTCAGACTTGCAAGATTTTGTTAATGTAGCCTTACAAAAAGGTAGATTTAGCTCATCTAGTTGGGTTTCCTGTCTGCTTTACCATTTGGTTTACCTGGGCTGATAGTTCAATGACTAAGTCAGTACTACTCAGAGTATGGTTCAGCTCTGCTTCACAGGTGCAGTATGAATCATCTGGAAGACACCAGGTCAGATCATCTAAGATACTGAAGTGTTAAAATATTCATGTAGCTACTATTTTCATATATCCCACCATAATTTGATTGATAGTATAAATTGGATTGATAAATACCTGTAGAACTATCTATAAACAGATCTATCTATGTAAATAGCTGTATGCATTTGATTGATAAATAAATACAACAGACAAGTACAATTAAAACTAGAGTTAGATTAAAAGTTAAAATATGTGAATAAATGAATTGATGGGGTATCTTAGGCATGCAGAGGAAGGCTTGGGTATTTGGGGGATGAACATGGGATGTGTGAGTGACTGTGAGTGTAGTGGACACTTTAGAGGGAAAGGGAAATGGGAGAGGGAGTGAGGCAGGAACTTTGAACCCACGCCAGGCAGAGGGACGTATGTGGAACATATTCAAGGATGACGGGGATCACTGAGAGCAGTCCTACGGCTGCTGCTTTGAAAAGCCAGGTTGGTTTGTAATAAATCTCCACTAGTTTGTACGTGTGAAGATGCAATAGTATACCACAATGTCCCAAATGTAGATTCTGAAGCTTAGTTTTAGCTTCGATAGACATTCTATTTTTTTTTAATAAATCCCTTTTCTGTAGCTATTTCCTCTTTAATGCTCTTGTTCCTCCTTAATGGTAGCACCTCTTTTCTTGTTTTGATTGTTCTCTCAGGTTTATGACTGTTTATGTGTTTACTGCCTTTATAATCCCTTCTCTAATTCTCTCCAGTATATTATTGTGAATAGGTTCTTGATAATTACTTGATCAAAGTTAGATTCTTCCTTCTGTTGTGGCTCAGCAGCGTTGTTTGGGATACGATGCCTGCTAGTGATAGATCTTTGTCTGGTTTTCTAATTAGAATCTAATTTTCAAGGTGTACTTTTGTAACTACAAGATTATTTTTGCAATTTGGCTGGTGTTTGTGCCAGTAGATTTCTCATGATGCTCTCCAGTGTTATAATCAGTTTCTACATTTATAATTCTGTCTCAATGTATATTTTACTTGTTTCTCTTTTTAAAGAAACATTTTTCTCCATGTTGAAATGTACGTATTTATACTGTGCCTTATTTTATTCTGAAATATTGCAGGACTGGTATTTTTCTGATGAATTTTTCATCTCCTTGTAAACAGTTTCAGCAATTCCTTTTTTGCCCACTGTGACTTTTTTTAAAAACTACAGTGCTGGTGCTGGTGAGAACTTTGTTTATTAACTAACTCAGTTTCTACTATCACAGTTTATGTTTCAGTGTTCTGCACTTTGCTTTTTATTCTAGATCTGATAGGCTTCAGTAATCTTTGTCTAAAATATGACAAGCTGATCGCTTTATTTTGTTTGGATAGAGCGAGCGTCAAGCTTTCCTCTCTCTATCTCTATAATAGTATTTCAAGGCCTGCAATGTAAACTTTTCTTCTGATGTGACAAGTTGTCTGCTCATTTCAAGAACCAAGATTCAAAGGCGATACTTAAAGACAATTCATTTTGCTTTCACTGTGTTCTAGATCTTTTTTTCTGACACTTGCACCCAATCCAACAAAATTAAAACCACTGATGAACACAGGCATATATTATTCAATGCACTCAGGGCTTTTTTTGTCACAGAACGCTCAGAACGGAGTTCCGGCACCTTTTTTGGATGGAACCTTGTAAGGTAGGCAAGGCAGGTTGTATGACGTGTGAGTTCCGGCACCTTTTTCTTTTACAAAAAAAGCACTGAATGCACTACTAGTAATTACTGTTGGTAGCTGGACTTGGAGAAAACATTTCCATGGGGATCCTAGCAAAATCACTATAATATATGAGTATGTGCATGTTAAGACCACAGGGGCAGTCTTCTAAGGAAGACACGCTCTGTATTTTGGATGACATAGCTGCTTTAATGTTTCAAGGATTGTGCTTCAGTTGTCCTAATTTACTTGACCAAGAGCTCTTTTCAAATGTTTTCTGCAGTTCTATACATTAGAATTGTGAGAATAAAATATGAATGCAGGAGGATACATCTCAGCCTTATGAAAAAAGGAATTAAAATACGTTAAGTCTGATTAAAACTACAAGTAGTCCTTAATTTACAACCACAACTAAGCCCAGAATTTTAGTCATAAGTCATTGCAGTCATTAAGAAGGCGATCACATGACCTGACTTGATTGTACAACTGTTTGTACAACAGTCATTAAGGGAGAAACCGATGTCATTAAATGAATTCAGCAAAAAATGTTATAAATTATAATTTGCATTCATGTGACTGCAGGACACTGCAACAAGTCCTAAATATGAGCCAGTTGCCAAATACTCAAAATGTGATCATGTGACTGCAGAGATGTGAAGCAGTTATAACTTTAAGGACATGTCATAAGTAACTTTTTAAAAACCCTTTGTAACTTTGAATGGTCATTAAGTGACTGGTGCTTAAGTGAGGACTACCTGAATATAATCCCTTGTAGAACATCTAGGGAGTAGGGTACCCATATAGCCTGCATGACATTTATCTCTTGGAATTTCCTTCTCTTCCATTACAAGGGCAAATCCACTTTTAAAATAAGGAAGAACATAGAGAGGTCCTAAAGCTGGCTATCATCCATTAGCACTTGGATTAGAGACTGAGCAGTCATGCAGGCCACGGTTTTCCTAGTTATAATGGGATATTATTATAGTTATTATTTCTCTACAGGAAACAACATATGTGATTCTATGTTCTTTTGTCCTCTTTTTGCGGAGAAAACCAAATTGACCATCCTACTAAAATGCTCTTGACTACTGAATCAATAACGTTTTAGAGAAAATGTGAAATCAGGAAGATAGACTGAATGTATGTCATCCAAGAAGGAAATGTAAGTAAAGAATGACAACCACCTATGGAGAATCTATCTCTTCCTCCTTACCTGGGGAGAACATTACTATAGGAGGTTTTATTTTATTTTTTGCTTTTTATATTTATCTGTTTCAGTAGTTTTGGGGACAAGTGTCCCAGCAGGCATCCTCCTTTGCCATCAGTTATAAAGAAAATTGTACTGCACTTTCCCTTTCCATTTTGACATGGTGTGTCTGTTCAGGGCACCTGGCATTGTCAAGGCAAGGTAAAGTGAGCTCCTTTGAGTACCCATCAATTTGGCTTGAATTTATACTTAAAACCTACAGGATTTTACCCCCACAGAATTTCCTTTTTACGTGGACATTAAAAAGAACTGTTCCCAGAATACATACTGCTTTTCCTCCTCATGATGACCAGGAGAAGCATTTGAATTCCCTGAATCAAAGAATGGAAACGAACCAAAAACATTTATTCCACATCAATATCCCAATTTAGATCTTTAGAATGAAGACATTAAACAAGTGCATGATGGACATGAGCACAACTATATATAGATGTATACTTGAGCACAGAATGCCTCATGTCTTGATTATTTATTAGCCAGATTTTTATTTCTCCCTTGTTTGGACTACTAATTACAGTTTTGAATGACAACAAAACTATGGTCATCACTTTTCATCTTAAATACATATATTTGTGCATTTAATCCTTTCTTGTCATCAAATCCTGAATGCAGCTGCTTTTATCTATTGAGGCTCCTAATGCTTTTTGAGAATTAAAATGCCCAGTGATGGCATATTTGCATTATTTAAAGTTTTCAGCCACCTACCCAGAGAACAACAACCATTTATCTCTCCTTCTGAGAAAACAGGCAAACCACCCCAATCCACCCACTTTTTGTGCATCTTGTTCTTTGCTTCTCTAAATTCAATTTATCATTCTAGGGCCATTGTAGTATAAATAAACCTCTCTAATTCATGGGATTCAGACACGAAAAAGAAAGATATTTTGTCAGTTCTTCATTTTACATATTGTAGACTGTATATTCTACAATATACTGAAACTGAAATGTGGGCATTTGGCTTTATATTTTCTATATTTATTCTTTCCAGTCTTCCTGTTTCTTTCATTATTAAAACTGCATGGGAAGTATAATAGTTTATTTTCTAAATGCTACACTAAATTATTTTAGAGAGATTTTTCCCCTCTGATAGACTGCAGCTTCTACTATCTGCAATTTTAACTATTCTTTCTATTCATTTTGTGATGTCTGTGAGAACTAACAAGATATCAGAGTTGTGTGATATGCTGAAATAATGAAACGTGGATATTTGATGAATTCACTTTGTTCAAAATGTTCTTGCAGACAATAGGACACTTGTGTCTTCTGACAAGCTTTCTAGCTCCCAAATCTAGCCATATCATTTGAGAACAAATGCATGTGATTTGTAACAATGTGTGTGATTTTAGGTAGAAGTAAAGCATAATTCTCAATTACTTGTGGGATACATCATGGATATAGCGTCAGAGGAGGCTTTCTGAATGTGTGTCTTCAGAGCAGCAATCTAACTTCAGCAAGGACTAGTAAATCATGTTTTTGTAATTTTAAAAGAAAGGAGGTTTATTACAGGTGATACGTTGGAGTCAGAGTAAGGCACAGCTAGCTTCATCAGACAGCAAGTGTGCTTGGAAAGATAAAGATAAGGGCAGGAAGGAAGCACCTGGCAATCAGTAAGTCCACACATAGCAGATAGAAAAAAACAAAACCCAGTGAACACAGAATCTTTACCCATCACTGCCCCTTGTGGTCTGTAGGTTGGTATTTCTGAAGGGGTAGAGCATCTGAAGCCACAGTTCTGAGAGCAAATACCGTATATACTTGAGTATAAGCCGACTCGAGTATAAGCCGAGACCCCCAATTTCACCCCCAAAAACTGGAAAAAGTTATTGACTCGAGTATAAGCCGATCCGCCGTTCTGCAAGCCTCTGCCGCCAGCAGAGGCTCGATCCGCCATTTTGCAAGCCTGAATACACAGGAATACCCTGTGTAGCCGCGGCTCGTCGGCAGGTCTCCGTTCCTCCTGCCGACCTTTGGGGAGGTTTGGGCGCCTCCCCAAACCTCCCCAAACCTCGGCAGGTCTCCGTTCCTCCTGCCGACCTTTGGGGAGGTTTGGGCGCCTCCCCGAACCTCGGCAGGTCTCCGTTCCTCCGCGCAGACCTGCCGACGTTTGGGAAGGTTTGGGCGCCTCCCCAAACCTCCCCAGGTCCCCGTTCCTGTTTGGGGAGGTTTGGGCGCCTCCCCAAACCTCCCCAAACCTCGGCAGGTCTCCGTTCCTCCGCGCAGACCTGCCGACGTTTGGGAAGGTTTGGGCGCCTCCCCAAGTCTCCGTTCCTGTTTGGGGAGGTTTGGGCGCCTCCCCAAACCTCCCCAAACCTCGGCAGGTCTCCGTTCCTGTTTGGGGAGGTTTGGGCGCCTCCCCAAACCTCCCCAAACCTCGGCAGGTCTCCGTTCCTCCGCGCAGACCTGCCGACCTTTGGGGAGGTTTGGGCGCCTCCCCAAACGTCCCCAAACCTCGGCAGGTCTCCGTTCCTGTTTGGGGAGGTTTGGGCGCCTCCCCAAACCTCCCCAAACCTCGGCAGGTCTCCGTTCCTCCGCGCAGACCTGCCGACCTTTGGGGAGGTTTGGGCGCCTCCCCAAACGTCCCCAAACCTCTGCAGGTCTCCGTTCCTGTTTGGGGAGGTTTGGGCGCCTCCCCAAACGTCCCCAAACCTCGGCAGGTCTCCGTTCCTCCGCGCAGACCTGCCGACCTTTGGGGAGGTTTGGGCGCCTCCCCAAACGTCCCCAAACCTCGGCAGGTCTCCGTTCCTGTTTGGGGAGGTTTGGGCGCCTCCCCAAACCTCCCCAAACCTCGGCAGGTCTCCGTTCCTCCGCGCAGACCTGCCGACGTTTGGGAAGGTTTGGGCGCCTCCCCAAGTCTCCGTTCCTGTTTGGGGAGGTTTGGGCGCCTCCCCAAACCTCCCCAAACCTCGGCAGGTCTCCGTTCCTGTTTGGGGAGGTTTGGGCGCCTCCCCAAACCTCCCCAAACCTCGGCAGGTCTCCGTTCCTCCGCGCAGACCTGCCGACCTTTGGGGAGGTTTGGGCGCCTCCCCAAACGTCCCCAAACCTCGGCAGGTCTCCGTTCCTGTTTGGGGAGGTTTGGGCGCCTCCCCAAACGTCCCCAAACCTCGGCAGGTCTCCGTTCTTCCTGCCGACCTTTGGGGAGGTTTGGGCGCCTCCCCAAACCTCCCCAAACCTCGGCAGGTCTGCGCGGAGGAACGGAGACCTGCCGAGGTTTGGGGAGGTTTGGGGAGGCGCCCAAACCTCCCCAAACAGGAACGGAGACCTGCCGAGGTTTGGGGACGTTTGGGGAGGCGCCCAAACCTCCCCAAACAGGAACGGAGACCTGCCGAGGTTTGAGGACGTTTGGGGAGGCGCCCAAACCTCCCCAAAGGTCGGCAGGTCTGCGCGGAGGAACGGAGACCTGCCGAGGTTTGGGGACGTTTGGGGAGGCGCCCAAACCTCCCCAAACAGGAACGGAGACCTGCCGAGGTTTGGGGACGTTTGGGGAGGCGCCCAAACCTCCCCAAAGGTCGGCAGGTCTGCGCGGAGGAACGGAGACCTGCCGAGGTTTGGGGAGGTTTGGGGAGGCGCCCAAACCTCCCCAAACAGGAACGGAGACCTGCCGAGGTTTGGGGAGGTTTGGGGAGGCACCCAAACCTCCCCAAACAGGAACGGAGACCTGCCGAGGTTTGGGGAGGTTTGGGGAGGCGCCCAAACCTCCCCAAACAGGAACGGAGACCTGGGGAGGTTTGGGGAGGCGCCCAAACCTTCCCAAACGTCGGCAGGTCTGCGCGGAGGAACGGAGACCTGCCGAGGTTTGGGGAGGCGCCCAAACCTCCCCAAAGGTCGGCAGGAGGAACGGAGACCTGCCGAGGTTTGGGGAGGTTTGGGGAGGCGCCCAAACCTCCCCAAAGGTCGGCAGGAGGAACGGAGACCTGCCGAGGTTTGGGGAGGCGCCCAAACCTCCCCAAACGTCGGCAGGTCTGCGCGGAGGAACGGAGACCTGCCGAGGTTTGGGGAGACGCCCAAACCTCCCCAAACGTCGGCAAGTCTCCGTTCCTCCGCGCCCTGCCTGCCTGCTTCTTTCCGCTGCGGAAAGAAGCAGGCAGGCAAGGCGCGGAGTTTGGGGAGGTGCGCGCGCACCTCCCCAAACCTCCCCAAACTTCGGCAGGTCTCGGACGGCGGTGGCTTGGGAGAGGTGCGGGCGATCCCGGAAGCACCAAAGCCTCGGCCGCGCACAAGTCCTCGGTAAGTTTTTTTTGTTGACTGGAGTATAAGCCGAAGTGGAATTTTTCAGCCCAAAAAGTGGGCTGAAAAATTCGGCTTATACTCAAGTATATACGGTACATAGAACGGATCCAGTAAAAGTTCAGCTTAAGTTCTGCTGAATTTACTGTAGCTTTTGTAATTCATGATAAACATAAAATTTAATCCTAAGAATTTTTACTAAAACCTACATTCCACAGAAATAATTTTGGTAAATAATAAATTCATATGTAAAGGTAAAGGTTCCCCCGCACATGTGTGCTAGTCGTTTCCAACTCTAGGGGCCGGTGCTCATCTCCGTTTCAAAGCCGAAGAGCCAGCGCTTGTCCGAGGACGTCTCCGTGGTCATGTGGCCGGCATGACTAGATGCCAAAGGCGCACGGAACACTGTTACCTTCCCACCGTAGTGGTCCCTATTTTTCTACTTGCATTTTTTACGTGCTTTCGAACTGCTAGGTTGGCAGAAGCTGGGACAAGTAACAGGCACTCACTCTGTTATGCGGCACTTGGGATTCGACCCGCCAAACTGCCGACCTTCTGATCGACAAGCTCAGCGTCCTAACCCACTGAGCCACCGCATCCCTAATAAATTCATACACAAGCATAATTTAGGCAGAATGGATTTTTTTTGGCTGATCTGCATTTTTAAACATAATAGCTCGAGTTACAGTTTCTTAATGACTGCACACATATATATCAATTATTGTTTGGATTATGGATGTATCCAAATTCTGCCTGTATAATTATAGGTTTAAAACAAATTAAATTAATGCAAAAATCCATTAAAATATATTTAACTACATTCTTGACCACATTTTTAAGTTAAAAAAGTTGCCGAATGATGTGTAAGTGAAATGGGTGGATCTGTGAGACAAAACACATTAAACCACTACAAATCAGTAAGTTCTATCTTTATTTGCTTACTCAGAACTAAATCCCCCTCTCCCCATCAAAAGTAAAACAAAACAAAAAGGGAGAAAAAGAGAAAGAAACAAGAAAAGATTGAAATGTTTTCAGCTTCACCAAAATGTTATCACAAGTTCAGAAAAATTCACTACTGCCTTTAAAAGGCTAAACTGCCTTTTAAAATGCAGTCCCTGGGTTAAAAAAGGTTGTAACTAAACTCTAGGCTAGAGGCTTGGGTGAACACTGCCATAATTATTTCTCTCCTGCTGCTCAACTCACGAAGAGTATGACTTTCCCTCTTCATAATAAGTTATAGTAAACCTGTGGGTCAGTTCCAGGATTCTGGAATCTTCCATGATTCCAAGAAAACCTCACACTATAAAAACTGGATAGAACACCATGCCACAGTACTGAGGAGAAACATACACTTGATATTAAGATACAAAGTGTTTCTCAGCTTGTACTCAGTCCAGGAAAGTGGTTTTTAAAGCTAGAACTGAACTCATAGCCCTTCTGTACTAAATTTTTTACTGTCAATTCCACCTTCCTCTATTTACTTCTTAGTTACAGCAACCCAATTTAGAAAACACCTCAGCTGTCCACTCAGGAAAAGAAATCTTATTGCTATTTGCTAAATATATAGATTCACTAACAGTTCTGATTGATTAACTATGAATCCCTCAGAGCTCTAGCAAAATATTTCAATCTTTCTTCTTCTTCTTATGCCTGCAATAGTGCATGAGTAACAACATGTCCTGATTAACACAATAGGAAAGAACTTAATAAAAATATATAACATGCCTAAAAGGTCTTTACATTTACATTAAAAAATAATAAAAGATACCACTTCATGTGAGATGGCTGCTTTACCAACATGTTTAGTGAATTGGTGTGGAAAACAGGAAGGAATAATGAATGATCCAAGGCTCCTTAGCCTAACAGAAGGGCTAACACACCAGTAGGGTTACTATGGCTTGCAGAAGGGAAGGGAACAGATAGCTTGTTTTCCTTTCACATATCATCATTCAAGATTCTTGGCTTACTATTATCACTCTTGGCCCAAAACAAACCATTCCCCCACCCCTAAATACATTTTAATGTCAGTAAATCCAGAATTTTAAGCCCAGCAGTTGATCCTGAACAACTAAGCAGTGGAGAGTTACAGGTATTTCTCAACTTACAACACTTCATTTAGTGACCATTCACAGTAACAACAGCCCTGAAAAAAGTGACTTATGACCATTTTTTACACTTATGATCTTGCAGCATCCCCATGGTCACGTGATCAAAATTCAGACACTCATACTTAGGACGGTTGCAGTGTCCCAGGATCATGTGATCACCTTTTGTAACCTTCTGACAAGCAAAGTCACTGGGGAAGCCAGATTCAATTAACAAATGTTTTACTAACTTAACAACTGCAGTATTTCACTTAACAACTGTGGCAAGAAAGGTTGTAAAATGGGGCAAAATTCATTTAACAAATATTTCACTTAGCAACAGAAATGTTGGGCCCAACTGTGGCCACAATTTGAGAACTACCTGTAACCCACCAGAGAATTCTAAACATATTCCCAACTTCCCTAACCTATTCACCTGATACTCATCCATCCTGCATTAAAATTGTTTTTACATTGGTCCATCAACTGATCTGAAATCTAAGCTCACTACTACAAAGGCTAAAACAAAACCTTACTCCGCCTCTTGTCTAACTGAAGGTCTTTTTCACTGTACCTACCCCAACTGTTGTAATTGGCTTTATTGTGAAGCTGCATCCCAAAGCTGGAGATGTCAGGAAATGAACCTGAGAGAGCCTGCATGTAACATCTGTACAATTCTCCAGAAGCATCTTTTCTCCATGAGAACTCCAAAGGCACAGCCACACTAACTACTTCTTCCTGTTTGTTAGACCTTTGTGGTGTCATTACTTCAACCTCTATGCATTTAAGCCTTGAATCCTCAACAGGGTGCTGAAGGCCAGATTGTGCCAGAAAACAGCTCCCTTGGCATCAGTAACATCTCTAGGACTCCAATGGATGCAATAAGCTTTCTCAGAAAAGCCAAGGATGGACAGTGAGCCCTGTGCTTTGCTTAGGCAAAATCAAATAGGGGTGATAAATGGCATCTTGCAGGGCCAGAGCTTACATAATGATTTGATTTGCAATTAAAGCTAAGAATGGCACTGTCAGAACAAGCCAAGGCCCACCTTAATTCAGCCTTTTGTTTCTCTCAATGGCCAACCAGATGCTCCTGAAATCCTGGAAGCAGCATAAGGCAAATTGCTTCTTTCTTACTATATTTTACTGCATCTAGTATTTGCACCTATTTACACATAACATAAATGGCACTGGCATTGCTACCTTTTAGGAAAACCTGAAAAACCTGAGTCTTACTCCAGACATTGGGAGTCTTCTGTCTTCCCTGGCACAATTGCTCATTGTCTTGATTTTTTTAAAAAATGTATTATCCTGATGTTTTTTTAACCCTCATTCTGAGTTACTGTGAATGATTTGGCAATTGGGCACCTTGAAAAAAATCAAGCAAATAAATATATAAGTAAAAATGGAAATATCACTGGCTCTTCAAGATCAATAGCCCTTCACAAATTTCTTTTATCATGAATTTATTCAGTCTCCTTTTTAGCAACCATCATCCCATCCAGTAATGAATTTCACAGGTCACCTCTTTTCTATCAGCTTTATTGGATGACCCCTGGTCCAATTGTTTTAGGAGAGAGAGAGGGAGGGAGAGGCAGAGAGAGAGGCAGAGAAAGAGGGAGAGAGAGAGAGGAGGTATACACCTTGATCATATCACCTCTCTATTGCCTTTTTCAAAGCTAAACTATTCCTAATGTATTTCCTTTTTCTCAAAAGGAAGGTGGCCACGTTCCCTAATAGTTTTGATTTCCTTGCATTATTTTCTAGCTCAATTATCTCCTTTTTTAAATGAGTGAAAATAACTATGCACAATAGGACTGTACAACAGTCTGGATTTGAAGGGGAAATGTGTCCATGGACATTTATTTAAATAGTTAAAGCTCTCTGGGTTTTCTAAAATATTATGCATACAGCACCTGTCAGCACTCCTTAAATCAAATGCTTTCTCCTGTAGAGAGTAAGGAAGATGACCTTCAAGGAGACAGATAATTCAGGTGATATTATAACCAATCTCAATAAAAGTAGTTTAGCCCTGTGGAACTGATTTCATGGTCTGATCCATCTAGTGGGGCTGACGCAGCCCTAATAGACAATATTCCAGATGCGCATATCAGTTACAGGGCTGATAGTTTTATTCTCAGTGCCTTACTCACAACCAACAGACATTGAATTATCCATTATGAGTCCAAGTCTTTTTCCTGATTCATTTTGGATAGTTCAGTCCTCATCGGTGTATATTGTGAATCGAGCCTTGGTTTTTTTTTGTATTTCTTTGCCCAAATGCTTATCAATTTACATTTATTTTAATTGAACTGTATCTGCTATTTGGTTGATTATTCACACAGTTGACAGAGATCCTTCTGGAAATCTTCACAATCACTTTTGGCTTTCATCACCCTGAATGTTAATTTTTATTCAATTTAAGCTCTGCCTGATTCCAAATAGACGCTGCATGTTATACAATAAAACCAAACAAAGTAGGAAATATAATATAATTAAAAGATAACAACAAAGGGATAAGAAAGAGAACAAAAAACCAAGAACAGATGATGACTCCAGCTAACAGTATGGCCTTATCCACAAATTTACTGTGCATACCTTCATCCCTAGGTCAAGATCATTTAAGAACAGGTTTAATAGCACTGGTCCAAATGCATACTCTGGAGGGATAGCAATAGCAATAGCACTTAGACTTATATACCGCTTCACAGTGCTTTACAGCCCTCTCCAAGAGGCTTACAGAGTCAGCATATTGCCCCCAACAATCTCATTTTACTGATCTCATAAGGATGGAAAGGCTGAGTCAACCTTGAGCTGGTGAGAATCGAACTGCCAAACTGCTGGCAGGTAGCAGAATCCATGAATTCCTGTGCTGTGCTTTCTCTTTTTTAATCAAATGCAATGCATAAATGGTGGCATCCAGGAGAAGAGCCTTCTCTACTGTTGCTCCAGCCCTTTGGAAGATCTTACCCTCTGAGGTGAGACTGGCTCCCACCCTCCTGACTTTCTGCAAGAGCCTTAATACTTGGTTCTGCCAGATTGTTTGGGGCTCCAACAGGGAAGTATGACACTGGAGGTCGTTGATTAATTAAGAGGCAATCCCATCTCCCTCCCCGCATCCTGCTCCCTCCTTCCCCATCTTGTAACTATGCTTGTACTTTCTTTTTATTGTGTTAGGAATATTTATCTCTGATGATTTTAATGTTTTTATGAGGTAAAGCTGTCCAGAGTCACTTTGAAATGAGACGGGTGGCAATAAATGTAATAAATAAGTAAATGGACAAGAGCTCTTATCCACTGATCATGGTGTTTATTCAAAAATTAGTTGATCAGTTTCCAACCATTGTTTCTTGTCCTGCCCTCTGGTGCTTTGGTGAATAATGTGACCTCCTCTTCTTTTCTTTAGACTAGCCAAACCCAAGTCCTGCAGCCGTTCTTCGTATGTTTTAGTCTCCAGGCCTTTGATCATCTTAGTTGCTCTTCTTTGAATTTTTTCCAAAGTCTCAACATCTTTTTTTGTACTATGGTGACCAAAATTGGCTGCAGTATTCCAGGTGTGGTCTTACTAGATATTATAAAGCAGTACTAATACTTCGTGTGATCTTGATTCTATGTCTCTGTTGATACAACCAAGGATTGTGTTAGCTTTTTTGGCTGCTGCTGCACACTGCTGGCTCATAGTCAAGTGTTTGTCCACTAGGACTCCAAGGTCCCTCTCACAGTTGCTGTTTTTAAGCCAGGTCTTGCCCAGTCTGCACTTGTACCTTTGATTTTTCTTGCCTAAATATAAAACTTTGCTTTTCTCCACAATGAAACTCATTTTGTTGGATAGGGCCCATTGTTCAAGTTTGTCAAGATCTTTTTGGATCCTGAGTTTGTCTTCTGGGGTGTTGGCTACTCCTGCCAGTTTGGTGTCATCTGCAAATTTGATGAGTTCCCCTTCAATTCCCTCATCTAAGTCATTGATGAAGATATTGAAGGGTACTGGGCCTAAGACGGAATCTTGTAGTACCCCACTGCCGTTGAGGACTACTCATTGAGTATGGTTTGCTAGACAGCTACAGATCCATCTGATGGTGATGTTGCCTATTCCATCTTTTTCTAGCTTACCAAGGTGTAGGTTGTGGTCTATTTTATCAAATGCCTTACTGAAATTTCAGTATACTACATCCACAGCATTTCACTGGGCTACTAGTTTAGTAACTTTATCAAAGAATGAAATAAGATTGGTTTGGCATGATCTGTTATTAACAAACCCATGCTGGCTACTAGTTATAACTTTGTTTGCTTCTAGTTGTTCACAGATCTATTTTTTGATTATCTGTTCTAGGATCTTCTCAGGTAGTGATGTTAAACTGATTGGTCTGTAGTTTCTTGGGTCCATTTTTCCCCTTTCTTAAAGATGGGAACCACATCAGCCCTTTTCCAATCCTCAGGTACTTCCCCCGTGCTCCAGGATTTATGAAAGATGTGGTGCAAAGGGATGTAATCTGTCGGGTCCCGGTGAATTATATTTGTCAAGGTCAGATAGGTGTTCTCTTACCATTTTCTTGCTTATTTTAATTTTTGTTTCTAGTTTGCCTTTTGCAGTGTTTTTTTGGTATGTTGGGCTATAGTTTCTTTTTGTGTGAAGACTGATGCAAAGTATGAGTTAAGCAGCTCTGCTTTCTCCCTGTTGCCTGTTATTTCCTTGCCATCTTCTCTCTTTAGTGGACCTACAGTTTCCTTGACTTTTTTCTTGTTGTTAATATGTTGGAAGAAACTTTTTTTATTATCCTTGATTTCTGTTACAAGTCTTTGATCATTCTGAGGCTTTACTTTCCTGACTTCATCTTTGTCTGGTTGTCTGCATGTTTAGTTGCTTATTGTTTCCACTATTTATTTAGAACAAGTGCTAAGCTTGTTGGTAGTTTTTTAAGTGTGCTCCAGATCCTTTTTTAAAAAATTGGATACATACTAACCTCAACTATTCCTCTGGCACTGGCCCAATTTAAGGGATAAATTACATATTTTTGTTAGATGACCAATTTTACATTTAAGTGATTTAAGAATTTACAAGTGGACACTCTTGAGATACATTGATTTGTTACAGCATAGTTTCTCAAGATGTACTACAAATATATTATGTCAATTTACTTTATTAGTTGAGACTAACCATTTGTAATAGTTAAGTCAATGGAACTGAAAAAGTGATTTATGACTATTGCAGCATCCCTATGGTCATGTGATTGACATTCGGGCATTTGGCAACCAACACACACATTTACGATGGCTGCAGTATCTTGGGGTCATATCACCATTTGAAACCTTCCCAGCAGCGTCAATGGAGGAAAGTGGATTTGCTTAAAAGCCACATGATTCACTTAACAACAGCAGTGATTCGCCTAACAACATGGCAGAAAAGATTGTAAAATCAGGTGTGACTTACTTAAAACCACCTTGCTTAACAATGGAAATTCTGGTGCCAGTTGTAACTGCAAGTCACGTATAGACTGAGGTATTTATTCTGTTTGTTCTGTAGTAAAAACAGGTACAAAGAATGTATTCAGTTTCTTTGCAATTTTCACATCGTCCTGCGACATTCCTCTCATCACTTTATTATCTAGTTTCCTTGGCTGTTTTCTATTTCAAATTTCCAGGCAAATAGGCAGAGAACTTTGCCAATTCTGCGCACGGGCAAGTCACCAACCATCGTTTTCTGAGAAATATGCACAACATGCTCTCAAAGTTCTGACTGTGTCTACCAGCTCTGAAAATTTAGGGATCCCCTTTTAAAATTCCTACACCTTTTCCTAAGGCACAAGGGCATCATCTGGCATATGTATTGATTCAGCTTAATCTTAAATAGATTGCACCCCTAGCTGTGTCCTCCCTCCCCCCACCCCCCACCTCCGGGACTCTCAGCCCCTCATGCTCCAGTTTTATCTGATTTGAAAGTAAGTTACCAGTGAACTCTCTCCAGAGCCTGGCCTTGTGCAGAGTTCTCTCAACAAAGGAATTATGCAGGGAGACTCCAGCATGAAACTACTAAATTATACCTTATCTAGAAATTAAGTTCTGCCACCTGTGGCTTGAAACAAAATAGCATTTTTTAATCTCACTACTTTTGTTAATTAGTTTCTCAATTTCAGGCTCTTTATGTTATCATCAATAATGCAGTGGTTGCTGTAATACTTTTGTATGCATGCAGATTGATATTTCGTTTCATTCTGACATTACTTCTAACTGTTCTCCCACCCCCACCCCCCATCTGTACATATGCTTGCCGAGTAACGTGTCATCTATCTGTGAAATATATAAAAGCTTGTGCCATAAAATATATGTTAGTTTTGAGAGTGCCACTAGGACTTTCAATTATCATTTCTACAATAGAGTAACAGTTTATAGATGTGCACAGGGCTGCAGTCTGGCTCAGCTGCTTCTCTGGGAAAAGGATGAGTATCGTGCGTGTTTCCTCCTGCTCATCAATGGTAGCCTGTTCTTAATCAGGGACGTAGCTGGAAATCCTGCCTTATTTGGAAATTACTGAAATGAACAGGATCTGTTTCCAAGGTAGTATGCTTCAGGTGGTGATCTAAAACTGCAGCACATCACTGTCCATTCCAACAAATCAAACAGAAATGAAATCATTATTTTTGCCACTAGACAAAGAGCCAGGATAATGTTCGTCATATATTTGCCAGTATCTCCAGACCCAGTGGAGGATACAATTGTAGTGCTTAGCTGAATGATAGGTTAACAATAATTTCCCCATTTCCCCAGAAAGAAAAGAAGGACTTATTTGTAATATTATCATCTAGGAACTGTATGGGAATGAATGATATATTATGAGGAAGAAACGGCAGTAATAATAAGTAAGTAAGTTGTGTTGCCCATAAAAAAAAGTTCATGGTCAGACAATATCTTGATTAGGATGAACCAAAATGTCACAAAATGTCAAGTTCTCTGGAGCATATTTCTCAGCAGACATTGAGAATTGTACTTTCAGTCTGGCTCTTCTTATAGTTCATCTTAGGAATGTAACAAAAAGCAAACATTGAAACTTCAGCCTTAAGTCTTTCTTCCCCTGCCTTTCTTGTCTTATTTAACAGCCAGCCTAGTCAGTAGGTCTGAGGAGTTCAAAATGTCCTAATTTGCCATAATAAAAACATACCCTGGTAGTGAATTAGGAATAATGCTTCTTACAATGATTCCTTCAAGAAACCTAATGTCACTTTCAGAAACAGGTATTCTTCGTTGCTTTAGAGCAGGGGTGTCAAACTCAATTTCACAGAGGGCCGCATCAGCATTGCGGTTGCCCTCAGGGGGCCGGGTGGGTATGGCCTGGGTGGGCGTGGCCTACTGTGTGGGCGTGGCTAAAGTGCGTATGGCCTACTGGGTGGGCGTGGCCAGCTCTACATCGTTCGCATCAAGGGTGCCTTTGGGGGCCTGGTCAGGAGTGGGACAGATCTGAGGGTCTCTGGCAGAAGGAGGGTCTCTGGGCCAGGGCCAAGGCAGTGGGGGCCGTTCCCTCACTGTTTCCAGGATGGCTTTGTGGGCCACATGAAACCACTTTGCGGGCCAGATCCGGCCCCCGGGCCTTGTGTTTGACATGTCTGCTTTAGAGCAAAAGCTCCCCTCCCTGTTACTGAGAATGCATATAACTGAAAGTCTCTGCCTAAAATGATAGTAATGATCTCAGTGAACAGAGGAGAGAACATCCTCCAGAGGAGAAGGAATGCATGTCTTTATGGCTGTATCGTAATTTTTAAAGACAGATTAAAGTTTTTTTATGTTCAAGTAGAAGTAGAGTTTTAATCATTTGTATTATTTTCTACTATTATAAAAATTATTTGTATCCGCACATAAATTAGAAGTACACATAGCACTCTGTAGAAGACAGAAATAAAAAAATGGCAATAGGACTCTGCTTATTTCAGCAACTGGGGGCTACCATTTTTTCCATTTCATTTATGCTCTTATACTAGAAAAGAATTGGAAGAAAGAACAGATGTGTATATTACCTCAAAATATTTATCTTTCATAACTTTGGTTTGCTGTTCTTGAAAACTAAGAAGGATCAACCATGTTAACACTTGGATGGGAGACAACTAGGAAATCTAAGTTATAAGCCTGAGTGGGAAGCCAAGAAAATATCCTTGAAGAAATTAAAGAGAAATCTTTTCCAAAGTGTTGCAAAGAAAACATCTGGGTAATCACCAGGAGTTCAGTTTGACATGAAAAACACTTTTATTTTGTAAACTTCAGAAATATCTTCCACCTGCAATGTACAAGATGGCACTATTTTATAAGTTTAATATGGATAAAAAGGAATAATTTATATAGTTTTTTCAAGAATCAAGAGGAAGGCTGAATTACTTACAGTGCCTATCCTACAGTACAGCTGCAATTTAAGGCTAAATTTACATTGTAATTAGTTTCTAAGAAATGTTAAAAAATTGAATATCCGTTGAGGTTTTGTCCATTAATAATCTCACTGCTGTTAGAAAGTCCATTTTACCCACACATGCTACTTAATTAAACACACTGTTCTTCATTCATATAAGATAGATATGAAGAACAGATGGTGCCTAATGTGAAGATAATGGATATATAGCTTTTGATATAATTTTATTATCCTAACAGAAATTATCTGACACACCTTGCTTGAACCTAGAAAATAGGAATGCAATTCCCCAACAGAAAAATAATAATAATTTAAAAAGACAAAACACCAACAACCATCACAAAACCCAGTATTTAAGCTTTTTTTTTTTAACCACAGTTTTCACCTGAAGTGATTCGGGTATAATAACTTAATATTATTTTACTTGTTCTGATTTCAGCAGAGCAGAGATTTTCTTCTCCAGTTCCTAAGTCCCTTACATAGGGAAGAATAAGTAAGCAGTTAAATTAGTCTAGGGCAGGGATGTCAAACTGCTGGCCTGCGGGCCGGATGCGTCACGACGAAACCGTGCCCACACCATTGCTGGCAATGGGGAAAAAGCTCCGATATGTCGCGCGACGTCACGTGATGTCGCGAGGTTGACATGCCTGGTCTAGGGAGTCTTGCTTGACCTTTTACACTCAAATGTTTATTAGTATAGTGAAAACACATCTCTTGAATATTTAGATGAGCATTAACAGGATATTGTGGGATGGTACATATTACATGGAAGCCAGTGGCCAGGTAGAAAAATGTTGCCAATGTGTTAAATTACTTTAACCAATGATTTTATTTTATTTTATTTTATTTTATTTTATTTTATTTTATTTTATTATTTTATTTTATTTTATTATTTTATTTTATTTTATTTTATTTTATTTATTTTATTTTATTTTATTTATTTTATTTTATTTTATTAGTTTTCTATACCGCCCTATTCCCGAAGGACTCAGGGCGGTTTACAGGGCAATATTTAAAAGACAATATAAATTAAGATAAAAATAGAATTAAAAAGAATTAAATTAATAATAGCCGAACAATAAAACAATGTTAAAATTTAAAACTAAAACCCCCCTCAGTCCAGGCCGGATAATTCAAAAAGCCAGGTTTTCAGGTCCCGGCAAAACGAGCACAGGTCGGGGGCAGTCTGGAGTTCCACAGGTAAATCATTCCAAAGGGCAGGCGCGCCCACAGAGAATGCCCTCCCTCTGGGGATCACCCGCCGGCATTCCCTGACTGGCGGCACCCTAAGGAGGCCCTCCCTATGGGAGCGCACAGGACGATGGGAAGTTGATGCCAGCAGCAGGTGTTCCCTTAGATAGTCC
Organism: Vipera ursinii; assembly: GCF_947247035.1. NCBI lineage: Eukaryota > Metazoa > Chordata > Lepidosauria > Squamata > Viperidae > Vipera > Vipera ursinii. The sequence continues at coordinate 177,112,902 of NC_139512.1, read as the reverse complement.
GGACCCAAGCCATTTAGGGCTTTATAGGTCATCACCAGCACCTTGAATCTCACCCGGAGGGCAACTGGAAGCCAATGCAGCTCGCGGAGAAGAGGTGTTACATGGAAGTATCAGGAGACTCCCATCACAACTCGCGCGGCCGCATTCTGCACCAGCTGAAGCCTCCGAGTGGTCCTCAAGGGCAGCCCCTTGCAGAGAATGAACTCTGCTTGTTGTTTTCTCAAGTAAAAGCATATTATAAGTAGTGCCCAAGAGCATAAATCAATCCTCTTCTTGGCTGAGAGTCAGCAATAGGGCCCTCTTTCCTTGTGAGCATAAATAAACAGTATTTTTTTTTTTAAATTTAGCCTTTACTGGGTTGGAGCCTACTTACGTGAAGAAACACCTGGTCCAATGAATCACCAACTTTTCTGGCTAATGGTTCCTGAATGAACAAATGATTTTTTTTCACAGTTGTATTTTATCCAACTGGGTAGTTTATCCTGCTTGGAAATCTTAATCTCATATTCATGTAAACTGTTTACCCTTAGCAGAGTTAGAAAATCCATTCTACTTATACTTACAAATATTAATAGTATTTTCATTTGCAGTGTGCTTATACCTAAGCTAAGTACAAATAAACAACAGCACTGCAACATTCCGTGTGTTATGATTATATAAAATAATCAATCTAACAAGTGTTATCTAATCCCAGCTTCCCCATACTATAAATTGCTATGGGATATTGCAGTTGAAAAGACTGATTCTGCCAGCTTCATAAAGGACCTGAAAAAGAAGCATTTTTAGGCCCCCTTTTTAACTTCCTAAGGCTGACTGATTGTCCTGCTTATTGGCTGGGGTTTATGCTGCTTCAGTATTACAGGGCTGGTGATCAGAATGAAGAAGGCCTGTCAACAAACTGCAGGTAGTCCTTGATTTATGACTGATCACTTAGTAACCATTTGAAGTTATGACAGACCATTCCAGGGCTACTTAGGACCTGGATTTAAAGTTCTAATGGCTCCCCCTCCGTGGTCACATGATCACATTTTGAGCACTTAGCAACCAGCCCACACTTATGGCTGTTTGCAATGTACCATAGTCACCTGGCTACAGTTTATGATTCTTTTTGCCAGAAAGTGGCATTTACTTCCAGTTTCTGGCAAAAACAGCCATTGTGCACAATGGATTCACTTAACAATCTCCACAAAAAACGATTGTAAACTCAGGCATGGACATATGGTGACCCACTAAATGACCAGAATGACTTATGACCATAATTTCAGCCTCAATTACAGTCATAAGTTGAGGACCACCTGTGCTACAATAGTCCAAATAAGATATGAACTAACTGGTTGTTTCAAAAGTAAGGAATAGCTGAATTCTCACATCTTTGGGAGATAAAAGCTGCAGGTTATCATGGCTTCACTGATGAAAAAGATTTAAAGGAAATTTGTCATCAGCAAGAACTCCTGGATCTCCTTTCACTTTGACTTTGGCAGCTCACGTTCTTGGAAAATAAAATAAATACTTTAGCAGAAGACAAAAAAAGGGAACAAACAGGATAAAGGCTTGTCCAGAGCAGAAGGACCACATCCAACTGGAAATCTAAAAAGGGAAGATCACAGGATTATCCATGATTCAGAGTAAAGAAATCTACTTGGAAGAGAAAAGAAGTGGATCTCAAACCAAACCCTGAGGACTCTCATAGATAAAAGGGAGGCTCAAGAACAAACATCCCTTCCATGGAACTGAGAATATTTTTCTCTCTCCTTGCCAGCATATTAAAAAGTAAAGCTGTAATTGTGAACAATGGTCTAAAGTTTGATAGGACTCACCTTTTGCAAGAATTGCAATTCTTATTTTTCTCCATGAGTAAAAATTAAGGCTCAAATGCCTTTGGGAGAGGGCCTGCAGGTTAGCAATTGTCCCTCCGGAACTCATTCTACCATGTTGCCCTTTCATGAACTCTTGCCTGCGAGTAGAAAAGCCTTTTTGGAGACCTCTTCCTGCCTTCTGGAGAGAGAGCCAAATTGCACATGCTGATGAGGGCTGAAAGACAACTTGTCCAAAACCCAACCAGAACTGCACTGGGTATGACTTTGTGCAATATAAGAAGTTGGTTAGAGTTGAAGTTGATAGCATCATTCTGACACATAAGCAAGGATCCATACCCTTAAATAAGATTATAGGCATTTATGTCAAAACTTTCATGCTAACTAAGGAGACAGAGAATACTACAGATGCTTAGATTTTTGCTTTTATAGGCTACAATGATTCACGGAAACAATGAAGCGTTTTAAGGTCTGGAAGATTATTTATAGAAGAAACAAATGGCTTTTTTAAAACCTGATTCTAACAGCCATTTAAAAGAGAAAATATAATCACAGTCTAATCAATGAAGTGAGTTATATTTACTGGTTGAATGATGAATGGCACTCTTGGGGAGAAGGGATATTTTTATGCATGAGTTCTGACAGCTAGGGTAGCCTTAAGCAGCAGCAGGTTCCAATAAATATTTTATTTTGAGGAAGCTGGAGCCTTCAAATAGGGCAAGCAAATCTACTGATGCCTACATAAGCTTGCTTCCTGGAATTTGATGTTGCTAGCTCACAATTTTAAAGAGAAGATTGCTTTTTTTCACCACAGCTAAGGTGGAAGATGGTTAATTTTAATTTTTGATAGGTCATTTTGAGATAGTTAATTTGATCTCATCTCAGTCATATCGACTCAGGGTTTTTTTTCTCATAGAACGCTCAGAACGGAGTTCCAGCACCTTTTTTGGATGGAACCTTGTAGGGTAGGCAAAGTGGGTTGTATGACATGTGTGAGTTCCGGCACCTTTTTCTTTTACAAAAAAAGCACTGCATATCGTAGTAGCAGTAATTATTCTTTTTGTAGGAACCATGATTAAAAGAAATGATTGATTATCACAACATGTGGACTCAGTTATTGTAAAATAGCAGTGAGCTCATCTGATTAATAAAATAAAGCCCATTTTTCAGAGTAAAAGAGGCACCACCATTCTTATTTCATCCTGGCTTTAGCTTCAGCATCCTCCACCTCATTGCCCTTCAAGAGTCTGGCCTTTAACCGAACAAAGGGCTCCCCTCTTCTGTCCTAAGAGAGATGCCAGGATGATATAAAAAGCAACAAATAGACCAGTCTCCTGCATTCATCCTCCCCATGGGATGTATTGATCATAAGTATACCTTAACAACAGTGACTTCCTGTGAGGAAACAGCACCAGCAAACCAGCTGGGAGGTTTGTTTGCTTACTTATGGCCTAACATTTGCCAGTGCTGGCAACAGATAAAAATAATATTAAAAAACTCAGGCTAGATGGTTCTGGATGCAGCCACTAGCCTCAGTTTTAAATATTTTTGATAGACCTTTCCTTCCTGCAAAGCTTATTTCTCATTTTCTCCTTTCTAAATAAGTGCAACATCAGCCAAGCTCTTGATACCTATTTTCTTGCTTTGGGGGAAAAAAAAGATCTCAACAGCCTGGTGGTCAGAAATAATGACAGGCTGACATCATCTGTATGGGTCTGTTCGGAGAAACTCTTTGGAAATTGGGCCACATGATGAGGAGGTCCTTGGAAAAAAACTAAAGGAGGCTGCCAATCCATTCTTCTTGACCAGATGTTTCCTTTATTACAAAGCCTCTGCAGAGACAAGAGATGCTTGCCGTTGCCAGCACACTGCCGTGATATCTCCTTGCAATACTTTGTTTCCTAACTACTTTTTCACCATTCTTGTTCTAACAAGGAGGACAGGCGCTTTAGTGAATAAGTGTAATTAGCTTGATGATGTGTCAGCAGGCTGGCACGGTGGCAGCATGCTAAATTGCTAGGCAAGCTTTGTAATAAAAGAGCTCCTACACCTTGCTTGGTGATAAATAAGCCAAAGAGAAATGGACTGCTGTGCTCTTGTAGCACTTCCCCCACCCTCTCCTGGGGAAAGGGATACCATTTCCAGGATGCTTGTTTACAAAACCTGCAAGCCAAAGGAAGGGAGGACTTTTAGGACTTTAACATTTGGTAAGCAATCAAGAAGCATGTCAAGAAAAGATGTTGCAGCTTGCTCTTGAGCTTGTTTACTTGCTGATGACAATGATTTCTCATGAGTAGAAAATGTTTGGTTTCTTGTTCTTTTGGAATACTTAAACCCCACTTGATAGGTGCAAAAGACCCCAAATGTTGCAACCTCCACTGTTTAAATCTGTCAGTCTTGCCAGGAAGACCAGGTAGGAAACACAACCAGATAAGCTACTTCTACTTTAGTGTAAAACTACATTAACAGAATCTTACAAATCTGAAAGCCTCCCACCATCTCTTTTACAGTTTGAGAAACTACTGTAGGGAGGGTCCTTTCTGAGCCTTATGATCTGCCCACTATCTAGTTGCAGGCTATGTGGTCTCTACATGCTGTAGAGTAGACAGCATCTTTTCATTCTGTCTCCCAAAGTCTATCCCATATCCCATATACCAGTGATGGCAAACCTTTTAGAGACCGAGTGCCCAAAGTGCAACCCAAACCCCACCTATGTATCATCGGGTGCTGGGTAGGTGTGGCCCATTGGGTGGGCATGGCTGTGGTGGTAATGGCAGACTGGGTGGGACTAAAAAGTTCAGTCAATTCCAACTTAGCAAGATCTTTTTTCCCCCACAAAAAGTTGAAATTGATTGATTGATTGAACCTTTTTTTTGCACATGGCAGCGGAGGCCTAAAGTGAAAAGGCTTTATAAAAACCAGCTGAAGGGGCTTCCGGTGGCGTCGCGGCGCCGAAGACAGCCTTCCCGGGCTGCCCGCGGCTCAGCTGTTTGTTTTTTCGCCCGTAACAGCGCCGAACAGCTGTTCGGGTGAAATTGAAGCCCCCTCCTCGGGAGAAGAGGAGGGGGTGAGGCCCCAGGTAGGGGTTGAGTTCTCCGAGGCCGCCTGAGCTCGGAGCTTGGGCGGCTGAAGGATTGAACTCCCCCGAAGCCTGGGTTGCTCCCAGCTGGCCGGCGTGTCTGCTCTGAACTTTTTGGAGCAGAGCCAGGCGTCTGCGAACCATCCCTGCCTGAAGAAAGGACTATGATTTAAAGGAGCAGGCAGAGCGATACAAGAGATAAAGGTGAAGAGGCTTATTTTATTATACTCTCTAACTACTTGAACTTTTTAAACTCTAAGTGAAAGTGCGTCATATTTGAGGATTAAAAGATGGCGGCGAAACCTCCCCCTAAAACTCTTCGGAGTGGTGGATCCTCGCCAGTGCAACAATCATCTTTACAGGCGTTGCACCCTTCTGAAGCGCTGACAGCGAAGGAGTTTCGAGATGCTGTGGATAAACTTTTGGACTCAATTAATCAATCAATGGCTGACAAATTTGCGCAGATGGAGGAGAAATTGGAGAAACTGGAGGAGAGAATGGAAGAGAGGATGGAACAGAAGCTCAGCGTGATGAAGGTAGACATTTTGTCTTCAGTGCATAAAGTGGCGGAATGTGTGGAAGAATTAGATGAAAAGATGGATGATTTGGCTCAAAGGAATGCTATATTAGAAGTTAAAGTAAGAGAGAATGAAAATGTAAGAGACAAACTGGAGAAGGACTTAAGCTTAGCCCAATTTTACCAGATGCAGTTTGCTGTCAGAATCAGAGGCTTAAAAGAGGATACTAAAGAAGATTTGAAGCAGCTGATCTCTGAGGCTTTTGAAGAAGTATTAAACCTGCCAGCATCTGAAATAAGAGCAGCTATGGATAAAGTGTTTCGGGTGAATTCATGGATTGCCAGACAGAGGAAGTTGCCTAGAGATGTGGTGGTTTATTTTGCAAAAAGAGAGATCAGAGATCAAATTATACAAGCTGCCTATGATGTTAAAGTGGTGATTGCTGAACAAGAAGTTTTGGTTTTAAAAGAAATTCCTCCAAGGATTTTAAGGGGAAGGAAGGATTATACATTCCTCGTGCATGAGCTCAAGCAAAGAGATATAAGGTTCAGATGGGAGATTCCTCAGGGGCTGATGGTGATGCATGAAGGTAAAAGGTACCGGTTGATTACTGTGAAGCAAGCGCGTGATTTCTACAATAATGTCCTAAAAGCAACCCCATTAACGCTCCTGGAAGCTGGAAAAGGATCTGGAGAAGAAGAACAACAAGAGGAGGAAACAGAGGAAAGTGGCGTGGGAGGAGATCAAGTTACAACTTCTTTGGATGATCCTAGAGAGCAAAGAGTGACGCGTGCTGCTTTAAAACGAGCAAAGAAAATAATAGAACAAGATCAGCAAAAGTCTTCAGTTTCTTCGCAACGTACATACAGTCAAGCTGTGGGAGGGGCACGGCCTAAAGAAGTTAGTCCTATCAAGGCTGTGGTCCAAGGGCTTCTGGATGATATGCATGGCAACTAAATTTTTAACTTGGAATGTTAATGGACTAAATTCACCGCAGAAGAGGAAGAAAGTTTTTCAATATTTAAAGCAATTTAAGATAGATGTTATATGCTTGCAAGAAACGCATATTAGAGTTTTGGATCAAAAGTATTTACTGAACTCGAGACTGGGTACGCATTTTGTTGCCTCTGCAGAGAATAAGAAAAATGGAGTAGTTGTTTATGTTAAAAGTGCCTTAACAGCAGACTTAATTGAAGCAGATAAGCATGGAAGATATGTTATGATTGAGCTGCTGTTAGAAGGTAAAAAGATGCTTCTAGTTGGACTATATGCACCTAACCAACAACAAGCTGATTTTTTTAGCTTACTTCATACAAAGCTTACCCAGTTGGATTATAAATCTTTTATTATTATGGGAGATTGGAATGGTGTTCTGGATGTACACTTGGATAAAGCTGGAGCTTTTAAGCGTATTCCAAGCCACGCCAGACTGCCTAAAACTTTTTTTGAATTGAAGGATGATCTCGAATTGCGAGATATCTGGCGGGAGAGGCACCTGCAGGAGAAGGATTATACTTTTTACTCTGACAGACACCAATCTTTCTCAAGGATTGATTTTATTTTGTTGACTAATGATTTCTTTTTGAGAACTAAAAAAGTGAAGATATGTGCAAGAACTATTTCAGACCACAGTCCCGTTTGGTTGGAGATTGATAAGGAGAAAAGAGACAGGCGCTCGTGGCGCGTAAATGAGAACTTGTTTAGAGATCAGAGAAATGTGGAAGAATGTAAACAGCGGATGAAGGATTTTTTTGAGATTAATATGAATAAGGGTACCTCTATGGATATGGTTTGGGATGCTAGTAAGGCCTATATGAGAGGTGTGTTGATATATATGAATAATAGACGTAGACGTGTAGTGGAAACCAGAAGGAAAGAACTGGAGAATGAAATAAAGGAAAAAGAAAGGGCTTTGATTTTGAATCCAGGGGACGTGAAGATTAAAGAGGCTATTAGGCTGTTAAGAGGACAATTTGATAAATTAATGGCAGACCAAGTGGCAACCAATCTGCGGTTTGCTAGGCATAATATTTTTTGCAACGCTAATAAACCAGGCAGATGGTTAGCCTATAGACTGAGGAAGAAACAAAGGGCCTCTAATATAGACAAGATTGAATATAAAGGAAGGGTCGTGTTTCAACAGAATCTTATTAAGGATGCTTTTGTGGATTTTTATTCGAAATTATATACCAAAGAGGAAATTGAGGTAAAAGACATTGATAAATATTTGGAGAATGCTAATATTCCGGTCCTTACGCAAGCACAAAGAGAGGGGATTAACCAACTGATCACAGAAGAAGAAATCCTTACAGCAATTAAGGATTTGAAGGTTGATAAGGCGCCCGGTACAGATGGCTTGTCTGCGGCTTTTTATAAAAATTTACAATTTGAGATGATAAATCCGTTAAAGGAACTGTTCCAGACAATCCAGAGGGGGGGAAAGGTGCCACCGTCTTGGAGAACAGCTTTTATCTCATTGATTCCGAAGGAAGATCAGGATGCTACTCAAGTTAAAAATTACAGACCAATTTCGCTTTTAAATACAGATTATAAGATATTTGCTAAGGTTTTGGCTAATAGACTGATGAGGGTTCTGCAACAGGTGATTCATGGGGATCAAACGGGGTTTATTAGTGGTAGGCAAATGAAAAATAATGTTAGACATATAGTTGATGTGTTAGAGTATTTGGAAAGGCACAACCAGATCTCTGCAGCGCTAATCTTTTTAGATGCTGAAAAGGCTTTTGATCAATTGAATTGGCAATTTCTGTTGAGAATGTTAGATAAAATGGATTTTGGGGAAAATTTCTTACAGCCGATTAGGGCATTATATCAAAAGCAAACTGCCCGAATCATAGTTAACAATAGTCTGACGGCAGTATGTAATATTGAGAAGGGTACAAGGCAAGGATGTCCGTTATCGCCCTTGTTATTTGTATTAACTTTAGAGATATTATTGAACAAGATTCGGAATTCGGAAAAAATTAAGGGGATACAAGTTGGAGATCAGGACTATAGATTGAGAGCATTTGCAGATGATCTGGTTGTTACAGTGACCCAGCCAGAGAACTCTGTTGTGGACCTGATAGAGATAATAACACAATATGGGAAGGTTTCTGGATTTAAAGTAAACATACAGAAAACTAAAATTTTGGCTAGAAACATGACAGTTTCACAGAAGGCCTTCTTGGAAGGATTAACTGGATTTGAGATTGTTAAAAGGGTTAAATATTTGGGGGTAATTTTGTCGCCCTCGAATACAAAGCTATATAAAAATAATTATGAAAAATTGTGGGGGAAAATTCAAAAAGAATTGGAGAGTTGGCAAAAATTGCAATTGACTTTGTTGGGACGGATTGCAGCAGTGAAAATGAATGTCCTGCCCAAATTTTTATTTTTATTCCAAATGATACCGATTCTTAAGAAAGACTCTAATTTGGAGGAATGGCAGCGTGGTATCAATAAATTTGTGTGGGCAGGGAAAAAGCCACGAGTTAAACTTAAGATTATGCAGGATATTCGTGAGAGAGGTGGCCTCAAATTGCCTAATTTTAAATTATATTATGAAGCTGCTGCATTAGTAGGAATAAGTGATTGGATCAATTTGACGCAATCGAGGTTATTAAATCTTGAGGGCCATGATTTGTTGTTTGGCTGGCATGCATATTTGTTGTATGATAAGAAGGTAGGTACTGTGTTTAGGACGCATATTTTAAGACAGGCATTGCTGAGAGTTTGGAAGAAGTATAGACATAAGCTAAGTTGTAAGATACCATTGTGGGCAATTCCAAAACACGCAATAGAAAATATACATGCTGGTTTCAAACACGATGAGACTACCTACAAGGAAATTTTAAGTTTGGAAAGGAATGTTTGGTGCTTGAAATCATATAGCTTCTTGCGAGAAGAGAAGGTTGTTCAAACATGGTTTCAATATACTCAGTTACGGGCCAGGTGGAAAGAAGACCAGAAAATTGGATTTGCAACGATTGATGAAAATCTGATAAAGCAAATTAGAAATCAGGGACCTGCACACATTAAACGGATATATCTTGCATTGATAGAGATTGATTCAGAAACAGAGCTTGTTAAGGACTGTATGATAAAATGGGCCCAAAATATCCAGGAAGTTATTACAATGGATATGTGGGAGAAGATCTGGGTGAGGAATGTGAAATTTACTCAAGCTCAAAATTTAAGAGAGAATTTTTATAAGATGTTTTATAGATGGCATTTAGATCCTAAAAAGCTTGCAAGTATGTACCCGAATTATCAGCCTAAGTGTTGGAGGTGCGGGGTTGAAGATGCAACATATTTTCACATATGGTGGACATGTAAAAAGGTTAAGGCCTTTTGGATTAAAATTTGGTGGAATATACAGAAGATCTTTAAAAGGAGGATAAAGTTTTGTCCGCAATTTTTTTTGTTGGGAATAATTGTTGATGCTACAGTGGTGGACTCCAAGTTGATGCTGAATTTAGTCACGGCAGCAAGACTTTTGATAGGACAATATTGGAAGAAAGAGGAGCTGCCGACTATAGAAGAATGGACTTTAAAGGTTTCCGACCTGGCAGAGATGGCGAAGATATCGGCTTATTTGAAAGATCACTCGCAAGAACGTTATATTATGGAATGGAGAAAGTGGATTGAGTTTATCCAGAATAAGTATAGGGTTAAGAAGTTTTATCTAGCATTCGAATAAGTCTTCTTTCGTGTTTTTTTTTTTCCTATTTTTTTTTATATATATTTAATAATGTTAAGTTTTGTTTGTTCTTATATAAGTTAGAGAGTGATGGATTTTAGAATTTATGGTTGTTAGTATATGGTTGCTTATGATTGCTTTTATATATATATACCTTGTATTTAGCTCTGGGAAGTCCGGGGGGGGGGAGGGGGGTGGGGGGGAGGGAGGGGAGGGAAGAGGGAGGGGGGAAGGGGGGAGGTAAGGGGGGAGGGAAGAGGTAGGGGGGAGGTAGGGAGGGGAGGGTGGAGGGGGATGGGGGTTTTTAATGGAAAATTGTATTGTAAAACTTTTCAATAAAAAAAAAAAACAAAAAAAAAAACCAGCTGAAGGCCTAGGACTGGGGCCATGGCGCCCATGCCTACAGAGAGGGCTTTGTGTGCCACCTGTGGCACGCATGCCATAGGTTCGCCACAACGGCCATATACCATGATAAAATCATCCCCAAACTCCATGATCACGTACTTCCTCAGTATTGCGTGCTCTTGCCCTTCCCTGGCATCTCTCCTTCTCTATTAGCCTCTCTATAATAAGGCTTGATAAACATTTTCAAATGGGTAAAGTGGGCAAACTCATGCAAGCTCTGTATGAGATGGGGGCAAACCGTCCTTTGAATAGGTCTGAATGTTGGAACAAATACTGCCTAAAGAGGATGTCAGATGAGATGTGACTGTGAAGGGGACACTATAGGCCTCTGTACTTTTCAGGGGGCCTTAGAAAAAGTCATTAGTTGAGGTTTAGCAAAAAAATGACCTCTTTTTGACAAAGTTATGCTGGTCTGCGCACAACCTTGCCCATGTGCTTAATTTTTATCTTTGCCAGCCATCCTTACATATCTGTGCATGTATACATGTATGCATGCATATAACAAAATTGTCATCCCTCCCAGGACTATTTATTTACCCCCAAAATGGGGATCTGTAATGATTGGTGATTGGTGATCACCAATGACCTGGTGATACAGGGATCCAGATGAGCTGACAAATAAAAGAAATGATTGTAGAAAGAAATTACTTCTTTCTATTTTGTTTTTATTTCTGTTTTTTTTTGTGAGAATGAAATTTATTAAGGCTACAGCCTAGGCTGATCCCTGATTTGGAGTAGATACCCCAGAATAGTTCACTAATATCACATCTTACCATTCTGGCACATCTGTGCTTCAAGAAGGTGCTGAAACATAAGACATATTTTCCAGATCTCATTATGGATTAGGAGTCCTGTGCCAGCTTGTTATAATTCCAAATTCAGTTTCTATAACATCTACAGTGTGAGCTAGCCCTGTGTTTCTTAAGCCGTAAGAAAACACTAGCATTCCCTGTATAACTTCAAGATGTTCCACAAATTATGGTTTTGGGTGATTTCAATCTACCATCTCTGGGAGGATCATCTGAGTTAGCTCGGCTGTGGCTGGTCTTCAATTTTGCCACCCCCCATCGTGGGGTTGTTGAACCATCAAGATGGTTCCGCCCCAGACGCTTAATGGATCCTGAGAGATTCCAGGCAGCGCTGGGGTCCCCACCTGCCTCCCTTGCTCACAGCTCGGCGGATGCCTTAGTGAAAGCCTGGGAAAAGGCAGCCACGGAGGCACTTGACTGAGTTGTACCCTTGCGGCCACAACCCGGTGCAGATCCCAGTGCGCTCCATGGTTTTCCACAGAGCTCCGGGAGATGAAGCGTAGGAGACGGGGCCTAGAGAGCTGTTGGAGATCCACCCGGTCTGAATCTGACCGATCACGACTAAGATCCTTTACAAGGTCTTATCTCGCGGCAATGAGGATGGCGAGGTCTAATGGCTTCCCTTGAAGACCACTCGGAGGCTCCAGCTGGTACAGAATGCAGCCGCGAGAGTTGTCTTGGGAGTTTCCCGGTAGTCCCATGTTACACCTTTGCTCCGCGAGCTGCATTGGCTACCAGTTGTCTTCCGGGTGAGATTCAAGGTTTTGGTAATGGTTTTCAAGGCCCTACATGGCATGGGTCCGGAGTACCTCGGGGATCACCTGCTGCCGGTGTCAACTTCCCTCCGCCCTGTGCGTTCCCACAGAGAGGGCCTCCTCAGGGTGCCACCAGTCAGAAAATGTCGGCTGGTGGCCCCCAGGGGGAGGGCCTTCTCTGTGGGCGCCCGGCTTTATGGAATCAGCTGCTGGTTGAGCTCCGGATGGCACCTGACCTTCGCTCCTTCCGACGCCGTCTGAAGACCTATCTATTTGAACAAGCCGGCCTGGCCTGATGGGGGATGTGCTGGGGTTTTCATTGTGGATTTTTATATTATTCTATTGTTTTAGCTCGGGCTCTTATTTAATTCTTTTTTAATTTTTGTATTCTGTATTTTTATATGTGCCCTGTTCACCGCCCTGAGTCCTTCGGGAGAAGGGCAGTATACAAATATAATAAATAAAATAAATAAATAAATAAATAATTACTTTGCTACCCTCATCGCGTCCGCAGATAATCACCCGGCCACCCTGTTTAGGGTGACTCGCTCCCTCCTTAATCAGGAGGTGAGGGAGGATCCCTTGCAGGGTCGTGCCGAGGAGTTTAGCCAACATCTGTCGGACAAAATCGTTCGGATTCGGACCGGTTTGGACTCCGACTGGGCAGAGCCTGACGATCAGGACATGGGTGGTCTTGTAGATGTTATCTGGGAGGAGTTTGATCCTGTGACTCCAAAGGAAGTGGACAGGATTATGAGGAAGCTGAGCTCCACCACTTGTTTATTGGACCCGTGCCCTTCCTGGCTGGTTTATGCGGCTCGGGAGGGAACACGAGGCTGGCTCCAGGCGGTGATATCTGCTTCCTTGAGTGAAGGTTGTTTCCCCTCCGTCTTGAAGGAGGCGGTGGTGAGACCTCTCCTCAAGAAGCCTACCTTGGACCCAGCTGTATTAAACAACTTTCGTCCGGTCTCCAACCTTCGTTTTCTTGCGAAGGTTGTTGAGAGTGTGGTGGCGTATCTGGACTATCTGGACCCGTACCAATCGGGTTTCAGGCCCGGGCATAGCACGGAGACGGCATTGGTTGCTCTGGTGAATGATCTCTGGAGGGCTCAGGACAGGAGTTATTCCTCTGTCCTAGTCCTATTAGATCTCTCAGCGGCTTTCGATACCATCGACCATGGTATCCTACTGCAGTGTCTCAGGGGATTGGGAGTGGGAGGCACGGTTCTTCAGTGGTTTTCCTCCTACCTCCTGGGACGTTCGCAGTCGGTGTTGGCAGGGGGACAGAGATCGACCTCGAGGCCTCTCGTTTGTGGAGTTCCTCAGGGGTCGGTCCTCTCGCCTCTCCTGTTCAACATCTATATGAAGCCTCTGGGTGAGATCATTCGTTGCTTTGGAGTTGGGTATCATCAGTATGCTGATGATACCCAGCTTTTCATTTTGACCCCAAACCACCCCAGTGATGCCCTCGACATGATGTCCCGTTGCCTGGAGGCGGTCCGGGTCTGGATGGGGAGGAACAGGCTTCAGCTCAACCCTGACAAGACTGACTGGCTGTACGTGCCAGCATCTCAGGAAATTCAGATCATTCCATCTCTCACTATGGGGGTGAGTTATTACCCCCCATAGATAAGGCTTGCAACTTGGGAGTTCTCCTAGATTCACAGCTTTCTTTAGAAGATCATATAGTAACTGTGACTAGGGGGGCCTTCGCCCAGGTTCGCCTGGTGCGCCAGTTGCGGACCTATCTAGACCGGGATGCCTTGCGTACAGTCACTCATGCACTCGTGACCTCTCAGTTAGACTACTGCAACGCTCTCTACATGGGGCTGCCCTTGAGGACCACTCGGAGGCTCCAACTGGTGCAGAAAGCAGCCGCGCGAGTTGTGTTGGGGGTCTCCCGATACTCCCATATTACACCTCTGCTCTGTGAACTGCATTGGCTTCCAGTTACCTTCCGGGTGAGATTCAAGATACTGGTAATGACCTACAAAGCCCTACATGGCATGTGTCCAGAATACCTTAGGGAGCACCTGCGGCCGGCATCAACTTCCCTCCGCCCAGTGCGCTCCCACAGAGAGGGCCTCCTTAGGGTGCCACCGGTCAGAGAATGCCGTCTGGTGGCTCCCAGGGGGAGGGTGTTCTCTATGGGTGCGCCTGACCTTTGGAACCGTTTACCGGTTGAGCTCCGGATGTCTCCCAACCTTCGCTCCTTCCGACGTGATCTAAAAACCTATTTGTTTGAACAAGCCGGCCTGGTCTGATGGGTTTGGGTTTTAATTATTGTTTTAATATAATTTATTTTTACATTTGGGCACTAAGGTTTAATTTGTTTTTAATTTTGTATTTTGGTTATTTTGGTATTTATGGCCCTGTTCACCGCCCTGAGTCCTTTGGGAGAAGGGCGGTATACAAATTAAATTAAATAAATTAAATAAATAAATAAATTAGTCCCAATATTCAAGATAAGTTGTTTAATAAGTTTGAGATCCATTCAGGTGCCCTAGTCAAAGAACTATTCTGCAAATGAAGACATGTTAGCAGCCATCACATTGAAATAACTGAAAAAAGCAAATAAGTTTTTTCAAGGAAATTCATAGAGCAGATGAGCTTTTATTTGAAAAGACCCAGCTACCTTTTCCTTTCACGTGTTTTATGTGTAGAGTAGCTTTTTTCAGCACTCAGACTAAAGCAAATATTGAAATAGCTCATGTATTTGTTAATTTATATTCCACCTATTGTTCAATTTATATTCCACCTATTGTCAAGTGTAGCATATATATAACGCTCTCTCCTATCTTTCCTCACAAGAATATCCCTGTGAGGTAAATTGAATTGAAAACAGAGTGGCTAAGTCTCTCAGTGAGATACATGGCTGAGGGTAGTCTCCCCAGGCCAGTCCAACACCTTATCCACTACACCAATCTTTAGACATTCTTTAACAAAACAATATTGATGAAATATGCTGCTTTCTGTGTGCATTAATGTTTGCACGTGTGTCAGAAGCACTGAGGAGCTTCCAGGTTGAAAGGATTAGCCGGTGACATCACAATTGCCCTTGGCATTAATATTTATTAAATGTAACAAGAAGTGAAGAAAAATAGTAAAATATCTTAGATATTTCTCTTTTTTAAACAAATAAACATGTTTGATGTTCTGTGGTCTTGGAAATTTTAAGGAACACTATTGAGAAGAGCTGCAGCACAATCCTCATGTCCAAAATGCCTCTTTTCCAACCATGTTTAGGATATACTAATCATCCCCCTCCTCCTCTTGTGTCCATTGGAATCAGTTCAGTCCAAATTCCTTAGTTCTGCATTTGGTTCTGCCAACTGCATCTGAAACACAGCTCTTAGGCTAGGAGCAGGATTGATCAGAGTAGAAACAAGAGTCTCACCAACTCTGTTTTAAACAATACTTTCCAATCCATTTGGAAAAGTCCCATAAGCAGAAGCTCTTTCTGGGTGGCTCTTCTTAGACTCTTCTTAACTATTTCATGTAACCTTGGCTGGTCTCACACTAAAAACCTGATTGCACAACAATTCGTTGAAAGTGAGCTGAAATTACCACCCAGCTTTCCAAAAATTATTTGTAATTAAAAATTAGTAAAATGAAGAAGCATAGCTCCCTATATTTACTATCTCCCTTACTCCAAGTACTACTGTGCTTTTAGGAGGCCACCCTTCAGCATGAGTACAGAATAGACATCACAAACTCCCCATGGCTCATTGTCTGTGCCTCAAGAGGCAAAAAAGCTAGAATTCGTAGCACAAGTTCTTTTACATGGCAGGTTTCATACATTACAACCTTACTTTTCTCCTTCTAGCTGCAGCAATCCCCCGGCAATCAGTAGATTCTCTGTTTATTTTCTGCTGGCTGATAAGGTTTTTTTTTACTTTGTACAGTGTTGTTGTTTAGCATCAAGGCTTTGGCAGGGGATCTAGAGTAAGATTTAAGAGGGATCACTGTAGATGCTATTTTAATTTTCTACCCCTTTTATCTTGCTGGGTAAAGGCCACAGTAACATTCATCTCTTCATTCCCCCCCACACT
Source organism: Vipera ursinii (assembly GCF_947247035.1). Classification (NCBI taxonomy): domain Eukaryota; kingdom Metazoa; phylum Chordata; class Lepidosauria; order Squamata; family Viperidae; genus Vipera; species Vipera ursinii. The sequence continues at coordinate 177,096,768 of NC_139512.1, read as the reverse complement.
TTTCCTAAACTCTTCTGCCCAAGGCACAAAATGATTCACTTACTGCCAGACCACAAAAGCATTCATTGGCCTCCCTGAAGCTCCTCTGTCTTTGGTTCATGAGGCCCAGGGACTCATGAAGAAACTTATCCCCAGCAAGCAGCAATGCTTACTTCTTCCCATGTTCTGAGTGTTGTGAGCAGTGGGGAATTTTAAAAGTTGCTCAGCTGCAGCAACAAGTCAAAGGAGCCCTTCTTCGTGCTTTCCTGTTTAATGGAGGAAGAACGGCTTCCTTTGGCTAAATAAATATTAGCTAATTTCCCATTGGTAGGGAGCTCATTCGACAACAAGCATAAGTTAACAGGGAATCCCTAACCTGGATTTTGCACAAGCCATTTAAAATATGCCCTTTTCTAAAAGTGGCTAGTTTGCAGATGATCGCTGCATGAAACTGGTCTCAGAGAGCCAATCACTCTGTACAGATTATTTCCTAGAGAAAGCAATGATCGGTTTGTGTGATGAAAGGAATTGGGAATTGGATTTATGTCAGAGCCAACTCGGCCCATACACAGATGATGAGCAAATGAGTAGTTGATTTTAACTTCTGTAATTGAAATGATTTATGGGCAAAGAGGCACAAAATAAATAGTCAAATGAAATGGCAAGGACAAGTTATGCTTACTTAGAGGGTACAAGATAAACTAAACTGAACACCCAGGTGTGTTATATATGTAAACAGTTAATATACATCATTTAACAGGTTGTTTCAACTAGGGAAAACATTCTGACAGGAGAACACGCGAGAACTTTGACACCGGACCATGCGGAAGCCTGAGCTGTCAAAAGAAGACGACGCGGATTGGTCCTGGTTTGACGCGGCGCCAAAATGAACGCTCCTGATTGGCCCTCGCTGACAGCTGCCGGCTATAAAAGCCGGACAAGTTATTCTATGTTTGCCTTGCTCTAAATAAACCCTTTTAGTAACTAGCCTGTCGTCCCGAGTGGTCCTTCGGCTACTTCACTGGCGATGAAGGTGGGATCGCTCCGGAGCTGAAGTCACGGCCGAGGAAGAGAGTTCCCGGCAAGAGCTGTCACTGGAAGTTTTAACTTCCACAGGAGCAACCCAGGACCGGACGACATGGCAAACTTCGGGCGTGTGAGGGAATTTGATACCCGCCATCCCGAGAGATGGCAATCACACCTAGGCCAGGTCGAGGGATTCCTCCTCATCAGTAAAATCACTGACGACAGAGCAAAGGCCGCCGCTCTACTATACATCAGCGGACCTCCAGTTTATGATGCTGCCGTGGGCCTGTTCAGCCCGGTGCCTATCACAGAAGTCTCCTACGCGGACCTGGTGGACCAGCTGAACAAGTACTATATGCCGGCTCGCTCAGAACTGTACTGGCGGGTCCAATTCGCCCAGAAGAAACAGCGGCCAGACGAGCCCACCAACGAGTTCATCGCTGGGGTCAGACACGCCGCACGGAACTGCTGTTTCCCCGACCTGGAGGACCGCATCAGAGACCAGGTGGTGATCAGGTTGAGGGACGAGAGGCTGCAGAAGAAGCTGACATCCAAACCCGACATGAGCCTGGCGGAGCTGACCAGAGAAATCATGGCCTACGAGCACAGCCACAAGAAGAAGCCGACTACCACGACCCCAGAGAGCCCAGCGACCGTCTTCCAAGAAAGCGCCACCCTCAGCGACAGCGAAGAGTCGGTGGATTTCACCGACGGAGAAGCCCTACAGCGCAGAATGGAACGCAGGCAGCCAAGGAGAGGCGACACTTCGGATCGCCGAAGGTCCAGGAACCCCCCTCCGCCGCCGCGTTATGAGCAACGGGCCGCCTGCGCCAGCTGCGGGGGCAACCATGCCCGAGGAAGCTGCCGGTTTAGAAACGCTAAGTGCCACAATTGCGGGAAGACCGGCCACATCAAACCGGTGTGCCGAAGCAAGGGGCGTGACAACATCAATGATTTGGAGGCAAACTCCCCAGGTAGGCCAGCTACCCAGGCCAGTAGGAAAAAACCGCCAGGGCCCCTGGTAGAAACAATTGACAGGGTAAACAGCCTAAGCTCAAAGGTTAAGATCAGGGTCAAAATTCAGGGGGTGCCCTGCCTCATGGAAGTGGATTCAGGGTCAGCAGTCTCCTTAATTTCGTTAAAAACTTATCAGGAGATCTGTCAACAAGGCAAGGAAAAAATTCCTCTGAGGCAAACCCAGGTCCACCTAGCAGACTTCCAGAAAACCCCCATTCCTCTGGAAGGGAGGGCTAAGGTTGTAGTGCAGTACAAGGGGTTCAAGGGTCCCTTAGAAGTCCTAGTTACGCCGGGGAACCGCACCAACTTGATAGGGTTAAACTGGTTCGGGCCGCTAGGAATCGCCATAACGGGGAAGTGAGATTATGCGCGGACTATAAAGCGACCCTCAACCTAGCCCTCAGCCCCCATGCTTACCCGGTGCCAGCGGTAAGGGACGTATTTGCTTCCATCCGTTCTGGCGCCATTTTCGCCAAACTTGATCTCACGCAGGCGTATTTGCAACTGCCTGTCACTAATGACACCGCGGAAGCCCAGACAATTGTCACCCACCGCGGTGCCTTTAAAGTGAAAAGGCTCCAATTCGGCATATCGGCTGCCCCGGGTATTTTTCAGGGTATCATGGAGAAAACCCTGAAAGGAATACCCGGGGTCTGCCCCTATTTCGACGATGTTCTCATCGCCGGAGAAAACGAAGCAAACTTAGCTGACAGGCTGTCAGCTGTGCTAAGCCGGCTCAGAGAAGCCGGCCTCAAACTTAAACGGGAAAAGTGCTCTATCGGAGTCACATCCACAGAATTCCTAGGGTACAAAATAGAGGGCCAAGGCATCCACCCCACCACAGAAAAACTAAGGGCTATTCAAACAGCACCAAGCCCAAGGAATAAACAAGAGCTCCAAGCTTTTTTAGGATTATTAAACTTTTACCATGCCTTCCTTCCCCATAAAGCCACTATCGCTGAGCCTCTGCATAGGCTCCTGGACAAGGGAACTGTTTGGTCCTGGACCAAAACACATGAGAATAGTTTCCAATCATTAAAAAAGATTATCTGTCACAGCTCAACGATCACCCTTTTCAGAGAAGACACCCCAATATGCATCGCTTGCGATGCCTCTCCCTATGGAATCGGGGCAGTGTTAAGTCATTTATTCAAGGATGGCACACAAAGACCCATAGCCTTCTATTCACGCACTCTGTCCAAAGCAGAAAGGAATTACACACAAATAGACAGGGAAGCCCTAGCAATAGTCGCAGGGGTGAAAAAATTTCATGACTACCTTTATGGGAGGCCCTTTACTATATTTACAGATCACAAACCCCTTCTGGGCATATTCACGTGGAATAAAACTACACCACAAATTCTCTCTCCGAGAATATTACGGTGGTCCACATTCTTATCGGCCTATTCTTATCAGTTAATACATAAACCGGGGAAGGAATTAGGACACGCAGACTGCCTCAGCAGACTGCCCATTCAAAACAAGGACTCAGACCCAGCCCCAGCTGGTCTGATTCTAGCAATCTCCCAACTTCCAGATTGTCCCCTGGCTGCAAACATTATAGCCAACAATTCAGCTAAAGACAAAATACTTAGCAGAATCCTCAAATGGGCCACAACAGGGTGGCCAGCTCAAAACCCACACCCCCAATTCCAGCCATATTTTAGCAGGAAAAATGAAATATCCACTCATAGGGGATGCCTGCTGTGGGGAAATCGGGTCATAATACCTGAGAAAAACATAAGCCAAACATTACACATTTTACATGAAGGACATCCAGGCATTGTTAAGATGAAGGCGATGGCTAGAAGTTATGTCTGGTGGCCGGGCATAGATAAAGAAATAGAAAGATATGTAGGAGGGTGCTATACCTGTCAAGCGACCCGAAACGAGCCACCCCAAGCACCAATCCACAAATGGGAAACTACGAGGAACCCATGGTCACGTATACATTTAGATTTCGCAGGACCTATCCAGGGGCAAAGTTTCCTAATTGTAGTGGACAGCTATTCTAAATGGCTAGAAGTCACTCCCCTTAGAAAAACAACGTCAGGAGCCACTATTCAAGCCTTAAGGAAAATATTCGCCACACATGGCCTTCCAGATACCATAGTTTCAGACAATGGACCTCAATTCACCTCTCGTGAATTTCAGATGTTCGCTATGAAGAATTGTATTAGGCTGGTCACGTCTGCGCCGTTCCATCCATCGTCGAACGGGATGGCTGAAATTATGGTGCGGTCCACAAAAGAAGCTTTGAAAAAATTCGCAAAGGGGAACTGGCAGAGGCGTCTCAGCCAGTTCCTCATGTCACAACACGCAACTCCATGCACAACAACGGGCAAATCACCGGCGGAGCTGAGATGGGGGAGGAGGCCAATAACGCGGCTCGACAGACTGCATCCTGACACATATCCAGAAGAAAAAGAGCACCCCTACCCAACCCGCACACTCAACCCAGGACAATTGATATGGGCACGGTCATATACGGATAAAAACAAGTGGGTCCAGGGGACAGTACTAAAACAAACGGGACCCATTTCATACCTAATAGCCACACAAACTCACGGGAACGTACGCCGCCATATTGACCAACTCAGACCCAGACAACCGCCACACAACTTAGAACAACCAGAGGAACTCGAGCTACAACCCCCACCAGAAATACTACCTATACCAACCCAAGAAGAAGAACAACAGGAAAATGAACGACCAGAACCAGACAATCCCCCACTCCCTTGCCGCTCCAACAGAAACCGAAGAGCCCCCGCCTACCTAAAGGACTATCAGTGGGCAGGTTCCGACGACCAAGGGGGAGGGAACGCGCCAGGGGAGGGTAAGGGGTGTGTTATATATGTAAACAGTTAATATACATCATTTAACAGGTTGTTTCAACTAGGGAAAACATTCTGACAGGAGAACACGCGAGAACTTTGACAGCTGTCAAAGTTCCCCGCACAGCGCAGGCGCAACCACTGACAGCTCGCGGCTGTCAAAACACCGGACCATGCGGAAGCCTGAGCTGTCAAAAGAAGACGACGCGGATTGGTCCTGGTTTGACACGGCGCCAAAATGAACGCTCCTGATTGGCCCTCGCTGACAGCTGCCGGCTATAAAAGCCGGACAAGTTATTCTATGTTTGCCTTGCTCTAAATAAACCCTTTTAGTAACTAGCCTGTCGTCCCGAGTGGTCCTTCGGCTACTTCACCAGGGAGAGGAATAACAAGGAGTCTTAATAAAAGCTGGTGGTTACCATCACTTTTCCCCAATGCATGGCCTCACTGTAGAGCTGGTGGTTGTACTGGTAGTTTGTGAAAAATAGTGATGTGATATATACAATTCTATACAATGTTATATTTCCATGCAGTAGTTTTGTATGGGTAGTGCAGAATTAAGCAAGTATTTATCTTAATCATGAAATACCATACCTGAATTATATTTTGTTTTGCTCTGTCCTTGGTGGAATATCTATGTAGAGTAGGATAATCTTTCTAATCTTCGGTCCAATTAAGAGAAGCAGATACTTATTAACTTTGACATAGTCCCATTGCCACCTCATATAAACAAAAGATTCCTTACCCTTAATCATAATAGTAAAGTTGGAAGGGACCTTAGAGGTCATCCAGTTCAACCCCCTGCTCAGGCAGGAAACCCTATACCATTTCAGACAAATGGCTGTCCAGTCTCTTCTTAAAAACTTCCAGTGTTGGAGCATTCACCACTTCTGGAGGCAGGTTGTTCCACTGGTTAATTGTTCTAACTGTCAGGAAGTTTTTCCTTATTTCTAGGTTGCTTCTCTCCTTGATTAGTTTCCATCCGTTGCTTCTTGTCCTGCCTTCAGGCGCTTTGGAGAATAGTTTGACTCCCTTCTTTGTGGCAGCCCCTGAGATATTGGAACACTGCTATCATGTCCCCCCGCGTCCTTCTCTTCATTAAACTAGATATGCCCAATTCCAGCAGCCGTTCCTTATATATTTTAGCCTCCAGACCTCTAATCATCTTTGTTGCTCTTCTCTGTACTCTTTCCAGAGTCTCAACATCTTTTTTACATCGTGGTGACCAAAACTGGATGCAGTATTCGAAGTATGGCCTTAACAAGGCATTGTAAAGTGGTATTAATACTTCACATGATCTTGATTCTATCCCTTTGTTAATGCAGCCTAGCACTGTGTTGGCTTTTTTGGCAGATGCAGCACACTGCTGGCTCATATTTAAGTGATTGTCCACTAGGACTCCAAGATCCCTTTCACAGTTACTACTATTGAGCAAGGTACCACCTATACTATACCTGTACATTTGGTTTTTCTTGCCTAAATGTAGAACCTTACTTTTTTCACCATTGAATTTCATTTTGTTAGATAGCGCCCTATGTTCAAGTCTGTCCAGATCCTCCTGTATCTTAAGCCTGGCTTCTGGAGTGTTGGCTATTCCTGCCAGCTTGGTGTCGTCTGCAAATTTGATGAGCTCCCCATCTATCCCCTCATCCAAATCGTTGATGAAGATGTTGAAGAGCACTGGGCCCAGAACAGAGACCTGGGCACTCCACTACACACTTCCCTCCTTGTAGATGCAGTTCCATTGAGGACCACACTGTGAGTATGGCCGGCCAGCCAGCTATGAATCCATCTGGTGGTAATGCTGTCTAACCCACATTTTTCTATCTTATCAAGTAGTAGTTTGTGATCTACTTTATCAAATGCCTTACTGAAGTCCAAGTAAATTATATCCACAGCATTCCTCTGATCCACTAACTTTGTCACTTGTCAAAGAATGTAATAAGATTTGTCTGGCATGATCTGTTTTTGACAAACCCATGTTGACTTTTAGTGATGACTTTGTTTGCATCAAGGTGCTCGCTGATTTGTTGTTTGATTATCTTTTCCAGAATCTTCCCAGGTATTGAGGTCAGGCTGATAGGTCTGTAGTTTCCTGGATCTATTTTTTCCCTTTTTTGAAGATGGGAACTACATCAGCTCTCTTCCAGTCCTCTGGTAGTTCCCCAGTGCTCCAGGATCTTTGAAAAATATAGTTCAGTGGTTCTGAGATCACATCTGCCAGTTCCTTGAGAACCTTGGGGTGTAATCCATCTGGTCCTGGTGATTTGAACTCATCTAGGCTGGACAGGTGCTCACTTACCATTTTCTTCCCTATCTTAACTTGTGTTTCTATTCTGTTTTTTATGGCATTGGTTTTGGTAGGTTGGTCTGTTTTTTCCCTTTGTGTAGAGCAGACATGTCAAACTCATGACCTCACGCGATGTCACGCGACGTATCGGAATGGGATGGGCGCCGTTTCTCCGTGACGCTCCGGCCCGTGGGCCTGCAGTTTGAAACCCCTGGTGTAGAGGGTCTCATTCTTGACAGAAAGGCAAAGTTTTCAACATAAGATAGGCTTGCCCTCAGCAATTTCCAGTGAGTTGAGAGCATCAAAAAGCAGTGGGAGTAATGATAATTGAGAACCTAAGTAAGCTAGTTAGAGAACTTTGAGGAAGACCTGACCAGGAGGGTGGTGCATGCTTGCTGAAGAGATTCACCTGCAATCATCTCTAAATGGTTCCCCGACTAGCAGAAAAGACATAGTCTTTTTTTTGTCTTATTGTGTTCTTGAATATTCTTGAATATTATTTGATTGCTGCCTTGAGTTGTGTTGTATTACTTCAGCATTCCTGAACATTCTTTAATTACTATTTGATGCCCTGCCAGTATTATTTTTTTAATACTGCTTGGAATGTTAAGTAGTCAAACTGGTGTGGTCATTGCTTCCAAAGTAGATCCTATGACCCAATCCTGCTGAGCTGTGACAAGCAATACATCCCCAACATCTGCTGCCTGAGATAGGTTTGAGAACTCAGGAAAATGTGGGTTTGCATCCCTGTAATTTTATAAGCAAATCATCACCTGAAACTTTTAGCAAAAGAAATAGTTCTCTCCTTCCATTTTGTGGATGTACCCAGAAGTGCAAAAGCACGTTAAAGAATAATTAACATCTGTTAAGCGATCTGGCAAAAAGTATCATGAAAGACTGTCACCAGGAATAAAATATTTGTCAGTCCTGTTGAAATGAATGAATCACAGCTAAAACCTGCCTGGATTTTTCAGATCCATAGTCTGTTGAATTTAAAAAAAATGGAAGCACATGTCTCAATTAAGAACCAATTAATGTGACATCACAGTGGGAAAGAGCTATTCTGAAATTGCAACCTGCTGCAAGTTAGATAACTTAACATTCCATCGATTTTTAAAGCTATGGTTTCATAAAATTATGTAATATTTTCCAACTAAACCATCTGGACTATAAACTACACATTTAAGCCAAGTTCAACACTCCATGGGACAGAATATCTTCAAGACCCTCAGACCTAATTGGCTAGAGTATTCCTTAAAGAAAGGCCCTCTATAACAACAAATTTTAAAACTCCTTGTTTGGCATAGAAACAGTACTATTGTGCAATATATTGATACTGAATGAGTATTATATTGTAATTGTAAGACCCGATTATAAAATAAATATTCAGGATCCATTTTAAGTAGAGCTCTATTCAGTGTAAGCTACTGGGACAGTTGGTTCCCAGAAAGATAAAGATTAGAAGACAATTGTGTAAACAGAGTTGCAGGCTCCTCAAACAGTTTAGTGTTTGGGATTCTTTAAACCCATCTCATTCTTGCTAAAAAGAACTCCACGAGAATTACAAATGGAAATACTGGTAATTGCATTCAGTTTTAGGTGGCTGCCAAAGAGTTTGAGAGTTTCAGTAAATGTAAATAAAAAGTGAACGTTAATCTTGGTCAAAAAATTGTAGTATATATACAAAATCATTATTTCTAGAGCTTAAGATATCATGATTAATATCAGTTATTTCTGTATAATGAAAATGAGTTTAATGTTTTCTTTTCCAAAGCAATCTCTAACAATTCTATTTATGGGTAAATGTCACAAATTTTAATAATTTTCTCTACACCTCTTAAAATCTTATGGCTTATTGACCAATGCCAACAAAAGTCCTGTTTCTGACATTCAATCTAATATATTGGTATATAGTAAAATACCCAATTTCTGCCAGGTGATCTCAGACAATTCTTGCATGCATGACACATGGATTATTTTAAATAATTGCTGTCAGTACAATGGAATGCTGCCTATATTAATAACTAACATTATTCCAAATGAAACCTTTTAGTATGAATATATGTGGTGGAACTATAATAAAAAGGGAAAACTGGTTAATTGTACAAAATGCTTGATCATATTTGCAAGACGTATTTATGAAAGCTGTCACACTGACTCAGCCCAACTCACATCACAGGGTTATGACGGGCCAAGGAGTTTAGTCATCATCTGACAGACAAAATCGCTCAGATCCGGGCCGGCTTGGACTCTGACTGGGCGGAGTCTGACGTGGTGGAATTGGACGGTCTTGAGCATGTTATCTGGACTGAGTTCGATCCTGTTTCCCCTGATGATGTGGACAGGATCATGGGGAGGCTGAGCTCCACCACCTGTTTGTTGGATCCGTGCCCCTCCTGGCTGGTTTATGCGGCTCGGGAGGGGACACGAGGCTGGTTCCAGCCAGTAATAACTGCTTCTTTGAAGGAGGGTGTCTTCCCCGCCGCCTTGAAGGAGGCGGTGGTGAGACCCCTTCTCAAGAAGCCTGTCCTGGACCCGGCTGTTTTAAATAACTATCGTCCAGTCTCCAACCTTCGCTTTTTGGCGAAGGTTGTTGAGAGTGTGGTGGCTCATCAGCTTCCTATGTTCCTGGAGGAAACTGATTATCTCGACCTGTACCAATTGGGTTTCAGGCCTGGGTACAGCACAGAGACGGCATTGGTCGCGCTGGTGAATGATCTCTGGCAGGTTCGGGAAAGGGGTTGCTCCTCTGTCCTAGTCCTATTAGATCTCTCAGCGGCTTTTGATACCATCGACCATGGTATCCTTCTGCGGCGTCTCAGGGGGTTGGGAGTGGGAGGCACCGTTTTACGGTGGTTTTCCTCCTATCTTCTGGGCCGCTCGCAGTCAGTGTTGACTGGAGGGCAGAGATCCACCCCGAGGCCTCTCGCTTGTGGAGTTCCTCAGGGGTCGGTTCTCTCTCCCCTCCTGTTCAACATCTACATGAAGCCGCTGGGTGAGGTCATTCGTGGTTTCGGGGTGGGGTATCATCAGTACGCTGATGATACCCAACTGTTTTTCTCCACCCCGAACCAACCCAGCGATGCCCTCACCATGATGTCCCATTGCCTGGAGGCGGTTCAGGTCTGGATAGGGAGAAACAGGCTTCGTCTCAATCCCGCCAAGACTGAGTGGCTGTGAGTATCGGCATCTTGGGCTAACCAGATTATTCCACCTTTAACGATGGGGGGGTGAGGTGTTACCCCCCCCGTTGATAGGGCTCGCAACTTGGGCGTCCTCCTGGATTCACGGCTCAATTTTGAAGATCATATAGGAGCCGTGGCCAGGGGGACTTTTGCCCAGGTTCGCCTGGTGTGCCAGTTGTGACCCTATCTGGACCAAGATGCCCTACGCACAGTCACTCATGTGCTCGTGACCTCCCGTCTAGACTACTGCAACGCTCTCTACATGGGGCTGCCCTTGAGGACCACTCGGAGGCTTCAGCTGGTGCAGAATGCGGCCGCACGAGTTGTGATGGGGGTTTCCCGATACTCCCATGTAACACCTCTACTCCGCGAGCTGCATTGGCTTCCGGTTGCCCTCCGGGTGAGATTCAAGGTGCTGGTGAATGGCTTGGGTCCGGGATATCTGAGGGAACACCTGCTGCCGGCATCAAGTTCCCTTCGTCCAGTGCGCTCCCACAGGGAGGGTCTTCTCAGGGTGCCACCGATAAAAGACTGTCGGCGGATAACACCCAGGGGAAGGGCCTTCTCTGTGGGTGCGCCTGCCCTCTGGAACCAGCTGCCCGTGGAGTTTAGGACTGCCCCTGACCTCCGCACATTTCGCCGGGACCTGAAAACCTGGCTCTTTGAGCTCTCCGGCCCAGGCTGAGAATTTTTAACTGGGGTTTTTAATTCTAGGGATGATTTAGTCTTTTTAAATTTGTTTTTAACTTTTGTATTGGTTGGTTTAAATGCCCTGTAAACCGCCCTGAGTCCTTCGGGAAAGGGCGGTATATAAAGTTAATAAAATAAAATAAAATAAATAAATTATTGTGGGGAAAATAGGAGGAGGGAATATTAGGTACGTGCACTGCCTTGAGGTATGTATAGCGTAATAAAAGAGGGATAAAAATCTAATAAGTAAAGGCAGGATATAAATAAATATTTAATATTTCAACAATTGGGCTGCACTATGGGGAGACCTCAAACTTCTTATTTTGAAGAGAATTGTTGCATTTTGTTTCCAAATCTTGCTGACTTTAACTGGTCTTCTTGATCATGCTGCCTTTCAGAAGTTATCAGTCAAGGGGGTAAAGGAAAAACTTTTTGAAGAGCATCTTATCCATTGGTAAGAAGTGTTTGTTTCAACAGGTAAAATCTGTTTGTTGCCAGTTGCTTTGCGAGTTAGGACTTCACAGTGACCCGTTGTACCGGTTTCTTTTGCTGCTACTGTAGAGGAACAGTCTTCTAAAATATAGATGATTGCTTGGGTATCAGCATGTCACAATGTAAACAGAAACAGACTATGGCAGCAATCTCACCCTCTCTCCCTTCCTCGTCTCTCAAATAAGTATCCTGGGATAATTGCTGATTTTAAGCTGCTCAAAGTTATTTTAATATGGTTGGGTATATAAATGTATTAAATAAATAAACAAAATGGTGACGGTAAAGATACTCAGCTGATAGATTCTGCACACATTTCATAAGCACAGTACACTTAGGACTATTTTTTTTTACATAGGAAATATTTTAAGAAGTGTTTCACTCTCTTGCAGATGAAAATGTAGAGCTTCCTCCTCCTTCTCTGGACGGGTTCCTTGCTCTCAGCCTCATTCAATTGCCTGTGTAAAATAGGCATTGCAAACCTAGTGTATATTTGTCATGGCTGCAGAGGGTTATGACAAGGCTTAGGTCACTTCTGTTTGACAGCAGCTCCCTTAGACTGATAATAGTTTGTTAGCTGGTTGAGAGACTTCCTAAGAAAGACAGGCTTTTACTAAATGGTCCTTCTAAGCAAAAGATACCAGTAGAAAAAGCATGGAGTAGGGATTATACTGCTGGCCCAAAGTTAGGCCAAATTGAGAGGAGTCCTATTACTTTAATTCCCAATACTTTGAATCCAGTGAGAGCTCCAATATCCTCCTGAATTTTCTCCCCCTGTTGGGGGCAATATACTGACTCTGTAAACCGCTTAAAGAGGGCTGTAAAGCACTGTGAAGCGGTATATAAGTTTAAGTGCTGTTGCTATTGCTAGCCAGTTTAGCTGCTTCTCAGCAGATTGCAACTAGGCACCTGGTCATACAAAGAGGGAGCCCAAGGAGATAGCGAACAATAACCTATAACAATAACAATATCATACCTCCTGTCATTCTCTAATGCATTTTACTGGTATACTTAGTGTCGGTCACAAGTGAAGAAACCTAATGCTTAAGCAAATAAAGAAAACATCCAATATATTAAAGAACTTTTAGTCAGCAATAAACTTACATCTTTCCAGTTACCCTGACTCTGTTAAACCTTTCCTGCTTATGTCAGTGAAGCAGATCAGAGAAAGTATATTTTTATAGACACAGAGGAAATTTGGGAAGAGATTACACGCGTCCCAGCTTTTGTTCTCCATCGGGCTCTTGAGTTGGCTTATATTCATTATTTCTGTGAATGATCCTTTTCCTTTGAAGGAGTTTCTGAAAAGTCGATGCTGGGCTCTTGCTTTTTCAGCTAGCCAGGTTCCCCTTGTTCCTTTTATATACAAAAAATAAAAAAATTGGGGCAGGAAGTTTGGACAGCACCAAACGAGTGTCCCTGATGGTAAAAAAACCCCAGACCTATAGTGCTTGGAACTATAAAGATGGCAGCTAGTCAGACTGGAGTACATTTTTGAGAAAGAGAAGGGAAGGGATTTTTGTTTTTCTTCAGCAATGAGACAAAACTACCTTTTTTCATGCCAGGGCCTCCACTGTAGGGAAAAGGAGCATTGTGTTTCTGAAAATCATGAAAAAGACATCTGATGCATGTACACTTTCATTTCGATTGCTGTTTTGTTATAAAGATGAATTAATGTGCTGTCATTTTCGAATCTCATTATAATGTTTGTCCTGAGATGAAATATGGGACTTCTCTAATGGCTGTATGAATTACAGCTGCATGCTGTGCTATGCTGACCTTTTTAATATTCTGTATTTTCACTGGCTGGCATTTCCACTTCTTCTCTGTACAACAAAAGCACTGAACTTGCTGGACCTACTTGAAGTTACACGGAGCCAATGGAAATCAAGGATGTTGAAAAGATCAATGCTATACAGTTCCCATCTCTTCTTTCTCTGCACGGGGAAAATGATTTAGCTCAAACATTTTCTTATTAGTCACCAGTGTCTTTTGAGGTTTTACAGCACTGAGAGTAAAATGTGAAAAATTAAGAGGTTTGCTTATGAACAGTTACAGTATGAATTATAAACACCCTCTGAGTTAAACAACCGACCACAAAGGATTTTTGATACAAAATAATAAATTGCTATTTCACGCAGAGTTTGGCTTTCTAAACTGTCTGCCTTGTTCTACTTTCCATCAGACTAGCACGCAATAAAATCTCTGTGTGTAAATTAAGCAGGAACCCAGATAAGCAAGAGGGGTGTGAATTCTTTTGGAATCTTTCCAGAGAATTGTGGTAATTTACTGGATAGCTGGGAGCACAGTACCATGCCTGCCTGCTATAGTCTCTCACATGGCTTCCTCCCACTGGTACTAACTCCCATTGGGTGAAAGGAGGATGCTGGTTTCTTAGCACAGTAGTGGTGGACCAAATTCAGGGAGTTTTTAGCTAGCAGTTTCATGATTGTTGAATTCAACTTCAGGGACAGAGACCTAATCAACATCTCTGTACTAGGTCACCCCTCTCTCCTGACCCCCAACCCCCATATTTAACCTCCAAGGTCCTTCCAACTCTCTTATTCTGTTAAAATCATCTTTGGCACACTCGGCTCTAAAGCTAAATTATGCTTTTATTCCTTGCTAGCAAACAATGGGCCAGCATCTCGTTGGCTTTCTAATTCTAATCCTAACTCCAGGCAGAGTCTTAACTTCATAGCTGCTTCTGGTAGCCTCCTGGAGAACACTGGAAGTAGGTAACTATGGAGGGATGCTGCAGATTAGACAGCAGCAGTAGCTAGCAGGCTTTGTTTAACAGTCACAACAGCCTTGGACTTGCTGCTGCCTTAGGATTTTTGTCAAAGTGAAATAGCCAGAGTTGAGGGCAGAGGCTGAAAATTGGCAGAAAGGAGAAATTCAAGTCCTCCCTCCATCACTGTGTGCTATCCAAATATTTTTGTTCTGAGTAAACTAGCACTTGTTTTGCAGGGAAACCATTACATTAATACTGACCAATAGCTGTGGGGCAATTAGCCAGCCAGAGTTAGCCAGCAATTTACTAGCAAGTCAGCAGCCAGAAAAAAATAGATTGGCATGAAATCTCCAAATCAATTCAATGCAGCAGTTCCTTTTAGGACTTAATCCCATGCTGGAGAGGAAGGTGAATACTACCTGCAAGGAGCACAATGCCTTTTTGGAAAATGCTGCCTTATCAGCCCTGCTGCCTGTCAAACATATCTCCGCCTTCCCTCTAGTTGCTGCACATTTGAAGCCTCCTGGAGATTCTTTGTTAAAACCCAAGTTATCACCAGTCAGAGCCAGACAATTCAGTGCACACATCAATCTCAGCAACAATGACTGTCAAGGGGGAGCTTAGAAACACCCTCCAAACTCTTATTAATGAAATTATGGCAGGTGCAGGAGCTGACAGTGCAGCTGTTAACTCCTTCAGCCCTCCTTTTCGTCTTTCTATTCTAGTAGACGTGTTTCTTCCGCTTCACTTCTTTAATTTTCTTTACCAACTGGTACCTGTCTCCTTGCTAAAGTCATGCATTACAGAATTGTAGAGGCTTTCAAGAAATCAGAGTTTTATTGCTGGATGGGAATGAAAGGCATTGTAATCCAACAGTGTGGGGAGGCACCAGCTTGGGGAAGGATTATGCCATGACTCTTGGGTTGTGAATCCCCTGCAGGATGATGTAGAATCTCCTCAGGGTTCCTCAAAATTTACCATGGTTATGACCTTTTGTGTTAATAATGTGTTGCATTCAGCTATAGGCCTCAGCAATTATTTCTAATAATAGCATAGCATGAGACAGTGTCAGATGATGTGGGGGGAATAATGCACACTGAGATGCTTCAAGCCTGCCAAGTAATTAAAAGTCAATTTAAGAGAGAATTAAATAATGAATAGTTCAGCTGAAGATGAAGAGTGGCTGGGATTTCATGACAAAAGAAAAGACAGCAATTAAACATGGGAAGTATTTTGCTGACAGAGAAGACATGCTTAGCACTGTTGCCTTGATTCAGCAGGGTTGATGGGGAAGAGCCACGTGGATGGCAGAAGACCCCTGAGAATTTGTCTGGGAAGTCCTAATACAGATAGGTGTGGTGAGACCCAGGCTGCTAGCAGCCTCCTATGCTAGAGGGATGATGTCCCTGCTTCTACACACATGGAACAGCTACATGAACTTTGCAGAGGGTCATCCTGAACATACTAACCCAGTTACCAGTGCAAGAATAGCACAACGTCTGAAAAACCTTTGTGTGTACAAATTAGAAACATCATTTTTAAGTTTATCTGAACTGCTCGATTCAGTTCTGCATAGTTTTTGTGTTTTGACATATGAACCAACTAGAGTTTTGGGACTGGGGCATTATGTGTGTTTTCTCTGTTTCAAAGTGGAGGAGGAAAGGAATATTACAAGAAAAAATCAAGTTCATCATTGTGCAGGAGTATATTTACATATCAAGAACTGCAAGTTCTGATTGATTGTATCTTCTTCTGAGTGGACTATTGTAATGATCTCTACATGGGTTGCCCTTGAAAAGTATTTGCAAGCTTAGGGTGGTGCAAAATGTGGTGGCACAGGCAAAATGTGTGCTTTTATGTGTGCACATGTTACTCTGGTTGCCTCCAGATACAATTCAAAATGCTGTTTTTGACATTTAAAGCACTTCACGGCATAGGGGACAGGTTTGAAGGATCGCCTCCTCCTAATTTTATATGCTCATTCCATTCCATTTGGCAGAAAAGGTATGTTGCAGGTACTGTCTGTTAAGGAGTTCCATCGGGTGGGATCCAGGAGATGGGCCCTTTCTGCCATGGCATCCACCCTCTGGAACATTTCCCCTGAGTAATACTGGCCCCATCCATGGTAAACTTCCAGCACTCTCTCAAAATGTGGCTCTGCCAACAAATTTGGAGATCTCAGAGATATGGAAAAATGCTTGATATCGTTACTTTGTAACACTGAAGATGTTAAAATAATATTGATGTTTTTTATTATGGAGTGTTTTTAATTCTTTTTTATGGTTCCTTTTTTACTGTACACTGCCCAGTTATATTTTGTGAAATGAGTGGCTGTATAAGTGTGAAAAATTAAAAAAAAAACAACTGTTAAGATATATACATGAAACAAATGGATGTGATTGGACTCACATTTCATCCTACTCCTTTAGCTTAATCAGTTTGTTGAATAAAGCGCAGCTGGCTGAGATTAAACATCATACTAACTCAGAATGATTGAGCTCCACCTTTAAATTATTATTGGGAAAATATGTTCTCTTAAAACTATATGCATGGCTCTCTTGTACATTGCTGCTATGTGGGGAAATTACAATTTATGGTTTAGGCTTTAATTTAAACCTGCTATGGTTTGTTAAAGTAAAGGTGATGAAGGAGTCTAAACTTTGCACAACACATATGATACTAAGGAAAATCCAAACAAATCGCAGTATGGTTCAGTATGTTTTGTAAATCCAAGTAACTAAAAGGTAACTAAAATTCACCTTTTAATAGAATTGACATTTAGAAAGCTATTGAAGTACCTAAAGTCTAGATGCGATGCTTCAATAGCTTTTTAAATGCCAATTCCATTAACAGATTCTAGAGTCTAAAGTCTAAACAGTTTAGGTAAGCAGGGCTTCTCAAAGATTTTGAAGGCTTACTATTACTCTGTAGGGACTGCAAAAACCCAGATAGCTGCCAGATGGCAATAAAGAAGTACAGGACCCCTTTGATACCATCTAAAAATTGTGCTGGTTTCTGTATCCAACATCTGGCAGCCGTATAATAAAATTCCCTCTTTCCTCAATCCTTCATTCTTCTTCCAAAAAGACTAGGTATTGAAACTGGTATTATTTCTGTTGACCTTAAACCACATGGATACTTGGGTTTGGTGGCATAACATTTTGTCAGTGTAATTGCAGAGAAAACTTTGGCTATGGCAGATGTTTTTCAGAGCAGTTGCATTATATGAAGGTGTATTATCAAAACACTAATTCTGCTGCGGAATAGTTCCTTTATAGACCTTAGTGGGAGAAACCACTTTCATATACCATAGATATCATACCTGGGCTGCAACAATCCAGTAGTATATGACAGCAAAAGTACATAGAAAGCTTTATTATTCTTGGCTGTTCTCTACTGGTCCTCCGGAATTTTGCAGCCTTCTGTATTCCAGTCTTTAAAGGTGAAGCAATACCCCCAAAGGCAATCTTTTCAAAGAGGCGAAGAAAAGGGCTGCCAAAGTACATACAGGTTCATTTAAAAAAATGAAAAATGGGGTAATAGGAAGAAGTAGAGAAGGCGTACAGATATATGGTTAGCTATACAGTAGAGAAGGAGAGAGGAAGGTGGAAATGTTTGAAAGGCAAGCAGTGCAAAGTATTTGTTGATTCTAAAAATGATAGATGTCTGGTAATGATCATGTAACTCTTCTAAAATTTACACTTGTTTCCTTTATTGATGTGACACTATTGTGGGGAGAAAGGAGAGAGTTGAAATTATGCCTGCAGAAGTAGTGTAAGAGTAAATGGTGGCCCTTTTTGCTATGTTTGTCCTTGATTTCTAGTTTCTTTTGAACATGGGTCTTCAACCTGTTTAGATGACGTCTTGCTTATTAACAGGTACAGATACATGTTAACACCCCCTGGAATTGGTAGCTAAAAGTATTCCTTCATTTTTGCCTGTTTTATTCATAGAGATTGCCAGTGGCTTCCCTGAGCTACTTTATTGAGTTTAAAAGGGTTCTGCTGTTGTTGCTGGGTTTTAAAACTCCCTCAAGAGCTGCTGTTTAATGGAAAATGTACTTCATTCTTTGCCACAAGTCACCACAGTATGAAGCAGCATGGATCTTTGCAAATGCTATTAGGACAAACAGGTGTCAAGGCTGTGTGGGCTGGAGAGGTTTAATATGGTGCTTTGTAGCACTCATGGAAGTGGAGAAAAAGCCATGAGTCAAATGGATATACTAGCAGGGGGCAGAAATATCTCCAATAATGGAGGCCAGATGCTTCTGGCAATGATTTAATTCTAAGAAGTGGAGAGTTAGCAGGGTAGAATCTCCTTAGGACCTTTGTTTTTTTTTTTTTGTAGCCCTCCACTTCTTGTGATGGTATAGATTTCTCTATTTTATGTGAACTATCCTCCATGGGGCTCTGATGATGATAGGGAGAAGGAGGAGGAAGAGCAGCAGGGTTTAAGGGAGCTTTAAAATAAGAGATTATTCATTTATTTGAAATATAGAATTCTGGCTTTCTATTGCATTTGCGGTGTTCCAGGGACTTACCACAGTTACAAAGTCATCTAAAGGGGCAAAAGAATGGTTCTCAAAGAAATTACAATATGACAGAACAAAGCTGGGTGCAGAGAAACTGAACACAGCCTTAGAGAAACTTTTCTTCTAGGTCCCAACCAGCTTCATTGTGGACACTGATTCACCTTATGACTATAATGGAGCCTGGAATTTCCATCACAAGTCATGAAGTCAAGACACTCGAGTACCCAATTTTACGACATTTTTGTGGCAGTAGTTAAGCAAAAGTTGAGGTCATTAAGCAAATCCATTTTTGGCTGGAAAATGGCTGAAAGGGCTGGAAATTGGCAAAAAACCCCTATATATCATGGACACACAGTGGCGTAGCGTGGGTTGTCAGCACCCGGGGCAAGGCAAGTAATTTGCGCCCCCTAACCCGTGGATTTTAGCACTCGAGTCTCTTCCACTAGCTCAGGAATTCTGGGAGTTGAAGTCCATGAGTCATAAAAGAGCCAAGGTTGCCTACCCTTGAGTTAGGTTCAAGGCAAAAAAGGGTCTCTGGAGAAGAGGGAAAATGCTAGTTTAAAACTGAAACAAGGCAACTTTAAGGTGCCTCAGCTGTGATTTAGGATGAGACAAAGAGAGGACATGGCGTTGAAAATGGTTAATGGGGCATGTTTGTTCCACTCTTAGTGGATGTCAAGATAAACCCCACGAGAGAATGACCTTACAACAGATGTGAATAGGCTTGGACTACGTTTGTAGATTGAGTGCATACATCACATGGAGCGATGATGGGCTTCATCAAGATTTATGATCCCACAATTGGCTAGTTTTCTCCATCTTGTCCTAAACCCTGGATACCAACCACGGTTTATGGCTTAGCATGTGGTGTGGGGTGACCCAACATGTTAGGCAACAAACAATGACTTCCAACTTACAATGCCTCAGCTTCCCAAGGTTATTCCAAATTGTCCATATTCCAGATTGTTGCCTCCTGCAGACCCACAGTCCAGGCTACCCACTTCCTCCCCCTTTCCCCTCCCAACCCGGGCTCGCTCGATGTCCTGGATTTCAAGTCCCAGTCATCACCAATTCGTCCAGGGTCAATCAAGGATGAGGGATGCTGTAGTCGAACGTACTGGGAAGTCTCTGCTTACCTGGGAATGAATCTCACAGAACTTGCTTCGGCTACTTCTCAGCACGGAGGGGATTGGACTATAAAGTGACCTTATTAAATTCAACACGGATTCGAGAGTGGGTCTTGTCAATTTCTCGGACCTACCCCCCAAAGGGAAAACTCTGAAGTCCCGTTGACTAGTCAATTTCAGGCAGATTCCTCTTCCCAACTAGGACTAGGACAAGCACCATTCTCTTCCTTCCTTTTCTGGCAGAGATTTCAGGAACTTGGCGCTACCTGGACTTCCGTCCCTCTCCAGTCACCTTCCTCCTCTCCTCAATACCTTCCGGACAAGGTACATTGCCCCCCTCCCCCTCCTTACCCCACAATTGAAGTAGCCGAAGGACCACTCGGGACGACAGGCTAGTTCAACAAAGGTTTATTAAGAGCAAGGCAAACATAGATTAACTTGTCCGGCTTTTATAGCCGGCAGCTGGTAGCGAGGACCAATCAGATGTGTTTATTTTGGCGCCGTGTCAGGCAAGGACCAATCTGCGTCGTCTTCTTTTGACAGCTCCGGCTTCCGCGTGGTGTGGTGTTTTGACAGCCGCGAGCTGTCAGTGGCTGCGCCTGCGCTGTGCGGTGGATGCTTTGACAGCTCAGGCTTCCTCACGGTCCGGAGTTGACAGCCGCGAGCTGTCAGTGGCGGCGCCTGCGCAGTGCGGGGAGCTTTGACAGCTGTCAAAGTTCCCGCGTGTATTCCTGTCAGGCGGCTTTACTTTATATACTTTGGCGATGCCTTCTTATTTGTACTGTTTAACATATATACACTTCAATTAAAGGAATGTTTACATATATAATACACCCCTTACCCCTCCCCTGGTGCGTTTGTTTCCTCTTGGATGTTTGAACCTGCCCACTGATAGTCTTTTAGGTAGGTGGGTGGTCTTCGATTCCTGGTTGATCGGCGAAGGGGTGGTGGGTGGTCCGGTTCTGGTTCTTCGTTTTGGTGTTCAACTTCCTGGTTTGGGATAGGCAGCATTTCCGGTGGGGGTTGTAAGTCGGCACTGGTTGGTTGCTCAGAAGTGTGTGGTGGTTGTCTGGGTCTGAGCTGGTCAATATGGCGGCGTATGTTGCCCTGTGCCTGCGTAGCTATAAGGTATGAGATGGGCCCTGTTTGTTTTATTACTGTCCCTTGGACCCACTTGTTTTTATCTGTGTATGATCGTGCCCATATTAATTGACCAGGGTTGAGTTTGCGGGCGGGGTGGGGGTGCTGTTTTTCTTCTGGGTATGTGTCAGGGTGCAGTCAGTCGAGACGTGTTATTAGCCTCCTCCCCCATCTTAATTCTGCCGGTGATTTGCCAGTTGTAGAGCATGGTGTTGTGTGTTGTGATAAGAGGAACTGGCTGAGTCGCCTCTGCCAGTTTCCTTTAACGAATTTTTTCAAGGCTTCTTTTGTGTATCGTACCATAATTTCAGCCATTCCGTTCGACGATGGGTGGAACGGCGCCGACGTGACCAGCCTAATACAATTCCTCGTAGCGAAGATCTGAAATTCACGAGAGGTGAATTGAGGTCCATTGTCAGAAACTATGGTATCAGGTAGGCCGTGTGTTGCGAATATTTTTCGTAAGGCTTGAATAGTGGCTGCGGACGTCGTTTTTCTAAGGGGCGTGACTTCCAGCCATTTGGAATAGCTGTCCACTACAATTAAGAAACTTTGGCCCTGGATAGGTCCTGCAAAATCTATATGTATACGTGACCAAGGGTTCCTTGTAGTCTCCCATTTATGGATTGGTGCCTGGGGTGGTTCATTCCTGGTCTCCTGACAGGTATAACACCCACCCACATACTTTTCGATTTGTTTATCTATGCCGGGCCACCACACATAACTTCTAGCCATCGCCTTCATTTTTACAATTCCAGGGTGCCCTTCATGTAAAATGTGTAATGTTTGGTCTATGTTTTTCTCTGGTATGATGACCCTATTTCCCCATAGCAGGCAACCTCTATGTGTTGAAATCTCATTTTTTCTGTTATAATAAGGTTGGAATTGGGGTTGTGGGTTTTGAGTTGGCCACCCAGTTGTGGCCCATTTGAGGACTCTGGCAAGTATTTTATCTTTTGTTGAATTATTAGCTATAATGTTTGCAGTCAGGGGGCATTCTGGAAGTTGGGAGATTGCTAAAATCCCGCTGGCTGGGGCTGGGTCTGAGTCCCTGGTTTGTATGGGCAGTCTGCTGAGGCAGTCAGCATGACCCAATTCTTTACCTGGTTTATGTATTAGTTGATAAGAATAGGCTGCTAAGAATGTTGACCATCTTAAAATTCTCGGAGAGAGAATTTGTGGAGTAGTTTTATTCCAAGTAAATATGCCTAGCAGGGGTTTGTGATCCGTAAATATAGTAAATGGTCTTCCATACAGATAATCGTGAAATTTTTTGACCCCTGCTACTATCGCTAGGGCTTCCCTGTCAATTTGTGCATAGTTTCTTTCGGCTTTGGTCAGAGTGCGTGAATAGAAGGCTATGGGTCTTTGTGTACCGTCCTTGAATATGTGACTTAAGACAGCCCCGATTCCATAGGGAGAGGCATCGCAAGCGATGCATATTGGGGTGTCTTCTCTGAAAAGGGTGATAGTTGAGCTGTGACAGATAATCTTTTTTAACGATTGGAAACTGTTTTCATGTTCCTTGGTCCAGGACCAAGTTGTACCTTTGTCTAGGAGCCTATGGAGCGGCTCTGCAATCGTGGCTTTGTGGGGAATGAAGGCATGGTAAAAGTTTAACAGTCCTAAAAAGGATTGAAGCTCTTGCTTATTCCTAGGGCTGGGTGCGGTTTGAATAGCCATTAGTTTTTCAGAGGTGGGGTGGATGCCCTGGCTATCAATTTTATACCCTAGGAATTCTGTAGCTTCTCGTCCCTCAGACCGATCACCACCTGGTCTCTGATGCGGTCTTCCAGGTCGGGGAAGGAGCAGTTCCGCGCGGCGTGTCTGACCCCGGCGATGAATTCGTTGGCGGGCTCGTCCTGCCGTTGTTTCTTTTGTGCGAATTGCACCCGCCAGTACAGTTCTGAACGAGCCGGCATGTAGTACTTGTTCAGCTGGTCCACCAGGTCAGCGTAGGAGACTTCCGTGATGGGCACTGGGCTGAACAGCCCGACGGCTGCATCGTACACCGGGGGCCCGCTGATGTACAGCAGAGCGGCGGCCTTTGCTCGGTCGTCAGTGATTTTACTGACGAGGAGAAATCCCTCGACTTGGCCGAGGTGTGATTGCCATCTCTCGGGATGGCGGGTATCAAACTCCCTCACACGGCCGAAGTTTGCCATGTCGTCCGGTCCTGGGTTGCTCCGATGGAAGTTAAAACTTCCGTGACAGCTCTTGCCGGGAACTCTCTTCCTCGGCCGTGACTTCAGCTCCGGAGCGATCCCACCTTCGTCGCCAGTGAAGTAGCCGAAGGACCACTCGGGACGACAGGCTAGTTCAACAAAGGTTTATTAAGAGCAAGGCAAACATAGATTAACTTGTCCGGCTTTTATAGCCGGCAGCTGGTAGCGAGGACCAATCAGATGTGTTTATTTTGGCGCCGTGTCAGGCAAGGACCAATCTGCGTCGTCTTCTTTTGACAGCTCCGGCTTCCGCGTGGTGTGGTGTTTTGACAGCCGCGAGCTGTCAGTGGCTGCGCCTGCGCTGTGCGGTGGATGCTTTGACAGCTCAGGCTTCCTCACGGTCCGGAGTTGACAGCCGCGAGCTGTCAGTGGCGGCGCCTGCGCAGTGCGGGGAGCTTTGACAGCTGTCAAAGTTCCCGCGTGTATTCCTGTCAGGCGGCTTTACTTTATATACTTTGGCGATGCCTTCTTATTTGTACTGTTTAACATATATACACTTCAATTAAAGGAATGTTTACATATATAATACACCCCTTACCCCTCCCCTGGTGCGTTTGTTTCCTCTTGGATGTTTGAACCTGCCCACTGATAGTCTTTTAGGTAGGTGGGTGGTCTTCGATTCCTGGTTGATCGGCGAAGGGGTGGTGGGTGGTCCGGTTCTGGTTCTTCGTTTTGGTGTTCAACTTCCTGGTTTGGGATAGGCAGCATTTCCGGTGGGGGTTGTAAGTCGGCACTGGTTGGTTGCTCAGAAGTGTGTGGTGGTTGTCTGGGTCTGAGCTGGTCAATATGGCGGCGTATGTTGCCCTGTGCCTGCGTAGCTATAAGGTATGAGATGGGCCCTGTTTGTTTTATTACTGTCCCTTGGACCCACTTGTTTTTATCTGTGTATGATCGTGCCCATATTAATTGACCAGGGTTGAGTTTGCGGGCGGGGTGGGGGTGCTGTTTTTCTTCTGGGTATGTGTCAGGGTGCAGTCTGTCGAGACGTGTTATTAGCCTCCTCCCCCATCTTAATTCTGCCGGTGATTTGCCAGTTGTAGAGCATGGTGTTGTGTGTTGTGATAAGAGGAACTGGCTGAGTCGCCTCTGCCAGTTTCCTTTAACGAATTTTTTCAAGGCTTCTTTTGTGTATCGTACCATAATTTCAGCCATTCCGTTCGACGATGGGTGGAACGGCGCCGACGTGACCAGCCTAATACAATTCCTCGTAGCGAAGATCTGAAATTCACGAGAGGTGAATTGAGGTCCATTGTCAGAAACTATGGTATCAGGTAGGCCGTGTGTTGCGAATATTTTTCGTAAGGCTTGAATAGTGGCTGCGGACGTCGTTTTTCTAAGGGGCGTGACTTCCAGCCATTTGGAATAGCTGTCCACTACAATTAAGAAACTTTGGCCCTGGATAGGTCCTGCAAAATCTATATGTATACGTGACCAAGGGTTCCTTGTAGTCTCCCATTTATGGATTGGTGCCTGGGGTGGTTCATTCCTGGTCTCCTGACAGGTATAACACCCACCCACATACTTTTCGATTTGTTTATCTATGCCGGGCCACCACACATAACTTCTAGCCATCGCCTTCATTTTTACAATTCCAGGGTGCCCTTCATGTAAAATGTGTAATGTTTGGTCTATGTTTTTCTCTGGTATGATGACCCTATTTCCCCATAGCAGGCAACCTCTATGTGTTGAAATCTCATTTTTTCTGTTATAATAAGGTTGGAATTGGGGTTGTGGGTTTTGAGTTGGCCACCCAGTTGTGGCCCATTTGAGGACTCTGGCAAGTATTTTATCTTTTGTTGAATTATTAGCTATAATGTTTGCAGTCAGGGGGCATTCTGGAAGTTGGGAGATTGCTAAAATCCCGCTGGCTGGGGCTGGGTCTGAGTCCCTGGTTTGTATGGGCAGTCTGCTGAGGCAGTCAGCATGACCCAATTCTTTACCTGGTTTATGTATTAGTTGATAAGAATAGGCTGCTAAGAATGTTGACCATCTTAAAATTCTCGGAGAGAGAATTTGTGGAGTAGTTTTATTCCAAGTAAATATGCCTAGCAGGGGTTTGTGATCCGTAAATATAGTAAATGGTCTTCCATACAGATAATCGTGAAATTTTTTGACCCCTGCTACTATCGCTAGGGCTTCCCTGTCAATTTGTGCATAGTTTCTTTCGGCTTTGGTCAGAGTGCGTGAATAGAAGGCTATGGGTCTTTGTGTACCGTCCTTGAATATGTGACTTAAGACAGCCCCGATTCCATAGGGAGAGGCATCGCAAGCGATGCATATTGGGGTGTCTTCTCTGAAAAGGGTGATAGTTGAGCTGTGACAGATAATCTTTTTTAACGATTGGAAACTGTTTTCATGTTCCTTGGTCCAGGACCAAGTTGTACCTTTGTCTAGGAGCCTATGGAGCGGCTCTGCAATCGTGGCTTTGTGGGGAATGAAGGCATGGTAAAAGTTTAACAGTCCTAAAAAGGATTGAAGCTCTTGCTTATTCCTAGGGCTGGGTGCGGTTTGAATAGCCATTAGTTTTTCAGAGGTGGGGTGGATGCCCTGGCTATCAATTTTATACCCTAGGAATTCTGTAGCTTCTCGTCCCTCAGACCGATCACCACCTGGTCTCTGATGCGGTCTTCCAGGTCGGGGAAGGAGCAGTTCCGCGCGGCGTGTCTGACCCCGGCGATGAATTCGTTGGCGGGCTCGTCCTGCCGTTGTTTCTTTTGTGCGAATTGCACCCGCCAGTACAGTTCTGAACGAGCCGGCATGTAGTACTTGTTCAGCTGGTCCACCAGGTCAGCGTAGGAGACTTCCGTGATGGGCACTGGGCTGAACAGCCCGACGGCTGCATCGTACACCGGGGGCCCGCTGATGTACAGCAGAGCGGCGGCCTTTGCTCGGTCGTCAGTGATTTTACTGACGAGGAGAAATCCCTCGACTTGGCCGAGGTGTGATTGCCATCTCTCGGGATGGCGGGTATCAAACTCCCTCACACGGCCGAAGTTTGCCATGTCGTCCGGTCCTGGGTTGCTCCGATGGAAGTTAAAACTTCCGTGACAGCTCTTGCCGGGAACTCTCTTCCTCGGCCGTGACTTCAGCTCCGGAGCGATCCCACCTTCGTCGCCAGTGAAGTAGCCGAAGGACCACTCGGGACGACAGGCTAGTTCAACAAAGGTTTATTAAGAGCAAGGCAAACATAGATTAACTTGTCCGGCTTTTATAGCCGGCAGCTGGTAGCGAGGACCAATCAGATGTGTTTATTTTGGCGCCGTGTCAGGCAAGGACCAATCTGCGTCGTCTTCTTTTGACAGCTCCGGCTTCCGCGTGGTGTGGTGTTTTGACAGCCGCGAGCTGTCAGTGGCTGCGCCTGCGCTGTGCGGTGGATGCTTTGACAGCTCAGGCTTCCTCACGGTCCGGAGTTGACAGCCGCGAGCTGTCAGTGGCGGCGCCTGCGCAGTGCGGGGAGCTTTGACAGCTGTCAAAGTTCCCGCGTGTATTCCTGTCAGGCGGCTTTACTTTATATACTTTGGCGATGCCTTCTTATTTGTACTGTTTAACATATATACACTTCAATTAAAGGAATGTTTACATATATAATACACCCCTTACCCCTCCCCTGGTGCGTTTGTTTCCTCTTGGATGTTTGAACCTGCCCACTGATAGTCTTTTAGGTAGGTGGGTGGTCTTCGATTCCTGGTTGATCGGCGAAGGGGTGGTGGGTGGTCCGGTTCTGGTTCTTCGTTTTGGTGTTCAACTTCCTGGTTTGGGATAGGCAGCATTTCCGGTGGGGGTTGTAAGTCGGCACTGGTTGGTTGCTCAGAAGTGTGTGGTGGTTGTCTGGGTCTGAGCTGGTCAATATGGCGGCGTATGTTGCCCTGTGCCTGCGTAGCTATAAGGTATGAGATGGGCCCTGTTTGTTTTATTACTGTCCCTTGGACCCACTTGTTTTTATCTGTGTATGATCGTGCCCATATTAATTGACCAGGGTTGAGTTTGCGGGCGGGGTGGGGGTGCTGTTTTTCTTCTGGGTATGTGTCAGGGTGCAGTCTGTCGAGACGTGTTATTAGCCTCCTCCCCCATCTTAATTCTGCCGGTGATTTGCCAGTTGTAGAGCATGGTGTTGTGTGTTGTGATAAGAGGAACTGGCTGAGTCGCCTCTGCCAGTTTCCTTTAACGAATTTTTTCAAGGCTTCTTTTGTGTATCGTACCATAATTTCAGCCATTCCGTTCGACGATGGGTGGAACGGCGCCGACGTGACCAGCCTAATACAATTCCTCGTAGCGAAGATCTGAAATTCACGAGAGGTGAATTGAGGTCCATTGTCAGAAACTATGGTATCAGGTAGGCCGTGTGTTGCGAATATTTTTCGTAAGGCTTGAATAGTGGCTGCGGACGTCGTTTTTCTAAGGGGCGTGACTTCCAGCCATTTGGAATAGCTGTCCACTACAATTAAGAAACTTTGGCCCTGGATAGGTCCTGCAAAATCTATATGTATACGTGACCAAGGGTTCCTTGTAGTCTCCCATTTATGGATTGGTGCCTGGGGTGGTTCATTCCTGGTCTCCTGACAGGTATAACACCCACCCACATACTTTTCGATTTGTTTATCTATGCCGGGCCACCACACATAACTTCTAGCCATCGCCTTCATTTTTACAATTCCAGGGTGCCCTTCATGTAAAATGTGTAATGTTTGGTCTATGTTTTTCTCTGGTATGATGACCCTATTTCCCCATAGCAGGCAACCTCTATGTGTTGAAATCTCATTTTTTCTGTTATAATAAGGTTGGAATTGGGGTTGTGGGTTTTGAGTTGGCCACCCAGTTGTGGCCCATTTGAGGACTCTGGCAAGTATTTTATCTTTTGTTGAATTATTAGCTATAATGTTTGCAGTCAGGGGGCATTCTGGAAGTTGGGAGATTGCTAAAATCCCGCTGGCTGGGGCTGGGTCTGAGTCCCTGGTTTGTATGGGCAGTCTGCTGAGGCAGTCAGCATGACCCAATTCTTTACCTGGTTTATGTATTAGTTGATAAGAATAGGCTGCTAAGAATGTTGACCATCTTAAAATTCTCGGAGAGAGAATTTGTGGAGTAGTTTTATTCCAAGTAAATATGCCTAGCAGGGGTTTGTGATCCGTAAATATAGTAAATGGTCTTCCATACAGATAATCGTGAAATTTTTTGACCCCTGCTACTATCGCTAGGGCTTCCCTGTCAATTTGTGCATAGTTTCTTTCGGCTTTGGTCAGAGTGCGTGAATAGAAGGCTATGGGTCTTTGTGTACCGTCCTTGAATATGTGACTTAAGACAGCCCCGATTCCATAGGGAGAGGCATCGCAAGCGATGCATATTGGGGTGTCTTCTCTGAAAAGGGTGATAGTTGAGCTGTGACAGATAATCTTTTTTAACGATTGGAAACTGTTTTCATGTTCCTTGGTCCAGGACCAAGTTGTACCTTTGTCTAGGAGCCTATGGAGCGGCTCTGCAATCGTGGCTTTGTGGGGAATGAAGGCATGGTAAAAGTTTAACAGTCCTAAAAAGGATTGAAGCTCTTGCTTATTCCTAGGGCTGGGTGCGGTTTGAATAGCCATTAGTTTTTCAGAGGTGGGGTGGATGCCCTGGCTATCAATTTTATACCCTAGGAATTCTGTAGCTTCTCGTCCCTCAGACCGATCACCACCTGGTCTCTGATGCGGTCTTCCAGGTCGGGGAAGGAGCAGTTCCGCGCGGCGTGTCTGACCCCGGCGATGAATTCGTTGGCGGGCTCGTCCTGCCGTTGTTTCTTTTGTGCGAATTGCACCCGCCAGTACAGTTCTGAACGAGCCGGCATGTAGTACTTGTTCAGCTGGTCCACCAGGTCAGCGTAGGAGACTTCCGTGATGGGCACTGGGCTGAACAGCCCGACGGCTGCATCGTACACCGGGGGCCCGCTGATGTACAGCAGAGCGGCGGCCTTTGCTCGGTCGTCAGTGATTTTACTGACGAGGAGAAATCCCTCGACTTGGCCGAGGTGTGATTGCCATCTCTCGGGATGGCGGGTATCAAACTCCCTCACACGGCCGAAGTTTGCCATGTCGTCCGGTCCTGGGTTGCTCCGATGGAAGTTAAAACTTCCGTGACAGCTCTTGCCGGGAACTCTCTTCCTCGGCCGTGACTTCAGCTCCGGAGCGATCCCACCTTCGTCGCCAGTGAAGTAGCCGAAGGACCACTCGGGACGACAGGCTAGTTCAACAAAGGTTTATTAAGAGCAAGGCAAACATAGATTAACTTGTCCGGCTTTTATAGCCGGCAGCTGGTAGCGAGGACCAATCAGATGTGTTTATTTTGGCACCGTGTCAGGCAAGGACCAATCTGCGTCGTCTTCTTTTGACAGCTCCGGCTTCCGCGTGGTGTGGTGTTTTGACAGCCGCGAGCTGTCAGTGGCTGCGCCTGCGCTGTGCGGTGGATGCTTTGACAGCTCAGGCTTCCTCACGGTCCGGAGTTGACAGCCGCGAGCTGTCAGTGGCGGCGCCTGCGCAGTGCGGGGAGCTTTGACAGCTGTCAAAGTTCCCGCGTGTATTCCTGTCAGGCGGCTTTACTTTATATACTTTGGCGATGCCTTCTTATTTGTACTGTTTAACATATATACACTTCAATTAAAGGAATGTTTACATATATAATACACAATAGAAACCCAGTGAAACCAATTGCCCAAAGATAGCGGCTGTCTCAAAAGTGAACTTCCACGGCCGAGGGGAAGCTCCTCCGAATTCTCAACCTGGGAGCTCCCGTTTGTCTTGGTTAAGAGGAAGTTCAAGATCAGGGGCAGCCGCCGAGTGATTTTGAGAACCGCCTATCCGTTCCTCTTGCTTAAATGGAGGGTGATGGATTGGTTATTTAGAATTAGATTTAACACCGACGCCTTCATTCAGGCCCCGTGAAGACGGGCGCGACCCGGCGAGTTCACGACTTCAGCAACCGGGTCTTCTGAATCTAAGAGAGATGGGGGGGATCTCATCTTTACCTTTACCTCCGGGAAAGGAGATGGGGGCGGGAGCTGGGTCGGGGGGGCGGGCTTGCAGGTTGAGAGCCAAGCGGAGGAGAGCCGCGGCAGGAGAAAGAGAGGGAGGCGAGACGCCGCCAAGCCTCCCCACCCCCACCCGAGAAAGGAGGCGATCCGCAGCCACGAGAGGACGGGATCCCGCTCTGGCTGGGCGCAGCAAATGCGGTTGCTTTCTATGCTCCGCCCACTCGCTCGCTCCTCCGACCCTCGGTGAAGCAGAATCGTCCCCCTCTGGCGAGCTTAATGGGCGCCCCCCCAGATGTTGCGCCCGGTGCGGCCGGCCCCCCCTGCACCCCCCACGCTACGCCACTGTGGACACATGACAGCAGAACTCTACAACTGCCTTAAAAATGAGCAGGATGCTAAGCATCCAAAATATGGTCATGAGATGGTGCTGTCATCAGAACTCTGGCAGTAGGTCATAAGTAGCTTTTTGCTAAGCTTGTAAGCCGCCCTGAGTCTTCGGAGAAGGGCGGGATATAAATGTAATAAAAATAAAAAAATAAAATAAAATAAATCATAGCTTCAAACATGTCCCAAAGGTGCTTTTCAAGAGGCAACTGGACTTGTTTTTCTTTGAAGACGTTTCGCTTCTCATCCAAGAAGCTTCTTCAGCTCTAACTGGATGGTGGGGAATGGAAGGATTTATACTCCTTGCAGATAGCTGGTCATTTGCATTCTTTTAGAGAATTGTTGAGGCCATCTGGAGGCTTATCTGTGTCTTCAGGGTCACTTGAGTAGTGCAAATGGGTATGGAGCCTGCATGGAACTGTTGAAAGGACTATGTTGTAGACTGGAGATAAATGATGTCATATCCCTCCTCCTGGGTTGACAGAGGGCTGTTCATTTTTGACAAAGATGGCCTCTTTGACCCCTTTCAAACCAGCGGTCCTTTCTGTCCAAAATGTGGAGTTTGCTGTCTTTGAAAGAGTGGCCTTTGTCTTTTAAATGCAGATGGACTGCTGAATCTTGTCCTGTTGGATTTGTTCTCCTATGTTGTGCTTCAAAGAGTCACTTAGCATCCAGTCATTAAGTGAAGACTACCTGTACTTCCAGGACATGAAATAGACCCTTCAAAATCTTGAACCTTGACGGATGGGTGGGCAGATTATTACCACAGATTGTCAGGGATCCTGGGCCGAGGACACCAATGATTTTAAAAGTCTATGGCCAACAATAAACCCCATGCCTCTTTTTGCCTTGGTCTACTGTCCCTTCTGCAGCAGATTCTGTCTATCTGCAGAGATACATGTATGTCAAAATTTCTATTTGAGGGCAGAGTTGTTATCACATGCAGGACTGGCCAAATGCCCATTTTAGGATCAAGTATTCTCCTGATCAGAACTGTTTATTTGGACTAAGCTTCTATTTGTTCATTGTTATTTATAATATTATTATCATCTCCAAGCCTTAATACTAGAATCTTGTGGCAGGGGAAAATACAATAATGCCAGCTGCATAAAAACAACAAATGTGCCGAAAACCAGTCATACCTTCTAATGGTTTAATATAATTATTGAATAGTTTGGTGTACCCTCTTTCTCCTCATAAGTCAATGGGACTGACTATTTAGGAAGAACCAGAATATAATGGTGTCAAACCACCATCCCTGCCAAATACTGAGATTGATAGGTTTGGACACAACTGAGAACTCCAGACCTTCACATTCCAGGAATCTTAAGGAAGATTGTCCATGAAAGTGAGGGTGACCACTATTGATTTATACCATAGCATTACTGTAGAGTTATCAACATTTCTGTCACCCTTCCTATAAGAAGCATAATTTTAATCTCTGGACCAGGAATTGACAAGCTTGGTTGCTAAGTGATCAAAGGAGATTATTTTTTAAAAAAATTATGAGTTGCTGAACTTCTCTGTGGCCTTGAGACATTGTCAGAAGGCTATGACAGTTATGCTGAAGGTGCCAAAGAATGTGTTGCTTTGTAACTGTTATATGTGATGAATTGGGTGAATGGGAGATGGAAGCTCAGCTGATTGCAGTTACTATGCTGATTATAGTGGTACATGTAGGAGGACATCATGTAAAAGTTCCCTTTGGGAAAAAAAAGTTAAAAGCTTCGAACTAACACAGAAGAGAATTGGTGAAAAGTGATTAAAGAGATCCAATTTGATGTAGTGCTTAAGGCACTGAGCTGGACACTGGGAGACAATGAGTTCTTCCCATCTTGGGCACAATGCCAGTTGGGTGACCTTGGGCAGCCCCTCTGTCTTTGCCCTAGGAAGTAGGCAAGGGAAACAATTTTGTAAATTCACTGAATCTACTGGAGTTCAGTGGCCAATAAATTTAAATAAATCAATAATAATAATAATAATAATAATAATAATAATAATAATAATAATAATAATAATAATATATCATGCCAAGCAAACTTCAGGGATTTGTCCAGCCAGTTGCCAGGAATCAACTGGTCTTGAAGGCAGGCCCTCCCAAAAAACGGTGTATGCATAAATGGAGATAAACCTATATACCAGGGGTGTCAAACTCGCAATGTCACATGATGTGTCGCAACGTATCATGACTTTTTTTCCATTGCTGACAATGGGGTGGGCGTGGTTTCAGCAGGACGCATCTGGCCTGCGGACCACCAGTTTGACACCCCTGCTATATATCATGTTTCCCCAAAAGTAAGGCCTACCCCAAAAATAAACCCTAGCTTGATTTTTGGGGGTGGGCCTAATATAAGCCCTACCCCCAAAATAACCTCTAGTTTTGGGGCAAGGCACACACTTAAAATCAAGCTGGGGGGGTGGAGCTGCCCCACATTCCCTGCACCCACTTACCTTGCAGCCAGGCCTCTCCTTGCCGGCCCACTTCTTATGAGGTGTCTTCTGCAGCCAGACCTGCATTTCTCAGTCACAGGCCTTTCCGGAAGGCCTCTGCATTGAATCCATAGCTCAGTACTCGGCTGCATAGACCTTCTGGAAAGGCCTGACTGCAAAATGCAGACCAGAATGCAGCTGCAAAATGAAGCTGCTCCTTCAGCCCCAGAAGAAGTGGACTTGCTGGGCGGGGCTGTTGGTGCCGTAGGTGAGTAAGACATCCCTAGAAAATAAGACTTGGTGCCTCTTTAGGAGGCAAAAAAAGAAAAGAAAAAAAGGCCCGGTCTTATTTTCGGGGAAGCACGGGTACTATGGATAACCTAGCTGATTTTTCTTGGGTTATACAATTGTATTAATATATGAAGCTATATGCATATTTAAATTTCTTTTTGCTTCCAATGAAGGGTGACTTAAAATTAACACAACAGACACTGAAAATACTTTGGATCTGGATTGAAACTCCACTTTATGAATATTGCTGCAGATTGAATATTTGTGGAGAGCTATTGGTTACCTGAGTTACTTTTTCCCCCCATTTTGTCTTCCCCCCAAAAAAAGATTAGATTTAAATTCCAGTTAGTATTCTTTCCCCTTTCAGCCCCAGAGTTCCATCATTGCTAACAATGGATTCAAGAAATCCAGCAAGAGCCCTCTAGCTCCTCCATCTAGAGTTTTTATTTAAAAGTCTAGCCTACAAATCTTTGCACGCTGCTTGTTGCAAAATAACACTTTTCCCCTAAAGGAAACTCCTTCAATGTATTAAAGTAACAAAGCCTGAGCCATATAAACAACTTCACTCAAACCAGCCCTACTAGAATCAATGCCTGTCGGCAAGGTGTCCCCTTGATAGAACTGCAGTGGAAAACAATGCCTCTCGCAGAGAAAAACGCACAACCCTGCCAGAGATATTTACAGTATTTATCCATTCATACCAGTATCGATGCACATCTCAAATTCTATCATTACGTTCCTGACTATGCTTGATGTCTTCCCCCCTCTCTGACATTAAACTAGGGGCAAAGGAAGCTGCCTTCCCTGTGGAATTAGGAGCCTTGGGAGATACGCTGGGTTCTCTCATTTCGTTTGGTTTGCCAGTGGATAAAAACAGTTTCTGTGAAGGAAAAAAAAAAGAATTAAAAACCAATTTTCTGCTTTTCTTGCCTTTTGTCTGTCCATCATTTTTAATAGACGGCATTTTTAATTCACATGATTTATGGATTAAGCATCATTTTTAAATAGAGGCAATTCACACCTTTTAAAAGCAAACAAACGAATAAAGTAAAACTGCACACAGCGTGCTTAGTAGCCCAGAGGAGGCTATTCAAAGGTATGTTAGCACTAATATTACTAACCAAAGAATCAACAGGCCAAGCAGATGGAGAAAGGCTGGAGCTTTAATTGTTTTGACAGTGAAGTCTTATTTTCTATGTCTGTCAGGAGGAATAGCAATTGCAATAGCACTTAGACTTATATATTGCTTCATAGTGCTTTGTAGCACTCTCTGTCATAATATTATCCCCAGGAATCTGTGTCCTGAGTCAACCTTGAGCCGGTCAGGATCGAACACCTCTGTGGGCGGAGGTAGCCTGTAATACTTCTTTCTAATCTCTGGGCCATCATAGTTCCTAATGGGCTTAGGACGCTTCATTTACCTATCTATTCTGGGTGCCCACACTGCAAAAGCATATCAAAATCTAGAAGGTCTTCTATGAAATCTGCCACTTTTAGTTGTCATCCCTTTGTCCACCAAGCTGTTGTTACTGGCATCAGTATCCTGCAAGTACAGGTAATCCCCCAGGTATGAACGTTCATTTAGCAAATTTTCACAAGAACAAGTTTATTCAGAAAGGGTACTTATGTTAGAAATTCAAAACTGTGACCAAAAAGAGGCCTCTGTAGCCATGTGACTTGGATTCAGTCACTGCTGCAGCAATAGCCATTTTTAACTCTGTGACTTGCCTGTGCCTCCCATGGCCAACCACCAGTGAGTTTTGCATCCAGCGCCAAGTTCGTTTTTTGTTGTTTTGGTACTGCATCGAAGATCTGCTGTTGCCTGGACTTGAGGACTGCAGTGTTCTGGCCTTGTAATAAGGCAAACCCCTATTCAGAAAGAAGAGACTGGAGAGCGTCCAAGGCTAAAAGGCATCTGCCAAGATTTATTACGCAGTTAACAAAAACACTAGAGCTTGTCTTCTCAAGCGGAAAAGTTGCTTTCAGCAACCAGCCCCTCCCCAAACACTCCTTTTATAGAGAGCTCAGGGCGTGGTCTCCCTGTGCCTCCT
This sequence comes from Vipera ursinii, assembly GCF_947247035.1. Classification (NCBI taxonomy): domain Eukaryota; kingdom Metazoa; phylum Chordata; class Lepidosauria; order Squamata; family Viperidae; genus Vipera; species Vipera ursinii. Next base: position 177,061,345 of record NC_139512.1, on the reverse strand, counting down.
CCCGAGGAGTCCCATAGCCTTTCTTTGTTTGTTCCTGCTCGACTGCCTCCTGTGTCGGGCGTCCTTGAACAGGGCCAGCTGTGGGTCATCATCCTCCGCACTCTCGGGCTCACGCAGCTGAGAAGAGGTCCCCGGCTGAGGACTCTGCAAAGCCTCCAAACCATCATCAACCGGTTCGTCTCCCTCCTCCCCCTCATCTGAGTCCTCCGATACATCGGAGCCGGCTGTCGGACCCACAGGCTGGCCCTGAGTCACAACATGCAGTACTAGAATTGCTTCTCTAAGTATTTTAAAATATTCTTTTTTGTTACTCTACATTACTGTACTGTTTGTTTGTAAGCACTTTGGGAACTGTTCTTCTTTTTAAGTACTGTACTTTCCAAACTATTTTTGTAAGTACAGTACTTTGCAAAGATAAAGTTTGTTTGCATTTGTCTTGAAACTGCTTGTAGAAATGCTAGCCAGCATCTACACAAAGCATTCTTTAATGTTGTATTTCCGTGCTTTGTTTTGGAGATTAGTGTATATTACTGTAGTTTGTAAGTTTTAAATTTAAATTGCCTCCAGAAGTTGTGAGTGCCTCATCATGGGAAGCTTTTGAGTCCTTCGGGAGAAGGGCGGTATACAAATATAATACACTTAAACTTAAACTTAAGAAGAAACTGCATAGGCGTTTATCAGAAATACTCTCTTGTGAGAGCAGTGGGTTAGACTAGATGACCTCAAGGTCCTTTCCATCTTTGTTACTGTTGCAAGCCAGGCACCCAGCCCTTTGGGTACCTGGCTGGAGACTCTTAAACTAATTAGTGGCAAGTGGTTTTTTTTTAAAGCAATTCCAATTGGAGAGTTCTGTAAATTACCACACCACTCCCCCTTAGGGTAGTTGTCTAAAGATGCTTGAGCTGACTAGCAGCAAGTGGTTTTTTTAAAAAAGCAACTGCAAATGGAGAGCTCTGGGAGCCTGCTTGGAGGCAATTTAGTTCCTGAGTCAAAGGCTGTACCAGAAACAGCTGATGGGTGGCCAGTGGGAAAGCCTCTCAGTTCAGTTAACAATGGCAGCAAGAAATTAGCGAATCGGAGGAAATAGTAAGTCAGATCTTCGTTCATTTAACAATCCATTTGATTCAATTAATGAATTTGATTTTAAAAATTTGTAAAATTAAGTCTGATTCATTTGATGAATTTTTTGACTTACAATCCTAATGGGCAGGTTCCATTAGGTTCATACCACGAGGACTGCCTGTATAGAAGGCTCAGTATCCTGAGAGGTGGCTCTCACCCCCCCCCCAGCTGTAAAGGGACAACTACATCCTTGCATTGCAGCTGAGATGAAACCCCTCTCAGATGCTTCACCTTTCTAATCCAAATGTTGGCAATCTTGGGTGTTAATTAGTTCAGAGCAAGACCCAGAAATGCTCCAAAGGATAACATAACAAACATTATTGTATATGAATTGAAGTTTATCACCAACCAGATTATTAGCAACATAAACCAACTCTCCAATTTATATTTTTTAACTCTGTGCCTGGCATTAACAAATAGTTTCATTTGCTCTTTATATTTTTTTATTATGGTCGCTAATAGCCAAATTGCCCACTTTTATATCAGGACAGAGACTATGACGTTTAGTACAAATATCCCAAAAAAGAAACAACTTGGCAGATACCTCCTTTGAAACCTGGAGTGGACTAAAACAATGGGCCATTAAAATCTTACAGTAATTTACTCCTTCTTGCAGGTCCTCTTTTCATAGTGTGCAGCACAGAGTCTTTTTCTCTCTAGAAATAGTGATAAAATTGTTTTATCCTCATGTTATGCTTAGGATAGTAGGGTGAAACACAGATAAGTTGAATGCCACAAGAAGACTGGGAAACAGTTGAAACACGATGAGCCATGAGCTACTCGGTATTATTTGTAACTACTTGGATATCCAGAATAAGCAAAAATGTCCAACACTGAATTGGAAATAGCATCAAAATATATGGCAACCAAATTGCTTCTCAATAATTGATGACATATGCACTTTTTACATGAGTCCAACAATAACAGAGTCTAATTTACCCTAAAACTGAGATAGGCATGGAAGTGGGTTGACCATCAGGAAAAGATTGAGCCTACACATAAGGAGCATAGTTCTTCATCCAATCCACATACAATCAGTAAAATTTAATACACAAAACCTAACTATTACACACTTTAGATTGAGTTATAACATTTCACTTTCCATGCACAGGAGGTCATTGCCCACATTTATAGGAACAACATGCTTAAATAAGTGCAGTGGAACAGTAATTGTTTTCATCCATT